>NC_056745.1:108094720-108449720 GCF_019279795.1 Protopterus annectens | reverse complement strand
CATTTTAGCAAATTTTTTCATAGGGGGAAAAACAGTGGGTCATCATTGGGAATTTGCCCTTTTACCCTCAGTAGTGTGATCTCGGAGTTGGTATATTTAGTTGGGGGTGTGGTGGGCAATCGATAGTTGGCCTAGTGGTTATTTTTCCTGGGAAAAAAATTTGCTAAAATAATCATTTGATGGATAGAGGTTTTGACAAATAAAGTTAGATGAAGAGACATTTGCTGGATAAGTTGTTTGACAATGTGATATAGACCTGACAAGGGAGGAAGTGTGCAGATTGACAAAAAAAAAAAAAAGGCAGAGGCAATGAGCAAATAAATGTTGTTGTATTATTTTTTTTTGTTAATGAATTAATCAAAGTGTTGGCAAATACACAGAAAACAAATGCAGGAAGAAAGGGTGTTAAATGAGCATGTACAAACATAGATAAAGTATAATGGCTTGATGAAAGTTAGCAGAGAATTCTGAAGGAATTGTGTTCTAATCATCTAATGACTGTTCATACCAATCCATGGGGAATGAGGTAGCTATAGAAGAAAAAGAAGAAAGCAGATCCGATGCATCTTAATGAAATCTGGAGAACTAATCTTCCAGCAAAGACAAATCAGATAGTGTGATATAAGTGGTCAAAAAGTTAAGGAACTCATTTTTGAGGGTAAAAACTATATATTTATAGGTATCTATCTATCTATCTATCTATCTATCACACACACACACACACACACACACACACACACACACACACACACACACACACACACACACACCCCGTATATAGTTCTTTTAGTTTTGGACTGGATCTCAGCATAATGTCCTGGAATAAAAAAAAATGAATAGTTAACAGAACATAAAGGGAAGAAGTAAATCTATTTCACAGAGATGCTGGAAAAATGAAGTGATGTCACACTCGGAGGCTCTAAATAAAAATCTGCCTAAGCAGCAGAGACCTCCAAAGCAGACACCCAAGCAACCGCTACCCCAAAACAAAACACGTGCAACACATAGCTCACAAAGCCAGTGTGATGAACAGTCACAGCCCTTAAGGCTAAACAACACACCTGATACACTTGTAATAGGTGATTATCGTCAGGCACACTGACGTCCCGCTCACCAGGCTGAACAAGGAGAAGGTCACAGTGAGCTGCCTGTCAGGTGCTAGGATCCGCCACATAACACAAGCACTCAGGTCACTCCAAGGCAAGTACAAATATGACTCAGTCATTGTCCATGCTGGTGTGAATGACCTGAGATGTACCTCCCTGGACTACATGAAAAGAGACATAGAGGAGCTCTCTGAGCATGTGGCCCAGGCCGGTATGACCCTGACCTTGAGTAGCATCTTACCCTCACCAAGAATGATGCCACAATATGAAGACAAGATGATCAATTTCAACAATTGGATTAATTATTGGTGTCATTCAAAGGGGATCCAATGCCTGTCAGCCTGGGATGACATGCTTGACAGGCCACGATGCTTCGCTAGGGACGGCTTGCATCTGTCACCCCTGGGCTTTCGGATATTGGAAAAGGCTCTTGCTTCCCCCATAGTGCCTTTTTTAGGCAAGGCTCAAAAGACAAACCCACCTCCATAGGTATCACAAGGGATAAGAAACTAAGAGTAATGCTACTCAATGCTAGAAGTCTAAACCTCAAGATGCATGCACTCAAAACTCTCCTTAGCATGGAGAACATCGATATCTGTGCAGTAACAGAAACCTGGATCAAGCCTCCCGAGAGCACCCCAGCACTACCAGGTTATACCTCATACCATGCTTTTTGGTCCCAAAACTTGGACCGAACCAGAAAAGGAGGGGGAGTATCAATATTCGTCAAAGATACCCACACCTCCAGGTTGGTGGCACAGCACAAAGCAACTTAGACTATCCATGTGCAACTAACAGTGGGTAAAACTGCCTTCCAGTTTATAGCCTGCTACAGACCACCCTCCCAAACCCAGGAACCCCACTCGGCCTTCCTGAGAACACTGGAAAATATGAAGGTCTCTCCAAACACCATTATACTGGGCGACTTCAACTACCCAAACATAGACTGGGAGCATTACTCTAGCTCCAACACCCTAGCTCAAAGGTTCCTAGAATTTATAAACTCAAATGCTATGGAACAACTTGTTACCACTCCCACAAGAGGGGAAAACATACTGGACCTGATCATCACCAACATGGGGACTCTATACTCAAGACCAGAAATGGATCATGCAATCCCAAATAAAACCAAGACCCAATCCACCAAAGGCAGACATCCTGTCTGGTGGACCCCAGCCATAAACAAACTATACAACAGAAGGAGGAAGCTACTACATGATAGAGCAAAATCCTAAAAAGGAAGGCATCTCTGAACAGTGTTAGCAAAAAACTACGGGCACTCATAAAATAGTCTAAGGCCAGCTTCGAGAGAAAAATTGCACAGGACACTAAGGATAATCACAAGGCTTTCTTTAGTTATGTTAGGAACCTGGGTGGAAATTCCCAGATATGCTCAGAATTAGTCCAAAATGACAAAAAATACACCTAACCCACAGACATTGCCAACATACTAGCTGACAGGTTCAGCGCAAACTTCTCCCCCCCTCCCCACCAAAAGGGCAAATATCTATCCCAGCAGAGTGCTGCCCCCCTGACATCTCAGATGCTCAGGTAAGAGCCGCCCTCTCCAAAGCAAAAAACACAGCATCAATGGGACCAGATGGTGTCCCGGGCTGCGTCCTACATGAACTCCAAGAAGAGCTAAACCCAAACATAAAACTACTGTTAAATCTCAGCCTTACCACAGGAGATGTACCCAAAGAGTGGTGTACAGCAACAGTGGTCCCTCTCCACAAAGGAGGTGCCTCAATGGATCCTGGAAACTATCGCCCCATAAGCCTGACTAGCTTGGTCTGCAAAGCTATGGAAAGGATCATCATGGACCTCATAAAAAAAGATATTGGGGACCTACAGACACTGGATCCTACCCAGTTCAGCTTTGTTAAAGGCAGATCCTGCCTCTTAAACCTGGTCAATTTCTTTGAAACAGTCACCAAGGCCATTGACGAGGGGAAGGTGGTCCACACAGCCTACCTGGACCTCGCAAAAGCCTTCGATATAATACCCCACTTGGGCATTATAGATAAGCTCACCAGCTTAAATATAAACCCCTATGTCTCTAGATGGGTTGCAAACTGGCTCAAGGACAGAACCCACATGGTTAGAATTGCTGGAGCCATGTCAGACTCCAAACCAATTACAAGTGGCGTCCCACAAGGCTCAGTCCCGGGACCTCTCCTGTTCGGTATATATTTCTCGGAGGTACAGGCCAACACGGAAGGACTGTGGCTTACCAAGTTCGCAGATGACTGGAAACTGGGCGCCATAATTGACTCTCCAGCCAAAAGGGCCTCATAGAAACAGACAACTGTTGCCAGAGCCATGGCCTCAAGCTAAACGCCAAAAAGTGTATAGTCATCCCCTTTGGCAAAAACAAAGTGCCCACAAATTACCACATAGGTGGTAATCCATTAAGTACAGAAGAAGTAATTAGGGACCTGGGGACCCAAGTTGATAGCAATCTCTCATTTGACAACCACGTGGCCAAAGTGGTTAGAAAAACATTTTATATAGCCCACCTAATCCTGAAGGGATTCACATCTAGATCAGGGGAGTTCATCGTGCCTCTCTACTCATCCCTCATCAGGCCCATAATTGAGTACAATGCCCCTTTTGGGATGTACCTTACCAGACACCTGCAGCAACTGGAAAGACCCCAAAAGTACCTCACCAAGAGGATCAAAGGGCTCAAACAGATGCCATATGCTGCCCGGTTAAAGAAACTCCAGCTCTACTCAGTGGCATACTGCCTGCTCAGAGGCGGTCTGTGCCTGACGTATAAAGCTATGTCCAACCCGGAATTAATGGACATGCTGCACCTCAGAAAATACAAATCCCATCGAGCTACATGCTCGAGAGACTTGAACCACAGCACTGAAATAAATAGGACATGCTGGAGGGACAGATTCATAACCCAGAGGCTCCCTTCACTCTGGAATAAAATCCCAGTCCAGGTTAGGCAGAGTCCCTCATTGACTCTCTTCAAGAGGAATCTTGATGAGTGGATGGGGGATCGTAGGTTTACCCCAGTTATCACATCTGTGTCACTGTTAGACAGAGGCACAGTATACTAACCTCGAAAAAGGGCATAGCAAAATTAATTTAAAATGGGTGGCGAAAGAGGAATCTTGATGAGTGGATGGGAGGTAGTAGGTTTACCCCAGGTATCACTTCTGTGTCACTGTTAGACAGAGGCACAGTATACTAACCTTGAAAAAGGGCATAGCAAAATTCATTTAAAATGGGTGGTGAAAGCCAAACACACTCTGGCTAGGCTTATAAATGCCCTAGGGCAGATAGGCTAGTATAAACCTATGAACCTAGGAACCTATGTACTTCATTTCAGGGTGCATTTATTCTCAATGTCTTTATCAGTGACATTTTAAGAGGGACTGATTAAATAGTATCTGTGTTACAATATGAAAGAGATCCATGGAGGAAATTCAGTTATTCTTTATGGGAAGACAGCATGGCTAGAAGAATACTTAAATGCAAACAAAGGCAGAGTAATTATTTTTGAGTAGTACAACCCCCAAGGATTGTATATTGTAGGTTCAGTTATTGACAACTGCTAAAATGAGAAGAATCATTCCCATAAATATAAAATATTTAGCTACAGGTTCATATTTTTATAGGACTTTTTTCCTTTAAAACTGCACTACAGTAGTGATGGGGAAAGGACGGCCCTTGTGTTTTCAAAGTGTTTTCAGTCCAGTCCCCCTTTTACATACAATCTTAACACCAAAAACAAAATAGATAAGTGGTAAGTGATTATAATCTTCTAGAAAGATCTATACTATGCCTTTGCCAGCACTGACTACCTGTCAGTGTCTAGGGATCTATGAAATACAAAAGTCAGTAACATGAATGTCTTCCAGCCCTCTGTTAAGTAATTTGTATTAAGGAATCATTAATTGCAGTGAAAAGCACACAATCCACCTCACTGATTATTTTTCTCTCAGAATTGACTTGGCCACCAGGTTCTAACTGCTTCATTCACTCTCACGCCTCAGGAGCTCAATCTGATACCCTACCCTATCCTACCCCCAGTTCCCACAAACCCCCACCTACCTCTATATTTATATATCTCAGTCTCCACCCCATAGCCTCTTCTTCCAATCTCCTAAGCCAACTGACTGCATCATCAGATGTTCACTCCCCATAATCCTCATACATTCCCTGTTCCCTGATTCTCCTAATCTCTAACTCCTATTACATTCAGCATCTTTGTTCTACTGCCTCTCCTTCCTTTACATCTCTACAATCACTATGCCTAGCTTTTCTAATTTATTTCTGATCCTTGCTACCCTTGTAACTATCACTCTCCTCTTTATTCATGACTTCAATACTTGTAACTTACATTAACACATATACATGTCCAACTATACAGAGACAGCATAAAACTTGCTCTAATATTTCTCATCTGTTTAATTTGACTGCAACTCACTCCACCAAATTAATAATCATATACACCCACAAAAAATACATACAATCAAGTTCCTAACTTTTCCCCCGAAAAATGCCTGTAGGAATATATTTTGTTACATCTTATTTACAACAATCCCACAGTGTGGAAGTATCCATCCCAAACCTGGCCCCACTGTTGCACCTATTTCAAAATCCTTTTCAAATAAATGAAATCTAGTCACATAAACTGTTGAAGCAACTGTAACAATATTACAGAATTCCATGCCTGGGTATCTCAACATATCCCAGATGTCTTAGCAGCTACAGAAACATGTGTTAAACCCAACATAAAAGATTCAGAATTGGATTAGTTTAGAGAGGAACTCTACTTCACATTGATGGGGAGCCTGTTTCAGAGAAGGGGTAGTCTCTGGGATACATATCGGTCTCTCTAGCAGGTTCTATTTATATCCAGTGAACCGTTACCTGGCTGCCTCTTCCCAGTTACCATAAATACTGTTCAAGTCTGTCAGTGTTTATATAATTTTTTACAATTACAGTGATTTAATTTAAAACCTTCATTTAATATTTTATAGCACAAACACTGATGGCCATTTGCTCAACAAAACAAAACACACTCACATTGAAAACAGAATCTGCATGAGTGACAGTAACGTTTCTTCACTTGGAACTCACATTCATTGAAAATGCAACTGGCCAGTAGTGGATTATATGCACATTTATATTCACAGGCATCCTCCAATCCCAGTAATTATAGCTACATTGTTGACTGCATTCTCAGATGTCTGTGTCAAAAAAATAACAATAATGACCAAAGTGACATATTTCAAATTTGTTTCACACAAACACACAGTAGTCAAAGTTATTCCAACTTAATTAATGCACACACACACACACACACACACACACACACACACACACACACACACACACACACACATGCACACTAGTCTTACAAAGCCAGATTAATGACTGCTTAAAAATGACCAGATGATAAGAGCATAATGTACTTTTATCCCAAGACAGTCCCCACCCCCAACAGCAGTTATAATCACTTTGTTGACAATATACTCCCATTAGTGCTATGAAGAAATAAATTACATATACTTCATTGGTAGCTTCAAATGCACTGTATGAAATTGTGTAACAATCACAAGCCTCATACCGTGATATCCGGCCATGTGTAGCACAGTTTAAACATGAGTACTAATGAGATTATAAGAAACTTTAATTACTTGATAACGTGCTAAGTCAATATGCACAATCTCTACAGAAGTAAAAGTCATCTGAACAATTCCACATTATTGAGCACTGTTACTAAAGCAGAGGTTGCTGCTGGCAAACAACTTTGCATTTCTGTACTTCTTCTACAAATGCAGTGCCTGCTGACCTTGAAAAATAAATTGTCTATGTTGAATTAAAAGAAATTGGTGTGCTGGTGATATTGCCATCGTGTTTCCTGAACTAGGTCAGTTATGCAGTAGGGATTGGCTGGTAAGCAATGACAACAGATTCCATCTTACTAGGCATGCAGTCCTGGAAACCATTAAGGAGCCTAGCTCAAATTCCCAGTTGCTCCAAAGCACTGTCTAGTTAAACGACTTCCTCAAAGTCTCACAGTAGGTAAATAAAAGTGGAAAGATTCAAACCCTGCACCCTTGCCACAGGAAGGAACTCATTAATAAGTCAGAATTTTAGTCCTCATGCTAACTACTAGACCAACAACTTTTTTTAACTAAATGCAGAAGTCTTACAGTTCAGAGAATTTAGACCAGACAAGGAGAATGGTAAATGGGGAGGAGGAATCAATCTGGCCAGCTGTTGGGGCAAAAAGAGATTACAAAACAAAAAAATAATCCTTCAATAAGCAAAAATGCTAAAAATCATAGTGTTTGTTGCAGCCAGGTCAAGAAACAGAGAATTGCAATTGATATCATCAAAACTATACATCAATTCCTTTCTCTGTTTCTGATGTTTTCAGCAGTGTTGTTGTTTGGTTTGGTTATGGTTTTAGATAACTGATAGCTGCATAGCCAATGGGAGTAGCCAATAAGCTGTTTGCAGTTCCAGAGTCACAGACTGCAAATTTCTGTTCTAGAGCAAACAGGCATGAGTGGACGATAACTAGAGAAAGGATAAATCAAGAACCATATATAGATGGAGTGTATTTTGGGAGAGAGGATAAATCAAGAACTATATTTACATGGAGTGTATTTTGATTATATGCAGTAGTTGCCCTGTGGAGACTGTCCTTCTGAAACAGAGGCGAAATTTAAGGATCTCCTGGATATATGTAAAAGAACTTAAATCAAAGGAAAATGTAGGACATCATTAAGAAGAAAGTATATACTTTGATATGAAATTTACCAGCCTGCATGGTTCAAGTGGTTCCTGTCTGCCAAAAATGAGAAGTTTCTTTTTACTTATTTTGCATGTTATGCCTATTCAGATCTAGGCAATCCATTCATTCATGCACCTTATAGCATTTAGTTATCTCACCTGTATTTCACACAAAATATAAAGTAAAATAAAATGTGAATAAAACAAGCAGGTCTTTACTTCTTCCACTAAACTAGACATCAACTATACTACCTTCTCAAGTTGAAACAGATAAAACATGCACGCACATTACATATCAAAAATTCTCTCTATCAATAAATTCCTTAGCAGATGTTATCTATAAATTCCTGAATGGGTACAAAACATAGCTTAAGTTACTAATCATCCTGCCTAGCTTCCTTTTTTATTATCCATTGAGGATTTATTGATACAGTAACTTCTTGGAAATATAAAGTCTGTCCTTTACATCCAGTGAAGCATATATTGATAGCCTAGCTTTCTGTTATTTGATATGCCTGCTACATATTTCAGCAGAAGAAAATGAGTGAAATTCATAATATATCCATATAGTTGTACCTCAAGAACGTTAGTGGTTTGCTAGCAGTGTATTACATTTTAATTTCCATGTTTTAGAAGATAGTCTACTTTCAAATCCTGTAACTTGTAAACTGAGTAAGATAAAGCTTTATATACAGAAATATGATATATTTCAACCTGCTAGCAGATAAATATTTTACTTGGCTCATCTCATAAATAAAGTATTGCATCCAGAAAAAGGGAGATTATTACCTCCCTATACTCCTCCCTCATTAGACCAATAATTGGCTCACAAAGGGACTCCATGGTCTCCAAAACATGTCCTATGCAAACAGAGTCAAATCACTATCACTCTACTCAGTATCATACAGGTTGCTCAGAGGTGATCTGTGTCTTGCCTACAAGGCAATCATGCACCCTGCCCTGCTAGAGATGCTCCATATCCGTAAGTCTAATTCCTTGTGCATTACCCACGCAAAAGGGCTGAATCTAATATGCAACATCACCAAAACCTGCTGGATTCTTCATCTCTGGAATAGACTTCCCATACATGTCAGAGTACCTCGCTGATCCTCTTCAAGTGCAACCTTGATGAGTGGATGGGAAACCATAAATTTGTCCCAAGGGTTCCACCTATGTCACTCATTAACAGGCATGACAGGTGCTGACTGAGGTTTCTTTTTGGAGATAAACACTTGGCTAGGCTTGTAAGGGCCTCAAGGCCATTAGCCTAGTAACCTCTTATGATCCTATGATCCTATGATAAAATACTACAGAAATTTTCCCAAAAATATTCAGTTCAAGCCGACCTTACTGACAATGGTTTCATGATTATATGTAACAAGTAAACAATGTAGGAAAACTGCCTGAAGATAACAAGTCGCTGCTATTTATTAAAGCACAATAGACAGGGAAATGTTGTAAGTAAAGCTGGTTAATTTTGCTTTGCACTTTATCGCAATGGAAAACACGATACAGCATTTTAAAAAGCCTGCAGAAACCAGTTTAACATTGCAATATTGAATTGAAAATATCAGGATGACTTATACATTGTTGGAAGCATAACTCTATTTTTCCATAACAAATACATTTCTAAGATTGTGAAGGGGCTGTGCAAAACAGAATGCATAGGTTGGAATACAGTCTTTAACAGAAAGCTGCAGTTTAATACTTATTGCCTTTCTTGTGTTAATCTGGCATAAACCAAAAGTAACACCTTTTTGTTCACTATACATTAATGTGCACAGGAATGGGAAACATGTTTTCCCAAATGAAGGCAGGAAATTTTCCTTTATAAGAGTTCATACGGTTAGCTAGAGTGTTCAGGTTTCTCAGGCATCAAGGAACAGTGATTCCTCAAGAAATGGAATAAAACGCAATTGTCCACAGCCCATGTGTCTAAGTTATTTTTGAAGTTCACCAGACATTTAGACTGCCTAATCCAAATCAGAATACTATTCCACAATAACGTATGCATTCCTAACCCTAGACCTTCTTGAATTTGTCACAATTTTTGTATTGTAGTATCTATATGTCATTGGATAATTAAAAATGTCTACACTATACCTGAACAGTAAAACAGAATCATGAAATATTTGCTGTGCCAATATCAATTTGCTCCAAATATATTTATAACAATAAGAAAATAACTTCAAATGTGTATCTCTAGTCCCATAGTGTAAAGTAACATTTGACTGAATTCCTTTTGTAAATTTCCTTTGTACAGCTTTCATAATATTAATTCAGTTTGGGTACATATACAGAATGTGTTATACTCAGTAATTGGTCTGATGTATGCTTATATACCATTAAGAGTTCTCATCTTTTGTTGAATGATTTCTTAGCAATTAACCACTTCAAATTGCAAATTTGTCAAGTATATGGGAAATCTTGGAGCTTTCTTTGAAAAGTACATAATTTTACAACTGTCCAAACTGAATTTGACTCCAGTATCCAAGCCAACTTGCTTAACAAATGTAAGTAAATAGGTGTTAAGTTCTTCAGCATCAGACTTCTTTTGTTTAATAAATCCAAGTTTGCAGTCGTTGGCTTATTCATGCATCAAAAACTTAGTACTCCTTGGAATACTAGAAAAAATTAGGTTAAACAACAATGGACAAAAAAAATGACCCCTGAGGTACACCACATGTCACAGATAAATAGTCTGTATACACTTTGCGTATCTTAAACCATCACTGCCTTCTGACTAACCAGTTCATGAGTCATCTAATAATGTAACAGTTTATACTGGATTCATACAAACATTTCTGGAATGAATGAAATGGAAGGCAGTCAACAGCTTTGGCAAGGTCCAAAAAGATCACACCTGGGGACAAATTCATTCTAAAGCCATATTATTTGATCATAAAAGCACATTCAATTACTCACTGTTGATCTTTCCTTTATGAAACCATGTTGATCATTGTTAATGACAGACAACGTAAATCTTTCAAAGCAATTTTCAACCATTTCTGTCAAAGTTATCTGGTTTAAATTGGACAATGGATATGTGTTGGATGACATTGGACATCAAAAGTCTGTATTAGACATGTCCATGGCATTGAGGCTCTGTATTATTTTTGGAGGAATAGGCCCCTGTTTAGTTATATTATTGAATTTTTACAGTTTTGTTTGGTTAATTTCTTTTTGAATGTGGCTGTTATTTATCATCAACTATGAGGTACAATAATGAGGGCACCTTTTGCCCCCATGTATGCTAACTTAGTAATGGGTTTGTTTAAAGTTGAACATTTGTATATGTATGACTTTGTCAATAAGCACGTGATACATTAATTTAGCTATATAGATGATTTGATTTTATTTGTCAGGGTAGCCACCACCAGATCTCTAATTTTTTTGGAATATCTACAAAATATTAATTTTTGTTTGACTTTTGAAGGTCATCACTATGAAGAGAACATTGTATATCTGGATGTAAAATTGAAAAGCTATAATAATGGTGTGATTAGGACTGCTGTACATAGAAAATTTGAATATGGTGGGCAGTATAACTGGAAGTGTTGCATCTGATTAATTGTTTAATTGTTTGATCGTGTGTTATAATTTTTTGTAATATATATATATATATATATATATATATATATATATATATATATATATATATATATATATATATATATAGTGGTTGTTCATTTAATGTGTTTATACTCTGTGAAGGCTTTATAGCCGAGGCACTAGAGTTTTCATCAGCTATATTCAATTTTTACTTTGGATTTTTGTGGTCATTTTGTTGTATTCATTTATAGTTTTTTTTTTTGTTTGTTTTTTTTTGGTGTGTTATATTGGTTATCTGCATGACTACTGAGAAAAATGTTCTTGTAGACAAGGTGTAAATTTGTAAACTATATTCAGTTTTTCATAATAAGGAATGTGTTAATGGATATGGCAATGTGCATGTTTTCATATATATTTGTACTGTATTTAATATAGTGAAATACAGAGAGGTATTCATAGTCCAGGGCTTTGCATATTCATTGTGGTGATCTGCAAAGAGTGGTGCTATGAGGCTATGAAAATCCCAGACTGTCAGGATGACTATGGAAATGTGGAGGCATTTTTTGTGAACATACTTCCCTATTGGAAATGTGTGACATGATTTACTCATAATTGATATGGGGAAAGCTGCTACTCTGTTAAAGGGGTTTATACATATGTGCATGAGTTAGATTCATAGACATGAATCTATAATCAACTTATTTGCATACAGACCTGAAATTACTCCAGAAACAGCCATTTTCAGTAAAATACAGAAATCTGATGGGAGCTCATGTGGTGCTTCAGCATACCTGGACAATTTGTTGAAGGGGTCACTTGGATGAAAGTTTTATTTTAGTGCTTGTGCATACCTGGACATATTACTGCACTGGTCACTTGAATGAAATGTTTTATTTCAGTGCTTGTGCAAACCAGGAGATATTACTGAAGGGGTCACTTGGGTGAAATGTTTATTTTAATGCTTGTGCATATCTGGACATATTACTGAAGGGGTCTCTTGGGTGAGTGCTTCATTTCAGTGCTCATGCATACTAAGAAATTTTACTATAGGGGTTGCTGGAGGAGATAATACATTTGTGTGTCAGGGAAGTGCTTGCGCATACATGGTCCGACTGCTGAAGTGATCATTTGGCAAATTAATTTGTGTCATTTTAGTGCTCGTGCATACATAATACAAACTAATAAAGGGGATGCTGAGGGTACTCATAGCAGTGTGGAGAGAAAGGCATATCCCAGATAACTGGAAAATAAATATATTTGGTCAGTGTACATGAACAAAGAGGACATCCACAGCTGTGGGCTGTACAGAGGTATCAGACTCCTGTTACATTGCTTGAAAGTTCTGGAGAGGGTGACTGACAAATGGATATGTAGACTAGTAGAAAGTAAGATGGGAAATGAGCAGTTTAGATTCAGATCAGGATATATAACCAATGACCTGATGTTTGTGGTGAGACAGATAGTTTAGAAGACGCTAGAGATAAGGAAAGAATCCAAATGGGCATTCCTAGATTCTGAAAAAACATATGACAAGGTCCCAAGAAAGCTGATTTGGGCAGTACTGTGATGGTTTGAAGTTTCAGAAACACTGGTACAATTAATGTAGGCTATGTACAAGGACCCAATGACTCAAGTACGAACAGTATTTGGTCTCACAGAGGGGTTCCCAGTTGTAGTGGGTGTGCATCGATTCAGCACTGAGCCCCCTGCTGTTCATACTGATGATGGAATACATTAGCAAACAGGTCAGGGGCAACAGATCAATAAAGTTGTCATATGCAGATTATGTGGCATTATAGGCAGACTTTAGCAAACAATAGGTTAATGGAATGCAAATCTGAAGGCACATAGAATGAAACTAAGTACAGATAAGACAGTGGTAATGGCAGCAAGTTGAGAAAATCAGAAGAAGCTGAGAATAAAGATAAAAAGGAAGATAGTGGAACATGTTAAAAGCTTCAAGTGTCTGGGAAGGGTGATTGAGGAGAACAAAAGTCTGAATGAAGAGGTCAAAGCTAGAATCAAGGTGGTGGGGGGGCTGCAGGCAACTGGCATAAAGTGTCAGGTGTAGTGTATGATAGAAGAAAGCCAAAGAAGCTGAAAAGTAAGGTATATAAAACAGTGCTGTGACCAGTGCTACTATATGGTACAGAAACCTGGGCAGTATAGTCAGAGCAAATGAGGAAGCTAGAGGTGATGAAAATGAAGTAACTGAGACGGGTGGTAGGATATACACTGTGGGATAGACTGAGAAATGAAGACATATGAGCAGAAGCCAAAGTAGCTCCAATTGCAGAAAAGGTCAAAGAGAACAGATTACTGTGATTCAGGCACATGTATAGAAAAGCAGAAGACAATCTGTTGAAGAAGATTTGGAACAGACAGGAAGAAGATAAGAGGAAACAACAGCATCCAGCATGGAGGTGGATATACTGTATGAGAGATCTGTGACAGGCGTGAGTGTTGAAAAAGGCAGGAGTGTGGCACTGAATCGAGAGAGATGGTGATAATCAACATGATACCCTGACCCCACATAGAAAATGTGAAAAAGGGGACTGATGATGAGGATGATAATGAAGGGGTTGCTGGGGGAAATAATTTGTTTGTGTGTCAAGGAAGTGGTTGCGCATACCTGAACAAGCAAGTTCATAGATTACCACTACAATATAAAAGGCAAGGCACTGCATTTAACAGTGGATGTACATACCTCAGAGCTGTCAGAATATGAATTACAAAACAGCCTCATTAGCGTACTACACTTTACAACACTTACATCTCATTTTTTAGTCCTTGCTCATTAGTGTAAATGACCTCTATGAATCGCACCTTTGCTACACTAACTGTAAGCATCAGAAATGCCCCATCACATTTGCAAAAGTGATTATGAATACTGCCCATACTTTCTCTTGTTACATAATTAATTGTATCCAATGAATAATTTTATTGCTTTAAGATTTAGGGATGATCTTTAGAACAATGTGAAAAGAGCCCATGATGAAAAGGAAAATAACCTGATGAATTGTTCAGTGTGTATGTGTGTTTGTGTTCAAGACCTCAGCAAAAACATTTTTTGCAGCACTGAAGTTAATGTTTATTATATAAAAAATGATGTTCTGAAGTGGTATTGTGTCTTCATTTTCACACACACACACACACACACACACACACACACACACACACACACACACACACACACACACACACACACACACACTCAAAGACAAATGTCAGCACAGACACACACACTCTGCCCAGGTGTCTGTCTGAGTAAACTCATACCATATTTTTTAAATCAATAGTGCTTACACTGTAGAGATCCAATGAATGTCTCCTCAGTTTTGCATATCTTTTGCTGCACAATGCTCAATAAAGTGACTTTGTCATTCAAAGCTAACAAAAGATGCACCTTTGCTTCTGCATGAGTTCTGCTTATTTTGCATCTGTGGTGGTCAGAATGAGAATGCTATCATGATGCTGACTTGTGAACATCTATTTGCTAAGATGTAAAGGACAGAGGTAAAGGAACAGGGAAGAAAGTTACAACTAAATGAAGCATGTGATATATTAGCAATATGTTATGAATAAGAAACAGAGAACTCTGTTTTCCATGCACATGTAGAGGACGTGCCATTAGAGATGAATTTATATTCACTTCAGTATTCACATTTTTTGAAAGGTATGAAAAAAAATCAGTTTTATTTTCAATAATTTCAGTGTTCTTCCCATAGCTTTGTCAGATCATATACAACAGTACAAAAGTTAATGGTATGGTTAGTCAAGCTATATACTGCTGTAGGGCTACAGAAAACACCATGCAAACCATAGTAATATCTCGGGTAGAACAAAGAATGCATTATGCTATTTAAAATAGAATGTTCTCCCTAGAGTAACTTCAAAAATGACTTTTCAGACAGATAATAGATGTTTTTCCTAATGAAAAAAGTTTGTAATAAGCTGCAAAAATGTCAGAGGAGGTTATTTGGAATTATACGTGCAGAACATCTCTCTGTTTATGATGTAGCCTGATGAACAAAACTGAAAATATTTAGCTTTAGTTTAGTTTCTTTAGTCCTCTACAGCTCTGCCAATTTTGTTATCGGATAGAAATGGTATTTTGACTTCTGCATGGACGCTTTTTCAAAATAAAGAAATCACAACAACATGTTTCATTTTTTTGCAAACAGTTACATGTGGTGTGTATACAGATAGCATCTCACCAGTAAAGTGAACACTTTGGGTGCTTCATCTGCATTAGTGCAATTCTCCAATAAATAAATAAAATTAAGCATGACTGATATTTATATGAATTGATTAATAAACCCATGGTTGTTATGCTTTAAATGATACTAATATTATCAAAGAAAAAAGAAATGTCTTACAGGTAACGAGTTTCTAAAATAAGCTTCCCTGCTTAAAAGTTTCCAAGAATCCCATAAAATGTAGAAATAACAAAAAGAACTGTATTCGCATAAAGGTCAGGAAAACTGTTTTAACCAATGGAACTTAATATTTTAAAAAGAACAATAAAACATTGCATAACTTTTAGTTATGCAGAAAATTTTAGTTAAGAAAATTGCATTATTCCACTCTATATTTGTTTTAAGTTTTAGCCGAGGAAAGAAGAAAACTGATTTCAAACCATTTATACCTTGAGTTTGTTTATACCTGTAGTCCTACTTGCCCTGCCACCCCCCTGCAATAAGTAAGTAGCTATGTTTAGTCACACTGATATAAGTGAATTTTCAATAATAACACTCATTTCATCTTTATAAAAAAGTGAGGATATACAAAAAATGTTCAGCAGCTTCCATTATTGCTGTAAAATCATTTGCATCTTATACTGTGTAAAAGATTAGTTTTCTTCTTCATATTATTATTATTATGCCATTGTGTACTTTTGAAGCTGGTGCATGAGGAATAACAGGAAATTACATTCAAATGCTTTAAACCTGAAACATTAACAAGGAAGCTTTTTGTGCATACAAAATGCTACTTCTGATGCTATGCTTTGTTTAAAAAACATGGCTTAATGAGTACAACCTGACACATAGCTGCATGACTGTCTGGATTAAATGAAAATTGTAAAATTATGAAAAATACTGAACCCCTTTTTCAAACTACAGTCCACATTTTCAGTTTAGAATATTTTACAATAAACCACACATTCAAATCTGTTTATTAAGTAGTTACAGGAATACATACCTCTCAAGTATTCCTTATTACAAGGGACATTCCTCATTTGGGGTTTTACAAATGTCCATGTTCCTCGAAGTTCCACACTGAAAGGGTCTGTCACACATTCAGTGTTAGCAATTTTTTTTTCTCAAACTTTTTTTAATTTTCAAATACATTCAAATTAATTCCATAGTATTTATACATAACTTAAATAACTATGTACACTATTTACATTACTGGATACATGTCCATTTCAGCAGAGGCCCGAGGAGAAAACATTAGCCTGACACTATAACAGATCTTAATGTATACAGTTACTTTATAAGTATGTCCAATCCATTATCAGACTGTCTGATCAATTATTGTATAGCGTCAATCAATGATAATACTTTTCCCCAAGGGTTGTTCATAAATGGCTTTGGATAAATTCTTAGTTCTTTAATTTTAATTTCCAGTAATACTGTGGTCTTAAGTAGGATGTAGAAGTCTAGTTGGTATTGTATTTGTATTACATCTTCTTGTTATACACTTTCTTGAAATTACAAGTATAGTCCATACTAGATACATGTTTGACCTACTCAAATGAGGACCTTCATTCACATTTAATAATACAAGAGTTTTAGTTAAATAAAATGATTCATTAAATAAAGCTTGTAGACAGTTATTAATACCATTCCAAAATGGCTTAATTTTAACATAAACAAAGAACATGTGGTTCCAATCTGCATTGTATACTTGCTCGCATCTCCAACATATTCCTTTTATGGAAGAACTAATCTTACTGATTCTATCTGGGGGTTAAGTATGATCTGTGCAAGCATTTACAATTAAAAACTTTCCAGTATTGTGTAAAGCATTATTGATAATAAGATATTTGTTTTAATAACTTGAGTTAACTGTATTGAGTGTCATTTTGATATATATTTCCAATATGAGGTTTTGAGTGTTGTTTTATAGTTTATTAATATTTTGTAAAATTTTGAACTACTGCTTCCCATGTCAAAGTCATTATATATGATTTCATATATGTATTTCGTAAATTTAGGTATTTCTTTAAATGAAGAATTGTTAATTATTCTACTAATCTTGTGAATATGACAGAATGCTCTGTAAAGTTAGCCAGTCCTGCTGTGGAATTTTGTATGTTACTTTTACTATTTGCATATCTAAAACTTGTAGTTCTTTGATGCATTGGAGCCAACAAACAAATCTTTTCTGTTCCCAGGAATTCATAATTTCTCCATATATTTTATGTGAAAAGTTCTTTGTGACTATAAATAGTGTTAAAAGATCAAACCAGATTTTTAAATCTATATTTGCTTTAATAATTTTCCTAAATGAGTCAATGTAATAATTAATCGTACAGATTTTACTGGGTTTAGTTATGTTATATTGCATACTAATACATAATACGTGCCATGGCAAATTATTTTTATTTGTTATTTGAAATTTTTTTTATAAATAAAATTAATTTATTGATATAACAGTTAGTAATTCTTTCAAATTTGCAGAGTAATTTGGATTTATCCAAACTGAGATTATTTTAGATATTGACACTTTTATCTATGTTTCTATATCAGTAAAGTTTAATCCTCCCTGTTTCCATGGTCTGATATGATGTATTAAAGCTATTCTGTTTATTTTGGGAAACCATAAAAAAATTATTAGGCATGAATTTATTTCTTTAAGTATATTTCTTTCTGGTAACAGTTGTATTGCCAAGGCTATATATAGGATATTGGGCAGTAAAAACATGTTTATTAACTGTAGTCTTTCTTCAAATATTAATATTATTTTGTTCCATTTTTCCACAGAGATTTTAATTGTATTGATGGTATTATCGTAGTTTTTTTAGACTAATTCATTATTATCATTGCATAACTCAATTCCTAGATATTTTAAGGTAGATTCTTGTCTCCCTATGATGTGATCCCCCTTAATCTGCAGTTCTTTTTTTATTTAAAAATACATTTTTTGATTTTGATTTATTGAAATGGAGTCCTGAAGTCATGTGAAATATGTCAATTACTATATCTAATTCTTCTAATGTCTCTTTTGTATTAGATAATGTTAGTAACATGTCATCAGCAAATAGCATTACTTTAGAATTGTATTGTTCATAAACATCTATTCCGTTGATTTTTATATTGTTATGAATTGAATCTGCCAATATTTCAATAGCCAGAGCAAATAGAATCAATGGCATGGGACATCCTTGTTTAGTGCATTTTGTTATATGTATAGATACAGATGTAAAAGGACCTAATTTGACATATGCTAAATTATTTTTATATATATTCTTTAGGAGATGTACAAAGAATGCAGGAAATTCAAATAGCATTCGGATTTTGAATAAATAGTCCCAATTTAGGGAATCAAAGGCTTTCTCTATATTTAAGCCAATTATGAGTGTTTCTTTATTTTCTTTATTAACATAATCTATAAGAGAAATGATCCTTTTAATATTGCCATGTGTGTGTCTATGATATATAAATCTAGTTTGATCATTATTTATTGTTTTGGATAGTGGTATTTTCATTCTGTTAGTTAATATTATCATAAATATCTTATAGTCATTACTCAATGATATAGGTCTATATGAGGTACAGAGATTTGGGGATTTTTTTCCTTTTGGATTGGTGTGATTAAGGAATATATCCAAGAGGGTGGCATTAAGCTTGTGACTCAATTTCTAAAAGAGTTTTATGGAAGAGGGATAGTATCTTTGCATGAAAAAGTTTATATATTTCCATAATTATGCCATATATACCTGGAGCTTTATTATTTTTACCCTCTTTTACTGTATCTGTAATTTCTTTGTAGGATATGGGTGCTTGCAGATCTAGTTTTAATTTTTCTGGTATTTTTGTTATATTAGAACATTTTTCATCTAAATTTCATTGGTCAATATGTATATCTTCTTTTTGGAAATGTTCCATATAGAGATTTCTATAAGCAACAAGAATGTCACCTATATCCGAGACATTTTTCCCTTTCTTTTCATGGAAGACACTTTTAATGTTATTGGTTTTTAATTATGTTTTGATTCTTGTGGATAAATTATGTAGATATTTGGGAGAAGTGTCCAAGGTATTAATTTTTAGTTTTTCTAAATCTAAACTAGTTTTATATGTGTTAGAATTTTATTGTATTTATTGTTTAATACTTCTACTTTCTTTTTCATCTCCAAATGATTTTATTTTTTTTCAGCTTTTTCTGACAAAAGTTTGGATTGTAGATCTAATAATTCAGAATCCCCATTCTCTGTTTTTTTTATACCAAGTTAGGGTTTTATCATATATGTAAGTTTTTAATGAGTCCCATATCATTATTTTATTTATCTCTGTGGTGTAATTAATATCTACAAAGAACTGTAATTCAGATAATAACCAGGGTTTGAACTCTTTAATTTTAGTTATATATGCTGGAATTCTGGAGTTAAAGATTAATGGTTTGTACCCATTTTGAAGTTTTTGTATCAATGAATTGTGGTCTGAAAAGGGGCAGGGAGTGATTGAGAAATTAATGATTTTAGAGTGTAAGTCATGGGCAGCAAATATTTTATTTTTTCTAGTTTGGGTACCAAATCTGGAATTTTGATGGGAAAACAACAAAAATGTATCCTCTTTAAATTTGAAAGTATCTTACAAGATTAAATGATTCTACCCACTTCTTTAAAGCTTTTGATACAGCAGATGTACTCGGTGTTCTGTTATTTGTAGTTTCAGAAATATCAAATATACAGTTAAAATCTCCTCCAAATATTAAGTTTCCTTTATAATTATTGGAAATTAAATCCAAGTGTTTTTTAACAGTTCCTGTTCCAATGCCTGGGAACCAGTATAGATTGGCTAGGGCCCATATTCTGTTATTATATTTAACTATTACTAATGCCTAAGGCCTTCTTTATCTTCATAGTTATAAATGATTTCTGGGATAATCACATTTATTTTCCATAACATTGTTACCCCTTTTGTCTTGGTCTAATTAGTGGATTGTGTCAATATCATATATTCCTTAGGATCCATTTGTAATTGTCATTTGTTTTGAAATGAGTTTCTTGAAGGAAGATAAGTTGTGCTTTGTTAAGTTTTAAATATTTCAGTAGATTTGATCTCTTGCTAGGATTGTTTAATCAATTGGTATTTAAAGATAATAAAGTTAAATCCATCTTAGGTTATTTAGACTATGTATTTTTTTGTTTTATTGTGACTATTAAACATTTTCCTCTGATAATTATAAAGTATATGTTTGAGCTTTTAAAGGAAATTATCAGTTTTATACTTTGAGTGTTTTCCAATAAAGTAATATTTTGGTCAGGCATACTAAAAATGTTTTTGTGAAATAACAAATTTAAATTAATAAATGTTAACAAAAATATGATCCGTACTAACCATGGAAAGAAAATCATTCCTAATATGATGGATAAACCTAAGTCCATCAGATTATCACTCATATCTTGATAATCCAGAACATTTGAGCTCCATAAATTGAATTATCATACAGAGAATATTTGTAACAGGAGTAAGCAATATTTATATTATTTTGAACAGATATAGTACTATTGTAGATTAAACAGAATTCTAATACAATATAAATATCTACTTTATTGTATAAGCAATTAATATTTACATGAAAGATAGATGACAAGCAATTCAGTCATAGTAAAGTAGGATTTATCATATATAAAACCTCAGTAAAAGATTATAGCACAGAGTTATTTAACATATTCACCCTTATTGATAAAGTCTTTCAAAACGTATTACTTAGCATAAATTGATGGTAACAATAGAAGTTATATGTCATTGCTTGCCAGCATTTAAATAATCACTTTGTTTGTTGCTAACTTACTTAAAGCATCAAGTTTGTTTTATGTGAACGTTGATGAAAGTAAGTGCATTTTAATTATCAGTGCATCCCTGAGTGAAATTATAGGTTAAAACAACAAATTCCCTTATTGTGATTAATGATTACAAGTTCTCTTTCTATATTCATAAATTTTATGGCATATACTGAAATTTTTTAGATGTAAATGGCATCATTCTATTTTGTATAATCAGCAAAGATTAAACTGAGTGTCTAGTGTCAATTTAATACTATTTGTTCAGAATATGATCGTTACATTCTGTGACATTTCAAGTACAGGATTCTATTGTTTCTCTTGAACAACTTTGTCAGTTTGATGTCATGTATAAACATTAGTTACCTTGGTAACTGCTTAAGTATTATATATGGTCAAGATGGGTTACAAAAACTACAATTCAAGTTTAAGCAATTATATGACTTGTTATGCACAGTTACATATATGAGAAAATCATTGTGCTTCCCCTTGATGTTCAATGTAGTGTATGTTATTTATGACAAGTTAAGACAGTAGTGTTATTATATACAAGCCAATGTTATTAAATCCTGCCTTTAATATGTCAGTTCAGCAGACTGCTTCATCTTATATGATGATTATATATTTTATGTCTAGATTTACTAAAATCATCATTACATAACTATTTTTTTTTACTGTTGCTTAGTTATTTGAGAGACCACAAGCTGTATAACGTATTCTTATTATTAGCTCCTTCCAGTCATGTTTATACAGTCCATAGACTTTAAATTATGAGACCCTTCTATTTTCTTATTTGTTATAAGTATATTTCCATCCTTACATACACACACATACTAGTACTTCAATCACGGGCAACAATGCTCATCCAGATTTGGCAGAATACCATTCACTAGTTCATGTTGTGTGTTTCCAGGTTGTTCTTAAAATATCCAAACCAATATTTGTCCTGTTCCTTTTTATCAGCCTGTTCCATGCAGTGGCCACTCTGCCAGTGAACCACTCAACACACCTTCCATTCCCATAGATATTTCCATGAAGGAAATCTGATGACTCTTTAGCACTTCCTGGCAACTCCCTAAACACCCCTAGAATTATCTATCCCCATATACCCAACATGTCCGAGCATGGTCACCTCCTAGACCACTGTAAAGGTTACTGCACAAGACCAAGTGCTCTTAGTCTTTCACAATAACTCAGACTTCCACTCTTATGTAAGTCCTTAATGTGTTTGGACCAAAATACATTTTAAATATAAAATTATGCTTAATATTTATTTATTTTTTTTTTTTATCAAAATCAACTTAATGAGGTAAACAAAGTGTTGGGGGACCATCAATATGTGTACATGTGGTTTAAAACAGCCCTTTTATTTTATATATATATATATATATATATATATATATATATATATATATATATATTTTTTTTTTTTTTAAACCAAAAACTTCATTGCCGAAAATCATCTCAGAGGCTCCTCAGAGCCATTAAGCATTATCAACCCTCTGTCCCCATTACCATAGCAACCTGGGAGCATCTGTTTCTGTTAGTGTGTGTGTCTGTGTACTGCATACCAGAGGCTCACAATGCACCTGAAGCAAAGCTTCACTTCACTGCAACTTCAAGTCTAAATTCCCTCCCTTTCAGCGAGGCAGCAGCCAGGAAAAGAACAGAGAGCAAACAGATAAAAAAAAAATCTCCCAACAAGCCACCACAAGAGATAACACATTCTTCCAGCATTCCCACTTCTCACTCAGCAGATATATAAACAAACTATTCTCTGCCAAAATATCCCAAATCACAGTTTTATCCACCCCCTTCCCCTGGATCCAGGCTAAAACACCAAATGTCTCTTCTTAATACACAAGCATCAGTTATCCTTGATCACAAGCCACAACCCACAGCTTCCTGTATACAAAAACGGCAACATACAACAGCTGCCAGACACAGCTACATCCACACACAATATATCAGGCTTAATTAAACAGCACTCAAAGCTATAATACCTGCCATAATTGATATTAACTATATTTAGACAGAATAATGACATTTGTACTAGCTGCCAGACACAGCTGCATCTACACACACCATATCAGGATTGATCAAAACAGCACTCGTAGCTGTGATACCTGACATAATTGATATTAACTATATTTGGACAGAATAATGATGACATTTGTACTAAGAGCTTGCTATTATTAAACCAGGAAATATATGACATTTCTAAATCATACTTTAACTGAAGAAGGCATTAATCTCCATGACAGCATTTTTTTTCAAAACCCTCTATTGTTACTGCTATTATATATGATGTTAATTTGTTACATATGAGTCTGAATTCTGATGAATGGTATGTTGTTGAATTAGTTAATTAATTACTTAAATTATTATAAGTAAAACAATGAAAAATGAACAAGATAAGTATTCATTGAGTTCAAGTAGGGGAATAGAAACTTCTATGTTTGTACTATATTTTGCTTTGATTGGCTTATATATAATCTTGACCTACCTTTGTTTGTGAAGAATTATTGGACTCTTTGAACATTCTGAATAAATCATTACTGTTTCTCAGTTGTTTAAGAAACCCTCCTTTTTTAAAATAAGAACAGATGACAAGTGATGTACCATATTAGTTGATACTTTGAGAGATGTAGTTGTAAGAGTTATTTTTTGGGACAGCTATTTTGGAATCAGTTTTTGTTTCTTCTTTCTAGCATCAGTCCAAGGATTTGTTTCTTTTATTCTTTTAAGAGTAGGGGCCATCCATTTAATTTTTTCTGGGATAGACACTATGTTGTTGTTTTTGATGAATATAGTAGTTTCTTCTAAGTCATGAAAGGTTCCTGTCTCATTGGCAAAATGTATTTTTATCTTGGCTGGAAAGGCCAGCTGTGCTTTAATGGTTTGTTTCTACATCTTTATTATTGGTCAGACTTTTTCCTTTGTTCTACTATTCTGGAAAAATAATCATTGTCAAACCTTATCAGGCTTTGATTGTATTTTAAGGGTGATTTTCTCCAAGCAGATTTTAATATTAGTTCCTTGTCCAGAAATGAAAGAAATTTTATAACTATGGATCTAGGTGGAGTATTTGTTGAGTTAGAAGCAGATTTCAATTCCAAATGAAAGTCCCTCTTTCAAGTCTAAAACTTCAGGAATCCAGGTTGTTAAGAATGAAATAATGTCTTCTCCTTCAGTATTTCAGGCTGACCAAAGATCCTTATGTTGTTTCTCCTTTCCCTGTTTTCTAAGTCATCATTTTGTTAAGCAGCCATGTATTCTGCATAAATTCTTTTTGGAATTCTTCCTCTTTGAGTCTCCCTTCAATGTCATTTAGAGAAGTCTCTATATTTGTTATTTTTGTATGGCGTTACTGCAATAGTTCCTTAAGAGTATCAGTCTGTTTTTGAGAATTTAATTTAGGGTTTTCTAAGTCATTTTTAAACCAATTCATCTTCAAAGATAGTTCCTGTAAGGTAGATATCATCAATTGCAATTCTTTTTTCAAAGCAGCATCTGGACGAGAATTCCTTGAGTTGTTCATATTCAGTGACTCAATATATCTCCAAGTTACTTGGCAGGAAAATTTTTGTATATCTCCACCAAAATTGATATTTATGTAGTTTAGTAGTTTATCTATAGGTTTATGATGTTTTAAACTTGAAAATAATAAAATGTTCCTATATTATTGTACTAATTTGTGGAGCTCTCAAAATTCCCTACTCTCAGTTGGCCATCTAGCAGCAAATTTTTATTCATGGATATCCATGTTAAAAAGAAATGAAGTGTATTACTTCATTCATTAAAGGAATTATTCCATAAGTAACAATATTACATTTCAACCAACCTATGAGCTTCCTAGCTGAAGTTGTTAGCAAGCTGTTAGTAAGTGTTCCACATTTTATCCATGTCTTCCACATTATGAGATATAGTGTTCCTCATTTTGTAGATGGAAGGTTGAGAGTGATGCAGGAATAGTTAGCACAGCAGATTAAGGCAATGAGCAGTTAACATGGCTACTTCTTGTTTTTCAGAGTTTGACTCCTTTAGCCTCCATTTGCATGTTGTGCAACAGTGTGATTCTGTGCAAGTCACTTTACCAGACAGTGCTTTTGGGTCAGTCTTTAAAAGGATCACTTATATAAAGTGTGATTTTACAGCAAACGAACAAACAAATAAATGAATAAGAAGCATTTTATATTCATTTTACTTCTTGGATTATCCCACTATTCAACTTCTGATGGTTGTCTGAACAACCAGTTGCATTCTAGCATTGTTGTTTTGTTGGGAAGCCAAGTTTCAGAAGGAGTATCCATGTTTGGGAGGCCAAACAAGGACTAATTGTCTGCACAAGAGACTGTGGCACCTTGACTCTATTAAAGCATTTTTGAGTTTAACAAAAACAAGAGATAGCATTCTTGTATTTATTTTGAGAGAGTAGCCTTCTAGATGCTTCTTTGCAATTTTTTTACAGAGCTACCATTTTTTTGTAATAAAATAAAATATATCATGATGTTTGAAATAGTTAATCGGCAAGCACAACTCCACATGAACAAGGTTGTTAAGAAATTAAACAGCCACTACATACGTGTGTGTGTGTGTGTGTGTGTGTGTGTGTGTGTGTGTGTGTGTGTGTGTGTGTGTTTGTGACTATTTTTGAGTGATTATGTATCTGCTTATAGACATTTGCAAATTCACATGTGTATTTCTATTCTACCATGTATTTCCAGAAAAAATCTGAAAACATTCAGGTTAAGGAGGGTATCGATATTTCTTTGACAATTATGGGCAAAGACTCACAGTTGGTTAAACTGAAAAGTCATCATTAGGGTGATAATTAAATGAAATGCTAAGTCTAATCAGTTATCTGGTTAGGTTTCGGGAATGAACAACATTCATAGTAAAAACGAGCCTTCCATTATACAATCAATTTAACAAAAGCCGAGGGCCTCTACTCCCCTGGAAGGGCATTATTTCTGCAATAACACATCCCAGAGGGCATTACAGAACTTAAAGAATGGACTAGCTGTTAAGTTGTTTTGCAATTTTTATTGGTATTTTTTTTTATATATTGCTGATGTAAAGTAATTCTTCTACCTAATGTTTCAGACTTGATATGTTTATGTATTTACATTTTACATCCAAAATGGAAATTATGTAAGTATTTAATATGTAAGCACACACATACACACATACACACACACACACACACACACACACACACACACACACACACACACACACACACATATTCAGATACATGCACAGACATACCCAAATACACATAGGTTCATAAAAGGTTATAAGGATAATAGCCCTAGGGCCTTTACAAGCCTAGCTATGTTATACCCTTGTTCCCTAACTGAGCTTCATTAGATGGCCTTTATTTGCAGAGTGAGTCTATGATCAGTACCATCTGTCCCCGTCCATGAGGGACGTAAGTGCCACCTCCTAGGTGAATTTACAGTCTCCCATCCAATTGTCTAGGTTGCACTTGAATAGTGTTAGTGTGGAGCTCTGCTTCATGTGCATTGGGAGTTTATTCCAGAGGAGCAGCAATCTCTGAAAGATATATTTGTCTCTGCAGCATGTTCTGTTAATGTCACAGGCTAGGTTGAGATCCTTGGAGTGAGTGACTCTTGTCCAATTTGATTTGCGGATGTGCAGCATTTCCATTAGGGCAGGTTCAGAGACTGCTCTGTAAGCCAGGCACAAATCGCCTGTCAGCAGCCTGTAGGATACTGAGTACAGTGACGGGGCTTTCAGTATTTCCATGTAGACTTTGTTTTGAAGGCTATGAATTTTCTTAGTTTGAAACATCTGTGGTCTCTCTAACTGCTGCAGAAGTCTGGTGAGGTACATGGAAAAGGGAGCACTGTACTCAGTGGTCTGATGAGGGCTGAATACAGCGGAGTTATAACATCCTTAGTCTTGGGTGTGATGCCCTAACTTATGAGATGTACAGTGTAGAAGGCTTTCTTACCACTGTGGACACATGTTGATTGAAGTTTAGATTGCTATCAACTTGTGTTCCCAAATTTCACACCACTGGATTTCAGCTTAGGGGGCTGCTGTCAATACTGTAATCTGCAGTGACTTCCGCTTTGCCAAAGGGATAATAATGCACTTTTTTGCATTTAGTTTTAGTCCATGGCTTTGCCACCAATCATTTATCTGTGTTAGCCCCTTTTGTAATATGTTAAGATCATTTGGGGACTCAATGATTGCACCAGGTTTGCAATCAGGTAAGCCACAGGCCATCTACTTCTACCAAGACTTCTAAGAAGTAAATTCCCAACAGAAAAGGGCCCAGCATAGATCCTTGTGGCATGCCATTGGTAACTGGTCTACTGGTAGAGGTGGAATCCCCAACTTTGACAGTATGCATTCTGTCGGTGAGCTATTTGGCTTTCCAACTAGTAATATATGTGTTAATTCCCATCTGGGAGAGTTTTTCAATAATACCTGAG
The DNA here is from genome assembly GCF_019279795.1 of Protopterus annectens. Taxonomy (NCBI): domain Eukaryota; kingdom Metazoa; phylum Chordata; order Ceratodontiformes; family Protopteridae; genus Protopterus; species Protopterus annectens. The sequence continues at coordinate 108,421,812 of NC_056745.1, read as the reverse complement.
TGGGAGATTGTGTCAGAAACCATGGCTAAGTCAAGATAGACTGTATATACTGATTTGCCTTCATCCAGGGCTTTGGTGACATTCTCAAAGAAGTCCACCAGGTTCAATAAGCATGATCTACCCTTAGCAAAGCCAAACTGGGTCAGGTCACGAGTTTGAAGGTCACCTATGTCCTTGTTGATAAGGTCCACAATGATTCTCTCCATTTCATTGCATATAAGGCTGTTTAGGCTTATGGGTCTATAGTTCCCAGGGTCAGTTGATGGATCCCCTTTGTGCAAGGGGACTACTGTTACTGTCCTCCATTCTACTGGAACAAAACCAGTGCTCAGGTTGAAGTTAACAAGAGTGCCAAGTGGTTATGCTTGTTCTTGTTTTAGATTGTTTAGTAAGCAGCTTGGGATGTTATTTGGTCCCATAGAGACCATGGTTTTGGCCTTGGAGAGTGTGGATATGACCTGCTCTTTGAAGATGCTAGATAGAGGACTGGTGTCAGGTATGCTTTGGGGCATGGCTTGTGGGGACAGGGGGGTGAAGTTTGCACCAAATCTGTCAGCTAGCAAATTGGCAATTTCCTCAGGTTCAGTATGAGAGGTATCATCCACTATAAGTCCAGCACATAGTTAAGCATTCCCTTTTAGATTTCAGACTTAGCTAAAGAATGCACCTTATGATTATCCTTAGGTAAGGATGCAAATTTAGCTTCATAACTAGCTTTATAGGCCTTTATAAGATATCTGATTTGCTTGTTCAAGCTGTGGAGGATATTCTTCTTCTACTGAGTATTTTCCCTCTTGCTCATAGACAACAATTTATTCCCATTGTTATATAACCTAATTGTACTTGAGGTATCCATTAGTGTGGCCTGTTTTTTTGGTAGGACCTGGTTTTGATCCGGTCAGGTACAGTCAAGTCTGTACAGTTGTTTAGGTGGTTATACAGGGCATTTGTGTACTCCTCTCCATAACAGTCATTATTGGCTATGTTAGCAGTGGGTTGAAACTTTTTATACCATTGCCTACTAGGCTGTAGTTTGCTTTGGAGAAATGTTTCAGTTTTTTGGCTCCTGTCAGGGTGTCAGGTCTGACATGAGAAAGATTTATGGTATGACCTTACCAGGGAGGGCAACACACAGGGGGTAGTGCAGTGGTATCCCCTCCCATGTTGGTAAGTACTAAGCCTAGGACATTTGAGCCCCTTGTGGGATGTAGACTAGTTCCAGGGCATTTGTACTGACAAAGTATAGGAGCCTCAGGAAGAGCATGTTTGTGCTTGTGTTTGTTGCCCAGTCAGTGGAAGGATAGTTGAAATCTCCACTGACCAAAATGTTTGGCTATATAGTTAGAAAGTCTAGTAAGTCCAGGTAGGGTGGTGTGCTTTTCTTGGTTCATGGTGGGGAACCTGTAACTAGAAATTATGTGGTAGGATGTTTTACCTGCAGGTAGTTGGAACTGGAATAGCTCAAGAGAATCATACTGTTTAACCAGTCTTGAGGGTATCTAGCTATACTGAAGATGGATACACCTCCACCTTTGGTTATTTCAAACCTGTTTTGGGGTCTGAATGTGTGGAAGCATTGTTGCCTTGCACGTCTGGGGTGCTGTCTGCAGCCTTGAACCATGTCTAAGTGATTGAAAACACATCTGTATCTTCCAAGGTAAGAAGTGCTTCCAGGGAGTTCAATTTCCTGTTTAGGCTCCTAGCATTAAGCAGCATAACCTTGAGTTTGTCTCAAGTGGATTTTTTACATCAGAAATGTTGTTGTTGTGACATTGCCTTAAAAAGGCACTATAGGGGAAGCAAGCACTTTTCTAGTATCCAAAAACCTAGAGGAGACAAGAGAAGACCATCTCCGGCAAAGCAGCATGGTCTGTCAACCATGTCTTTCCAGGCTGACAGGTAACTGGATCCCCCTGGACTGACACTAGAAGCTAAGTCAATTGTTGAAGTCAATAAGTTTTTGTCTATATTGTGGCATCATCCTGGGTGAAGGGAGAATGCTGCTTAGGGCTAAGGACATACCTGCCTGGGGCACATAATCTGAGAGTTCAGTCATATGTCTCTATATATAGCCCAAAGAGGTACTTCTGAAGTCATTCACTCCATTATGGACTATGACAGCATCATAGTGGTAATTGTTGTTGAGTGACTAGAGTGCATGTGTGATTTGATGGATCTTGGCACCTGGCAGTGAAAATGTTTCTAAACCAAATATTATCGGCTCGCAGTATATGCTGCTTGATCTAATTTTGTTATTCAAGTCTAGTAACCTGATGAAGCGCACCTGAGTGTGCGTGAAAGCGCTCATTTCATATTAAATTTTTTTACTTTTCGTGGTGGTTCCTTGCAGTTTTTATTCATCACCTGGCAGACAGCTGATTGTGACTGTGTCCTTGTCCAGTCTGGTGAGGGAGCATCTGTGTGTCTCACTATGGAATTGCCTATGACCAGGACATTTGGTTTTGAGGTGTTTTGCCTTACGGGTTTATTTATTGATACACTGTGTGTGTGTTATGTGTAGTGGATTCTTCTTGCTTTATAGTGTGTGCAACTGGTTTGCGCTTGGTAGGTCTCTGATCTTTTGGTAGATTTCTATTGAGTACCTCTGCATATATGGGTTTATGTGTTTTGACCTTGTTCTATGTGAGAGGTGATCTGTGTATGTTACCAACCTGTTTGATGTCCTGTTTGTTGTTATGTGAGAGAACTGATTCCAAATTCATAGTGTAATTACATCTGTCACATACTGTAGTTATTTGTTTTAGGAGTAAGTTGTTATCAGAATACATGAGGTAATTATTGCATTGCCTCAGGATGCCCATGTCAATCAGGCTTGCTGGAGAAATGGTTGGAAACTGACCATCCATTATGGCAGGCTTTTACCATAATTACTATTGAGGAGTGGGCTAGTTTGACCAGATTTTGCTCTATGATTAACAAAGGGGCTTATTCTTTTGAAGGCTAGGGATGAAAACTATGGCAATGCTTCACAGTGCACAACTGAGTTTCCTGCAATGTAGCAGGTAAGCTTTGTAGGATTTACTAACAGATGTCTAGGAGAAAATTGTCTTTCAAGGTGTTTGATTCAATACAGGGCACTGCCAAACCCCATTGAGTGGTGCTCAGCTATGAGCAAATGGAAGGCTTAAATACAGACAAAAGTAAACACTTTTAAGCTAAACTACCAATGGGAATGCACACAATGAGCATTCCTCCAGCAATCTGCAACTCAGATAAGGCTCACACTACACACTTCTGCCACAAGGGTGCAGGCAGGGCCCTCCTAATGTAAGATGGCTGGAATAGTGCTAAAGTGTAACAATACAGTCTAGAGTCAGCAGATCTGAATCTAGTCTATGCAATGTACTAGCTATTTGAGGCAACAGAACAGCTTTTTTAAAGTGCAAAAAAATATAGTAAAAATCAGCAAAATGATAAAACACGATCAGCAAAGTGCAAAGGAAACTCAGAAAGTACTTATTTTTTTCAACTTTAGCAATGGATGCTTTGGATTTCAGCAGAATCTCTCCAGTCCTCTGGCAAAAGTCACCAAACATTGTGCAGCTCTGGTTAGAAAACCTGCAGTGGTACTGCACTCTGCACAAACTGGCAGCTCTTTGAGTAGCTGTGAACAGTGGGAGGCTATGGAGAGTGTTTCCTGTACAGGATTTTAAAATGGAGAGATTTGCTTATATACAAGGCATGAGGAACCATGTTTACACGAGTCTTTTATACCAGCAAGATGAAGGACTTTTACATGGTTAATCCCTTAGGCCAATCAGATAAAAACACAATAAACTTTAAACCAGCAGTTTATCACTTGGTTGGGTTGAATTCAGCTCTGCTCCCACCAGAGTGCAAAAGAACCCAATTAATGTAAAACAAACTGGTTTTGAGCTCAAGTGCAGTAACAAATGGTTTACAGAATTCCTGCAAAATCAGGAATCCTTGTCTTGGAAATAAGTTTAGTAACCCTGAGAAATCTTCAACAAAATACCAAAAACAGTGCACAACATAAGAGAATATTTAGGCAGACTCTGGAGAACCTTGACAAACTTAGAACAGCTTTTGCAGTACCAGAGGAGGTTAGGGAATATTAGCAAGCTGTTAAACCAACCCAAGAGCATTACAGTAACAAACAGATGGTGTTTCTTTAACAAATGCAGGTTGAAAAGCAATGATCATTTTTACCAAATCAATAAATGCAGCACAGAAGTGTTAAGTAGTATTGAAACAGTTAGAGAAACTGCAAAAAATATATACTTATATCAGCTTTGTAGGTTCAGATGGCTTCAGAAGCAATCCAAGTCTTGCAGTCACAGATGTGCAGGCCAGGCACAGGAAAGCTCTGAATAAATGAGCATAGAAACTGAGTAAATGAACATAGAAACACACACATTCATAAATACAGAGAGAGACATAAAAGTAGGACTCAAACATATATACCAAGAAACACACACACACACACACACACACACACACACACACACACACACACACACACACACACACACACACACACACACACACACACACACACACACACACACACACACACACACACACACACACAGCTATTTCACACACTTTCATTCTGAGATGTATCCATGACTCATTAAATAAATGCCAAGGTATTTTAGCTCTTTATCCACACCTTCTTCCCCTTCCGTTTAAAGTCCCTGAGTTAGAAGATATTGCTTCTCTGTATCATTATTTTATAGATTAAAACAATAAGAATTAAATTCATCAATAATACCATACATTAAGAATTTCATATCTTTGAAAGACTGTCTGTTGCAGTCAGTGCTCTGTCTCATTCTCTGTAACTCTCTTTCTCTGTCTCTCACTTATGCTTTCAAGCTTGCAAGTACACACACACACACACACACACACACACACACACACACACACACACACACACACACACACACAGTCACTCTTACATGCAAACAGAAATATACACAGACAAGCATTTACACACAAGCATGCTTTACATTTATTTTAATATATTTACTTTTTGTTTAATTTTATGCTTATAAACAGTAAAGTGCATGAAATAATGCGAGTTGTTAGCTTTTTTTTTACAGTCGAAGTTTCACAGCACCTTAATATGCTGCTGAGAAGTGAACTATTTTTTTCAGTGGACATTACTCGTACATTAACACCCTGCTGGAGAATGTCCGTCCTCCAGTTAGCATGCCGCATACAGGTCGCCCATTCTCTAATTATAGTTACCGTAGGACTTTTAATTTTCTTCACCTAAAAGTATGGTTCAGAAATATAGAATAATTGTCTGTTCGCCTTACTTTCTCTATTAACATAGATTACTCTTTCAAGAAAATTCCTTTTCTTATCTGCACTGAGACTTGTATAACTTTTCATCACGCACTATAATTTAAAGTCCGTTTTCCTCATCTCCTTCATCTAGCTTGCACTGGGCTCACTGACCTTTGTATTTGAACCCATACTTGAATGTCAGACTAGCTTCTGCATCTTTTCAACTGTTATTTTTAGGGCACTCACTTAACATTAATAATATTTCTCACTGTTAGACATAAAATTCTCTAGCATACAATTTGCTGATGGTTTCATAGACTCATCCATATGTAATGTGCCCTTTGCTCACCACAAAATTCATTAACCTGAATATCCTTGCACAGTTCAGCATTACTGATTCTGACTGTAGTGACTATGCCAAGGATTTAGGGTAGTATTCGTAGTCCAGGTCTTTGTATTTTTGTAGTAATGATCTCTGAACAGGCTCATGGAGGTTGTCTTGTCAGACTATGACCTTTTAGTCTTCAGGGTATGTTTTTGCTTTAACTCAAAGCTTATATTCTGTCCTTGCCACTGTTATATCAAGATTTTGAATAAAGGTAATGATTTATCACCTAAGACATTGCATAATCTTTCTAACATTATGTAGCCATATTCATTCAGAAGAAGCTGGGTCATTCATTAACCAGTAGACCAGATCAAGATTTTCTCTAAGTGACTATTAAGAAGCAGAATATAAAGATAATTCCTGAATCCTTTCCAAATAGTTTGAGTTTTCCATCTCTGTGCATTTCCTTGTAGGAAATTAGTTTACCATTTCAAGGTGTTTCTGGTGGCTCATGTAAACAGTACAGACTCTTAGGTATCATTACTCTGAGTCAAAGTAAAAAAAAAAGTTCTGCAAAACATCATTCCCACATAAAAGCCCATAAATGCTGACTTTAACAAAAAATATAACAATGAAAAATTATTGTGAGCCCCCCCTCCAATTTGCCATGGGGGGATTCTGGCAGTCATAACCCTGCTACTGTATATACACTAACTTCATTAACGTCAGGATAGCTCAAACCTGGAGTAAGAAGAAAACTTACTTATACTTCCTTGCCCCCTACTTCTGAAATTTAGAAAGCAGTGCAGCCCCGCTCTCTGACTACAGTCATTCTAGTTACGAAGGTACTTAACTCATGCAAACACATTGCTGACAAAAGCAGCAGTGAATTCTATAATGTGCTAAATCAGTGAGGTATAAACTGGAAAATTATCTCTCTGGTATTGAGGAATGATTTCTAAAATTAAGAATGGCTACACATTATACTTTTCTGAAAAGGTAGCACACATTGGTCAATGATTACACTTCCCTACAGCTATCCATGAATATTTCATGATGTTATTTTTAATTCTTTAATTTTTTTAGTGATCAGAATTCATATCATTTAACCAAGACTCATGATGGTAAATCTATTGCCATCAAAAGTGGGATCATTACTACAGCAGAGTTATTTATTACTGTAGACTATCATGACAATGCATGCATCCAGTACTGAAAACAGTTTATTAACCACTTCACAGGCACCAGTACATTTGGATTATTTGGAGTCTACGTCCTCCTCCATTATAGGAGAGTAATCAGACCATTAGTGGTCTCCTCTCTTTAAGATACCACTCCTAACCCCCATTTATATCAAGAATAGTCCTCTTATCCTAAGAAACTGTACCCTGCTACTTAAACAATGATTTGCTCATTGAACTACCAAATGTTTGACATTTACTCCAATTAATTAATTTGTGAATTACTCCATTATTGGAAATAGTGTTGAAAACATTAACAAAGTCAAGATAAACATACATATAAAAACAAACGCGGACACGCACGCACTCACACACACACACACACACACACACACACACACATACACACACCCACATGCATCTTGTTAACTGATTTTATAAGAGCTCATCACAACAAAGATAAAGGTCATGCTTATACAGAATTTTTTTTTTTTGTTCAAAATGATTATTATTTATTTATTTATTTTTTTGCTTGAATCTATGTAAGAAAACATTAAGTAGGGTTTCTGCAATCTTGTGGATGTTGAGTCCTTAATCTTAATCACGGTTGTATTTGTCAAACCTGTAACTGTATAAGAAATGTTTACCCTTCTGTCTATAACTGTATTTCATTAACAGTAGATAATTAAAAAATGCAATGCTTCAATTTTTTAAAATCAGACCTTATTACAACCTGACTTTAAATCAAGATCAGGTTTTCTGATTATTTTTTCTAAATGTTATTGTATTACAACAGCATCTTTCTTTCTTTCTTTCTTTCTTTCTTTCTTTCTTTCTTTCTTTCTTTCTTTCTTTCTTTCTCTCTTTCTTTCTTTCTTTCTTTCTTTCTTTCTTTCTTTCATAGTGGCCCTATATGCTGCATTTTCATTCGCAGGTTCATAGATTCATAGGTAAGTACTATACTAGCTGCTCTTGAAGGCCAATTTTAGCCTAGACAATTTCCTTTTTTGTGCTCAAATTAGCCTATCCCATTTGGGTTCCTCTCAGTTCGTCGGAACTTCAGCAGTTCGAACACCATATGTTCGAACTGTGATGTCCGAAAACTGATTATCGCGAAGCCACGGAACATCAAATTCTTTCCCAGGGAAAGAATTCGGTGGGCCGTTTCTGTGGCTTTACGATTTTCAGCACTGTGGTGGAAAGTTACAGGTCAGGTTCAGGTAAGTGTGCGATTGTTTGGATGTTAAGAGTTAGGGCACAGGTTAGGTGAGTTAGGGTGCGGGTGAGGTGGGTGTGCAATAGTGAGAGACATTAGGGTTAGGATGGGATAGATGAGTCAGGGTTAGGACGCGGGTCAGGTGAGTGTGCTATAGTGACGGACCTTAAGGTTAGGGTTTGGGTTAAGGTAAGTGAATAGATAGTAGTGTATGTACAGTTGAGTGTAGGGTTAGATGTAGGATTTTAAGTGTATGTGTGTAGATTGCTGTTTTTTTGGTGTGCTTGTGTTGTGTGTGTGTTTCTTGGAACAGCGATTTTTTTTCTCTGGGCAAAACATTGCTGTTCTAAGCCTTCGATGGTTTTGCACTTCGAGGTTAGAAGTTAGAACATATGGTGTTCGAACTTCTACCGTTTCAACAAAATGATATGGACCCTCCCATTTCACTAGAAACTGGTCATACCCATCTCATGGTCAGTAAGTGTATATCACTTCTAATGAGAATAACAAGGATCAATTTTGTTTTGTTTTATATTTTCTTTAGCTTCTCCTTCAAAATAGCATTTCATTGGTAATGCTATTTCTGAATTGTTAGCATATATTTTGCATTTGTTTTTTGTAATTTGATTATGATTTTATATCCGTGTTTTATTATATTTACAGGCAAACCATAACCTTTCATCATTTCTGATTTCATTGTTTTTCATTCTTACACTCCTTTGTGGACTGTGGTATTGTTACTTTCATGTATTTAAAATTCTGTGCAGATCTGTTTTTCTTAGTGCTGCTGTTGTTTGTTTCTGTTTTGAGTTAATCCTAAATCATTTTTCTTTAATGATTTGTTAAACTCTCTCATATATATATATATATATATATATATATATATATATATATATAAGCCAACTACACAGCTGAGTGATTCAAGAAAGTGCTCAGCCATATAGATCACCTAAGCCACCCCAGCATGTCGCAATAATGAACATGACCAAAAGACTCGATTAACTGCCAAAGAGGGGAGGGGACCACCATATACTATGGCTTATTGTAAAAGTGCCATAACAGCACATGCATCAAAGTCAGGGACACAGCTGGGGAAAACCACTGGACACCAAGAAGAAAGTGAAGAAAGTGATGGACCAGCACCACTGCTACTATGAGGTCCAGGAAGTGATGGACCAGCACCACTGCTACTATGAGGTCCAGGAAGTGATGGACCAGCACCACTGTTACTATGAGGTCCAGGAAGTGATGGACCAGCACCACTGTTACTATGAGGTCCAGGAAGTGATGGACCAGCACCACTGCTACTATGAGGTCCAGGAAGTGATGGACCAGCACCACTGCTACTATGAGGTCCAGGAAGTGATGGACCAGCACCACTGCTACTAAGAGGTCCAGGAAGTGATGGACCAGCACCACTGCTACTATGAGGTCCAGGAAGTGATGGACCAGCACCACTGCTACTATGAGGTCCAGGAAGTGATGGACCAGCACCACTGCTACTATGAGGTCCAGGAAGTGATGGACCAGCACCACTGCTACTATGAGGTCCAGGAAGTGATGGACCAGCACCACTGCTACTATGAGGTCCAGGAAGTGATGGACCAGCACCACTGCTACTATGAGGTCCAGGAAGTGATGGACCAGCACCACTGCTACTATGAGGTCCAGGAAGTGATGGACCAGCACCACTGCTACTATGAAGTCCAGGAAGTGATGGACCAGCACCACTGTTACTATGAGATCCAGGAAGTGATGGACCAGCACCACTGCTACTATGAGGTCCAGGAAGTGATGGACCAGCACCACTGCTACTATGAGGTCCAGGAAGTGATGGACCAGCACCACTGCTACTATGAGGTCCAGGAAGTGATGGACCAGCACCACTGATACTATGAGGTCCAGGAAGTGAAGGATCAGCACCACTGCTACTATGAGGTCCAGGAAGTGATGGACCAGCACCACTGCTACTATGAGGTCCAGGAAGTGATGGACCAGCACCACTGCTACTATGAGGTCCAGGAAGTGATGGACCAGCACCACTGTTACTATGAGGTCCAGGAAGTGATGGACCAGCACCACTGCTACTATGAGGTCCAGGAAGTGATGGACCAGCACCACTGCTACTATGAGGTCCAGGAAGTGATGGACCAGCACCACTGCTAATATGAGGTCCAGGGGAGTGGAGAGATGTACATTGTAAAGCACCACACCAGCGCCAGCATTACTTCAGAGAAAGGGGAATGCACTACATCCAGGAGGATTGTGCCCTAATGTACAGTATAGCATGACAGAGGATGGGAGGGATACTGGACATACTTTTAAGTTCAGTAATGGCACGAATGGCAGTACAGGGATTGGGGTGGGGGAACCACTAGATCAGCAAAGAATGCATTGCTGTGATGGAGTCAACAATACTATGGGGGTTTGGGGGTGAGAAGGAACTGCTGGATACCAGGGTTGAGTCCTTAAAGTGGCATAATGGCACAAACATAACCATGGGAACAGAGGGATGGGGGATACACTAGAGCAGAAGACACTCGGCAGTTAAGTATTAGGGTAGGGACCATGGGATGTTAGGGATGAATACAGGGACTGTAGTCTGTGTGTGTGTGTGTGTGTGTGTGTGTGTGTGTGTGTGTGTGTGTGTGTGTGTGTGTGTGCGCGCGTGAACGTGCATGTCTGTATGTGCCTGTGCATGTGTGTGTGAGTATGTATGCATGCATGTGTGCGTGATTGTGGATGTGTGTGTGAGAAAGTGACTGGAGGAAGGGATTCCACTGTTTAATGAGGTGAAGGTATCTATATCTTCATGTAGCTCAGGCATGATTTGTAAATCACTGTAGGAAACATGCAAAACTGCCAATAATGATGGCCAACCTCATTGCAGCTACCACATTGTGGTAGAAGGATACAGATCATGCTAGGCTCTTCGATAAATTCCCAGGTGTTTTTTTTTTTTGCTTTCATCACCATCTCCATTTGATTGAGAAATTCCACTTCAACCTCAGTTAAAGTATGTAAATACCGAAGAGTAGCAAAACAGGATATGGTACATCATTACAGGGCCCTTCTCAAAAAGGGGTGGCAAAAACTAACATCACAAACACTAGCACCAGGATCTAGCCTGCCTGTAAGTGGTCATTTGTTTTTTTTTTATTACCTTGAGGCAATGAAGTACAGGGATAAAAATGAAATTTTATAGAGCCCAGTGGTTGCCTCAGATAATTAAAAACAAAGGTACAAAAGGAAGATATTTGAGCAGGGGTGTCATGGTGTATTTTATAGTGGCTAGAATGAAATGAAAGGTTGCTGTACTGTTCAGGTAATTGCTGTGAAGGTTGCTGTACTGTTCAGGTAATTGTTGTGAAACATTGCCACAGTTTTTATTTAGTTAATTGTTTATGATGATTGACTGTGAGTAGCGCCCCAATTATTTATGATTTATTCATTTATGTATTTATTGACTTTGTTTGTCTGCTGATCAGAGTAAGATATTGATCCATAATGGACCCATTTCAGCCACATACCATGAGTTACAGCAGTAAAGAAAAACAAGTGTCACAGTGGTGTACAATCAAGATTAGTGCAAAACAAAATAAGGAGAATATCAGTCAAGGTACAATGAAAACTAGGTACTCACATGGTGAAAACCTAATGGAAGCTAATAACTGCATACATGCAATGAGAGGCTGCAACAGGTAGAAATGCTTAGTGTATACAGAGACACAGAGTACTAAGAGGGAATAGGAACTGAAGGAAAAAAGGGTTGCAGGTAGTGGGAAGAAGTGGTTAGTGACACTGGAATGTAAGGAGGGAAACAGGAATAGACTGCAGGATGGAATCAAATGTTTACTGTTAAAAATTAGTTCAAAGGTCAATATGCTAAACACAAGAGAAGAGTTTAGGTAAAGAAACTGAGAAGAGAAAATAAAGTTATCGGGGATGCCTAAGGCATTTACAGGTGGCCCTCTTCCAAGCAGGTAATGAGCTGTTTTCTATATAGACTAGGGCATAGTTGAGCTGGGAGAGAGTCCAACAGCTTGGTTGCAAGGATGTAGAAGGCATTTTCAGTGATGATGTCCTCCACAACTTTAATATCTCGCTAAAATCTAGTTTCTGCCACATAATGCGCAGAGATCCTGCCACTCATTCTGAAATCATCAACACAAAACTGCATCTGGAAAATCACTAGAAAAGTGGCCTATGGCATTGGAAGACATCTTGAATATAAGGCTTCGTAAACATGAAACCATCATATAGATGGAGGAATAGACATGCAAAATGCATTTGCTCAGTGCAGTAACAGTCAAGTGTGTTCTTGGAAATGTAAGGTTCTAAAGGACAGTTCCACTGATTTATTTAATGGTTCTGAAGGACAGTTCTCCTGATTTATTTAATGGTAAAATTCTAAAGCCTACGAGCACTAATGTAGTGCCAACAGGTACAAATTGTGAGGTATGAAACTCAAGTGACAAAAGATGTTGGCACAAAATGCATGGATACAGGAATGCAGTGATTTTAAGTCTTTGCATAATCATACTTTAGTATGCTTCCAATGGAAGAATCAGAGCCGATTCTTTTAAAAGTTACTGACAGCAATGTTGATTTGTCCAAAAGGATGCTCTCACATGGATAGTATCACACGTAATTGTGTTGAGTATTTGGAAAGCAATGACATGAAAGATTTATATCCTTCTGCCCCAACCTAGCTTCTCTAACCTCCTTCTATACTCCTTCTAGGACTCTCCAAAGCTCAGACCAAGACTTACTACAAATCTATAAACCCAAAAACAAAATTGGTCACAACTTCTACAGCTACTATCCTACCATATCTTGGAACAAATTGCCATTGGAAATTAGGTCACTCAAAAAACTCAAAGAATGTAAAACAGTCACCAAAGAATGCCTGAAAATTCACTGGTCATGCCACTGTACTCACCTTCAGTAAAGTGTCTTTCCTTTCCTAGGTAGCCTTTATCTGCCCTCATTGGTTTCATTCCTGTTCTGTGCTAGGTCTCTTAGCCTTCTTATCTAAGTAATCACTTGTCACTCAATCATAAAACATATCCTTATTTATGTACTACCTGTATTATCCTCATTAACTGCAACTTCCTTGGCTAAACTATTAAAATGTGCATTTGTTTCTACACATATTTTATGTTAAATGGCAACTTAAACTCTGTAAATAATTTTTATGCTTTTATTGTTCCAATTGAATTTTTTTTAATTTTTATTTCTTATTTTATTTCTTATTTTTACTGTAAATTTGTGGAGCTTTTCTCCTCGCTGAAAAGGGGCTATCAGTTCAGTTGGACAAACCTGGTCAACAAATGTAAAAAAAATAAATAAACAAATAAATAAATTTAAAAAAGTAATACAACACTATTGCAAGATAAAGACCACAAATAATCACCAACTATGGAAAATATACTTTCAAATTACAAAGCATTCTTGTCTGGTTTAGTCATTACTCGCATATGAGTAAATGCAATTTAATCTTTTTCATGTTAAGTGGGACCGCAGATGACAAATATAATATTTTGGACTTAAGAGACTTGTGGGATTCACTTGTCCAGGTGAAGGGGTGCCTTAAGAGAATCTACTGTTTTAGGAGACTTGACTTTATATGTACGTTTTTGAGGACATATAAACTAGATAATTTACAAAAAAAAATCATGCTGCATGCAAATTACCAAGGAATAGGCATGTAAGAAAAGAATACACATAACTAAAGATAGAATAAACAGTAAGGGTAGAAAATAAATGCATTTAAATAACCAAATGAATCAATAACTAAACTGAAAGGCTTATTTAAATGAAACTAATTAATGATAAATATGGAAGGCTATATTTGATTTATAAGCTCAAAGAAAAAAAAAGCTGTGCAGTGTAATAGCAAAAAAAAATAAATAAATAAATAAGACCAGAGAACTCAACAATCTACTGCAGACATGGAGCTTTTATTTCTAAAGCTGCATGAAGCATGTTTTTTTATCATAAGCATTAATGAAAAAATAATCAATATGGGCTTTGTTTTCTATTTTAATTATGCTCTGTGAGAAGATAACAAAGATATAGATAATTAAGACGCCTGTTAATATAATTTGAATTGTAACTGCATTTGATTAAAGATGTTAACTAAACTGGAGTAACTTCCTTAGCAGCATAAACAACACATAAAATTGTGATTGATGACCACAGAGATTTACAGCCAGGGGATGTTCATGACTTTAACAATAGCTAGCATTTTAACAGTTGCATACACCCACACTCCCCATATCACCTGTTAACATTGAGTTGATGTTACTGTGAGGAAATGGACAACTTTGCATCCCTCGCTGTACCATAATCTCCCACAGGAAGAATAAAGCTAGTATGTGAAATCTGCTGTTTTTTGACCACATATGTTGGCTTTTTTTTTCCATTCAAAAATAAGATCACATATATATATATATTCTGTATGTGTGTATGTGCATGGATGTGTGTGTGTGTGTGTGTGTGTGTGTGTGTGTGTGTGTGTGTGTGTGTGTGTGTGTGTGTGTGTGTGTGTGTGTGTGTGTGTGTGTGTGTGTGTGTGTGTGTGTGTGTGTGTGTGTGTGTTCAGAAAAATGTATTATAAAGATAATCCCTACATTGAAATGAAAGATAAAAATAATTATTTTTGTTTTTACTTTAGGCTTTAATGAGAAGTGGAAGTCAGCTAAAAAGTTAATAGAGGAAGCATTACAACATTCACAAAGTCCACAGTTAATGAGCGCAGCATCTCTCAAGCTTTATCATCCACTGAACAATAATGGCATTTGTGCAAACAGCTGTGTGGAGCCGAGGACTTCTGATGCAATGATTAAAAGCCATGATTGCCTTTCAGGGTCAAAAAATGCTGATGAAGAAATACAGGACTGTGATACAACAGTAGACAGCACAATGTCAGGTGAGCACTTGCATCTGTGCACTAGTACGACAGTTATATAAACGTAGCGTAGAGAACAATCACTGTTTCATAATCATAATTTTCTGCAATGCAGCTTATAGAAAGCGGAAGGCAATCTAACACTCATGGAGAAACAAGATAGTACATACTGAATTGCTATAAAGAGTCTTATTTGGATGGATGAAAAACATAAGAATAGTTATCACTAGTGAACAAATCAACAGTGGTGTTTCCAGAAATATTTAACAGTTTCATAGGGTATTCTATGAAAAAAAATGACTTTCAGAATATCAGTAAGATGAAACAACAAAAAAAAAATTAATGCCTGCAACACCAAAGGGCAAAAAAAAAATCAACTTTAAGTGTTTTTGGCAATAATTGATTCACGCTGCACCTTGTATTGTGAGTAGCAAACCTCCATATAACATATATATATATATATATATGTATACCATCTCCATGGTTACACCAATCTGAAGAGGGGATAAATCTCCCAAAATGAGTGAAACATTGCTTGCAAACACTTAGAAATCACATGAGCAATCATCTTCTATTGGCAACAGCAATTGCTGTTTTCTGATTCAATTTTTTTTTTCAGGCTACTGACACGCATTAAATTTCACATCAGCAATCTTTCAGGACTCACCAGGAATTATGTTAAATCTTGTATTTGCCCTTTACTGAATCCTTCTTAAAAATAAATTATTATGTAAACCTTTTTCACTACTAATATACAGAAAACTTTTATTAGCATTTTATTTTGTTTAACTCTCATATGACCCTACTCATCCTTTATTTCTTTAAAAAGTTTCTTTGCACTGATGAAGTTAGATTATATTTTAAATACATTTTATTAACTTGTATGAACTTCCATTACAAAACATACAATTAAAATAACATTCAATCAAAGAAGAACAAGCACCTTACCAAAGTTCTGTGAAACGTCAAAAAATCAAGTACAAAACAAAGAAAAACGTCACAGAACACTGCTAGAAAGATCCACTGTTTAATAAAATCGAAGTACAAAAATATAAAAAGGCAGGCAAAAATCACAAATCAGAGTGCTTTCGGGTATAACCCTTCTTCAGATACCTGCTTGATATTCCAACAAAGAATTTAAATCTGGAATAACCAATCAAAACTCAATAAAACACACGCCTATTTTTCAGGGCGGGTTTCATAGGAACCATCTCATTGAGACCAGGTGATCTATGAGCCATAAGCTCTATTATCCATTTTGCCTCTTCCAACTCAGTTTTGTTCCTAATATTACCCCCCCTACTGTTTGTCTTAATATTAACAATGGCTCTAAACCTAAAACTATGTTGTGTATTTTTCTATATATGCCTATAGAGGGCATTATGTATATCCGCATTCCTAATAGCTGACAAATGCTGCAAAATCCTAACTTTGAACATACAATTGGTTTTGCCAACATAAAAACTTGTGCAATGTAGGCAATCAGCTATGTAGACTATGTCAGTAGTCCTGCAGGTAGCTCTTGCTTTAAACTCAAACACCTTACCAGTGATAGGATGAATAAAACTGGTAGATCTATTGACAAAAGCACAAGCTTTACAAAACCCACAAGGAACTGTCCCCATTCTCGTTTTAATGTGTTTAGTCTCTGGATGCTTCTCAACAGATAAAATATCTTTTAGACTCCTATTCCTTCTAAATCCAAATTTGGGATGTACCCCCACTATGGGGTGAAGTTTGTCATCAGTGGTCAAGATGTTCCAGTTGCTTCTAACAATATCACAGATCCCACGAATATTGTTACTATATGTAAACATAATTTGTGGTTTCTGACTCATATCCTTAACCTGTGTATGCCAAAACTCTTGTCCTTTATTCAAACATAACCATGGAGCTGACCTATCTTTTCTGTATTTCTTGTTATCCTTAATAATTTTTTGTGTCATGTGTGCATTATAGCCTCTCTCATTAAACATATCATTAAGTTGTTCAACCTCCGCTTCAAAAATTGTATCATTTGTACAAATCCTGGATACCCTAGTGACCTGTCCTTTGATGATATTCGGAAAGGTAAACCTAGGGTGCATGCTATCAAAACTAAGCAGGGTATTCTTCCAACAGTCCTTCCTGTGGAGACATGTGGAAAAACCATCACTACCTTGTTCTAAATGTACATCTAGAAAATCTATCTCCTTCCTAGAACTATTGGCTGTAAAACATAAGAAGGAGGTAGTGGAATTCATGTATACAAGAAAATCAGCGAATTGTTCTTCATTTCCATTCCACAAAATAAAAATGTCATCCACAAAACGCCTGTAAAGGGAAATATATCGACCCCAATCATTATTGGCCAGAACAAATCTTCTTTCCCAATAGGAAAGGACCAGATTGGCGTATGCATTAGCACAGGGGGTGCCCATGGCCACCCCCTGTGCCTGCCTGTATGTGTTGTTCAGACCCAAGAAAACATTGTTCTCTAATACTAAACTAAGTATGTCTATAATAACACCAATCTTAATAGGATCATTCCCTGTTTCTTGAAGTAAAGTTTGTATGGCCATAATACCATATTCATTGCTGATAACAGTGAATAAATTTATATAGCAATCGTAGCCATCAAGTAAGAATTGCTGATATTAAACTGTACAGCACCCAAGGTAATCAAAAACTGCCCTGTGTCCCTAATTACTTCTTCAATATTAGCTAAATATGATTTAAAAGTAAAATCTAACCAGATCGATATATTCTCTGTGACCCACCCTCTGCCTGACACAATAGGGTGAAGAGGTGGGTCTGTCAAACTCTTATGGATTTTCGGAAGGGCTTTGAAAATAGGTATAACAACATCATCCTTCTTCAAGAAGTTATAAAGTTCTTCATCAATGCGCTTATCATCAAAAACACACTGCAGCTTTCTATGTACATGGGCTACCAACATATTAACTTGTAATGGGTTAATAGGTAGGTAAGTGTGTGTGTGTGTGTGTGTGTGTGTGTGTGTGTGTGTGTGTGTGTGTGTGTGTGTGTGTGTGTGTGTGTGTGTGTGTGTGTGTGTGTGTGTTTGTGTGTGTGTGTATACATATATATATCTATATATATATATATATCTATATATATATATATATATATATATATATATATATATATATATATCTATATATATATATATATATATATATATATATATATATATATATATATATATATATATCTCTCTATATATATATATATATATATATATATATATATATATATATATATAGTTTACTATCAAAATGTGGAACAGGCACTTACGTGAAACTAAGATGGTTCAGTGTGTCTTTTCCAGTTTCTGTAGTGCTGTTCTGAAAATGTTCAAATCCACGTTAGCAGATGGTAGCTAATGTGCATTCAATGTTCTGATAGCAGATCCCACTACAGTGGGATCGGGAAATTTATCCTTTTCCTCACTGTAGTGCGATCTCAGAGTTTGAATATATAATATGCAAGGGGCATTGAGAGTGCAGGGGGGCTTTCCCTCCTGCAAAAGCATTACTGGTAACAAGGCCTTTTGACATTGGAACTTTTGGTGTTCCAATGTCGATTCCATGGTTACCATTTCAGACATTTTGACAATTTTGTATTATGAGATTCAGAAAACTGATTTGATCAAAATATGGGTCCCCTTCAGATAGTCGAACTTCTTTTAAAAGCTTGACCTTCATATGACCAAGACCATATGATCGAACTTTTAAAAGCTCGACCGATCTGAATGGAGATCTCCATACAGTGCGGAATGGGAAGATTGCCCATTAAAGCAATGTAATGCGACCTCAGAGTTGGTATATTTAAGTAGTGGGAGGATTTGCCCCCCACGTGGGCGGTGTAGTGGAGCTTGCCCCCCTGCTAAACAGAGTTAGGTTTTTTTTTTGTGTGTTATGGTGTTTAGTTTACATGGTCGATGTTTTAAATGTTTGATCATATGGTCTCGGCCATATGAAAGTAGAACATTTGGGATGTCGATCATGTTAAGTAGACCCATATATATATATATATATATATATATATATATATATATATATATATATATATATATAAATGATATATATATATATATATATATATATATATATTTATATATATATTATGTATAAGTCAGATTGAGATTTCAGAAGAAACTTCGAAAGTACTGTCGTCATGATGTCGAGATGATGTGAAAATAAAACAAAAAAGAAACTTCAAAGAAAAACTAAAATCCCCTTTTCTCACCCCCCCCCCTTGCCCTTAGGGGATACCACCTCCTCAGATTGCTACTGTGGGGAAAAGTGGTTCCCCAATCCTCACTCTACCATGATCTCCATTCAAAAGTTTCAACTTTTCAGAAACATTATCATTTCATTTAGACAATATGAATTGCGAGTTTCTGAAAACTCAAGCTTCTGACGTAGACCCATATACTGTATATAAATATATATATATATATATATCTCCCTCATATGTTTTTTTCTTTTGTTTATTCCTTGCAGCACCTATCGGCTAAAGTCTCCTATCTGTTAAAGGTATAAGAAAAGCACTAATGCCATTGTTATGTAGCCTGCCATAATTTCACACCTACTCATCATGTGTCATTCTTTGGAATATCTATTTTAGTTACTCCAATTAGTAAGACTCATTCCGTACTAAATGCATGAAATTAAGAACAATTTCTCTGTGCATGCAGAAACTACTGTGGCCAAGCGTAGCAGTTTTCATGACTGCAGGAAATGCAGTTCAGATAAATGACTGGTTGCAATGAGGGAGACCTCATTATCATCTAGTTTCCATGTCTTTGACTCATGTGATGTTATCATTAGTATTAATTAGCACTTTTCCTGCAGTAAACACCATGGGCCCGATGCATTGCATTTGCTCAGGCACCCCCTCATTTACTGTCCCACAGCTATACACACATTCAAACTGAAATATACACATAGATGCACATGGACACACCCCAAAATTATCCCAGATTTTACAGAATATACCTGATTTTGCCTCTTACAAATGTCCTCTCCTTCATATATACAGATGACTACAGTTAATTTATAATGCCAGGCATTAGACTTTCATATTTCTTGCTGTTTAGAAAATGCTTTGTGTTGCCAATCCTGTTGTTCTTTTAACTTTTTATATAATTTATGTTATTAATAATCAAAATATTTCTCACGTCTAGTCTCCCCCCTGCAGTATTACAGTCCTTGCTCATTAATCTACGGGCCTTGAGAAGTACAGCAGCCACACATCGCCACATGCATTGCACATGCACACACACACACACACACACACACACACACACACACACACACACACACACTCATTCTCTGTTCAAGAGACATACCCATCCTCAATCGCATTCAAGGACGCACTCACCGATTTACACAGACACACACACACACACACACACACACACACACACACACACACACACACACACACACACACACACGCACGCACATCCCTCACCTGAGACCATTCAAAGCCCTACAGAAATGCTCACATGTTGCCACACACATGTATTTACATATTCCCCCCACATCTCCACTAGTGTCTCTTCACAGACGTGCCCTTGCTCTTACCATTTACACAGTCACACCTAATGATTACAATGGGGAGATGCAGCATTTTGTCCACGTTCATTAATGTGGACAGTAATGCTAATTTACTTAGCTGAGTGATTCTCTGACTCTCTCAGCTGTGTAACTATCCTAACTGGCAGAATTTCCAGGGGATAGCACATGGCTTATTAGCGTAGGCCTCTCCACCAGAGTTCCGCATTCCCATTAAGCTCTGCTGTGTAAACAGCCCACAGTGCTGAAGCTACAGAACATATGGATTCACTGGTGTGTGCCTGTTCATGAATCAGAAATGACTACCTCCTTGTGACGGCCATTCCTGAATCCCAGTCCACATAAGCTGCATGCCTCTTGTTTCTCAAAGCTGAGTAAAGTATTTGATTATTCTATTGTTATGTTATGCATTTTGGATATCCTACAGTTATAACATATTACTTCTGAGTCAACACAGTGCTGCTGGCACATTCTCTCATTTCCCGACTGCTTACCTGATCAGGATGAATGAAGTAGTGGACTTAACAAGGCAAAACAAGCTTCTCTTTCCCTAGTTGTAGCTTTCAGCTTATCCTTTGGATCATCGATGCTCTGAGAGCAGGAGATATAATCTCAATATGTACTGGTTATACAACAAGACGTTTTTGTGTCCCACTGTGGCTACCCAGGAATTCCACCTTACAAAATGCTCAAGCCTCTTAAATCTGAAGAGGCAATGCCTTTATTCCAAAGCTTTATCATATTACCAAACTCCTCACCCTATACTAGAGAGGAAGCTGATGGTATGCGTGCTTCTGTTCTTTAAATTACCACCCACAGATTATGAACATACATGAAGATAGGACCATGTTGATCTTTAAACCAGGTGCTTTGCAAAAGAATTATTCTGTTTCTCCACCATAGATTGTTTCTGAAGTCATCACACTATAGTTCTGCCCATATTTAAATTCCCATTCCCTGTTTCCCTTGTAATCACCCATTATTAACACTGGTTTCATTTCAAAGTTCCCACAACAGAAATGTTCTTGATCTCTGCTGCTTCTTGTTAACCAGCACATTAAAATTACAAACAGAAGTGATAATAAGATGTAGTCCAATTGAGCCTGACATATACATTTTTTTTTAAAAAGTTGAGGTCAGTGCCAAAAAAATGTATACACAATTCCCAATGCATCTATACATGAGCTAGGCAGACTGTATAAATGTACTTAGTTCTTCATATGCTCAAATGATTTCCAAGGACACAGACAGCAGCATGTAGTCATAAGCCTTCTTGAATTCCACAATGTAACTGAAATTATATCAGCAAAGAGCTACAAACACAACCTCACCATTCCCAACATCTGATACACACCCACACATGCACAAACACACTGGAAAATGCTGCTCCTCAGCTTGAGCATGCCCTCTCATCCCTTTTCATAATGATTATCATATTCAGTTCAGTTTGTATTCTGGAAGTACAGTTCTTGGATTTCATACAACATTGAAAAGGCATATTAAGCATGGTACTACAAATGTGTTTAGGTCCTTCATCATCTCTGATTAAATCTCATCTACTCCTACTTCCTTACCTGCACAGAGATCTGTTACAACAACATCAGTGACTTTTGCTAAAGTGATGGATGTATAAACTACGCAAGCTTTAAGTCACTGACCCCTGTGAGAAGGATATGTCTACTTGTTAAAAGAATTCCTGAAAGCATTCCTTCCACCTCATGACAATCTTCTCTTCACAGGTCAGTGCTTCCCCACTTCTAGCTATCACAGTTTGAGTGAAGTCTCACCTTCAGCATTCAAGGAAATAAATGGTTTCCCTTCAATATCTTTCAGGCCACTTGATGGTCATTCTCAATGACATCTCCAAATTATTCCTATGTCATAGTTTTCTATTTGACAACCAGTGTCAGCACAGCCTTATTGGTCTGTTGCTCATTCACAACTGAAACAGGAAAGCAAACTCATACCATTCTCCAAAAGACAAGCTTCTACAATTTGTCTACTTCCATCACTGATATTGTCCATCACCATGACCTAGGGTAGCCATCTTGATAAGCACTGACCTCACTCTGGCTAGAGGATCTTGGTGCTGCTTCAACAACTGACACCTTTGAGCTGACCATACAGATTGCATTTCCATGGTCACACTTGGAAGACAATCAGCATATTATCCGAGGGAAGAATAGGACCTTTTTAACACAATCTTTTGCCACACTTTTCCAAAAACCCTCGCTGCTCATTTTGGTCTCCTACGTCTGTTTAACTTATTCCTTTTCTGGCAGATCAAATTCACCACCAAGTAGTGATCATTTCAAGATTCATTTGTTTTCTCACACAAATGTCAAGATCATGTACCCTTGGAGCAGATAATATGGCTTCAAAGACAGTCATTTGCCAACAAATAAATTGATATGTCTTTTCAGAATTTTTCCTTGCTGCCTGCTGACCATCAGAGCCAGTCTTAGTCAGTCAGTCCATTTATTGCCTACCAGACAAGAGTGAACCAAGAGAAGTTATTGTTCTGGCACCCATCATGGGTGGGTCACATTTTTTCCATGTTCTACCTCATCTCTAACTGAGCATACATTTGGTGAGGCACAGGGGGAGGGGGCAATGTAATGAGCTAACTATGTGTATGTCGCCCTGCACTTAACCCCCCCAGATACAGATGAGTATGCCATGCTCCTTCACCACCCCCAATGCACACACTTGGCTCCTCCTGTGCTGGAGCTACTAATCAACCCTCAGTCACCTGGGTTATAGTCATGGGGTCATCACTTTGTGTGATGGACCAGGCTGAATTTGTGAATATAATTTATTATCAGCGATGGTGCTTGTTATGGACAGTCAAAACTTGCACAAAAGCCCACCAGTAACTCTTCAGTTAAGCAAAAATCTGAGAGACCGTTATTTCCATCTTGTCATTCCCTGCACAAGCAATTGAGTGACGAAGACGAAGGCTGCTTTAAAGAATCTAATGTCAGTGTGTACTACTTTCCTGAGCGCCTCAGCCATTTTCTTTTTGAATTTCTGCATACTTGTAACTCTTAAGAGGGTAAGAATTACTAAAACTGCAGTCATTTATGTTAGGTAAATACTTTATGTGCATCTAGATTCTGTGTCTAATCAAATTAAAAGCCTTCTACATCATAGCCATTATAAGGGTTGTTCCTAATATCATGGTTTGGCATTTGTAGTTTTATGTTCTATAGAAGATTAGTTTTCATTTACAAGAAGAAAAAGAGTGCTATACTAAAAAACAAACTGTTATTAAAACAGAGAAACCTATGCATCCTTTAGGTTAATAATGTATTTCTTTTTGTATAATTTGAAAACACACAAATTCCACATAAACTCTTTTAACCTATATGTATTATCCATTTACATAAAAAAGATGGAATGATGGTTATTTATAAATGTATAGTATTCATGAAATGTACCCACTGTGAAGGTTTGCATTGGTACTATAACTCATACCTGTCAACCTCCTAGCGCAAAAATTCTGGACAAAGCCAACAATAATGGAGGCAATAATCAGAGACATATTTTAAATATTGCTCTTATAAACGTAGATAGTTGTAGCATTTCCTGAGGGATATGAAATTTAAAACTCTAATGTCCGTTATTATTTAGTGATTTTAATTGTCAGTAATTTGCAAGAAAACCACACATTTTAGGAGGAACAGACCAAAACTTTAAAACAAAAAAAAAATTAGAAGAAGTTCATAGGTTAGTACTAGGCTAACTGTCCTTGTGGGCCATTTTAAGCCTAGCAGATTATTCCATGTCAGAAGCAAACCCTGCACCATGTGTTTGTAAGATAAAAACCTTAACCATTATGCCAACCTCCCCTTTTAAAGGCTGCCTATTTAATCAACAAAATTCTTATTGGAGATCAGGATCAAATCTTGTAACTTATGCATGGGAGGGGAATACATTAACCATTGTTCTAATTGGTCTTTCTCCTGCACAATTTTAAATGGTTGAGATGTATAACTTATTAGATAGGATATAGTTTACATTTTTAAAGTAGATGATCATTTCTGCATTTATAGCACGAATGACAGTGGCTATTACTTCTTCTAATTACAAATGTGCCCCTCTTTTTTGTACAGCAGTCATTTACTATATAAACAAGATTGGGAGCTCTCATTTATTGAAAACATGGTCCAGTCAGGTATTCTACAATCTGCTTCCAACTGCCTGAATAATCTTGTCTGATTTGTCTAACCTTACTGCATGTTTATTCATTAATTTGATTGCAAGCAGACATTTGGGGTGCACACAGTTATACACACATGGCAATAATTGATGAACATATCTGCGTGGGGTTCGCATATATAATTATACATTACTAAACTTCTACAATGTTTATTACCAGCACAGCATGGTATGGAAAAATGAAATGCATTTTGTACAAAAATTGAATTGTTTATAGACAAAATTTTAGTCAGATGGCAGCACACTTTTTTAATGTTGCTCTAACTACATATCAGATGGAACTAAAATTAGCAAAATCCTTTTTCTCCCTAAGTATTGGGAAAATTGCAAAGTGGCTCAGATGTATAAGAACAAAATTAGGATATGTGTGGCTTAATTAAAATTACTTGGAGCTCTGGTTCCTGTAAAGGCTGAGGTGTTTTCTGTGCTTTATTTATTTATATAACTGCAGTATAAATGTCTGTTTACTAAGAGATCTACAACCATGTCTTGGATAAATAAAAATATACTAAGTTTTATTAATTCAAGTAAGTAAAGTATAATTACAAGTGGTACATGTAACAAACATATATACTTCTTTATATAGTGCAGCAAGGATACATTCTTTTGTACAGCTATGTAGATGCACTTCTTTTAGGAAGACAAGTGTACAAATGTTATAGGCTGTACCTGCCAAAAGGGTGAATTCACACAAATATACCCCAACCCCCAAGGGGTGCAAATTTAGCCTTGAATAAATTTTGAGTGCTACGATTTATGAAAACTGAGAGGTTGACAAATATAGGTATTGAAATTATAAGCTTGGTGCTTGGTGCTGTAAGAGTGAATATGACTCATTTACTGCTTACTTTGTATTGTCTTTCCAAACATACTTTTGTCATTAGGGAATTTGTTCATCTTGATAACTTATATTAAAAGAGCTTACATGATTGGATAAAACCTTCATAATGTATGGAATTGTATTTTAGAGTTCAGAATATGTCTGTTGATTTTTTCTTATAGAAGGCTGCTGTATTCAATGCAGTACAGGCTTTAAAAAGAATAACTCAATACATGCATTTGATTTGTTGACATGCACTAGCTGGGCGATAAATGACAATATGTGCCAGAATACTTTATGCAGTTTGTCAAATCAATACTGTGTAATAAAGCAGGAAGCATCAACTATCCTCTTTAGCTGATGATATTGATACAATAACCTCTATTGTGCATGCGACATGCAGTCTGTAAAGGTATTTGCTGAGGTTTAATGTCATCAACTGTCCTGCAAAATGGTATCACAAATGCAGCCTCCATGCCCTCCATTTAATAAATGGAAAATGTATTCTGATTAGTGACTCACTTCAAAATAGTGAAGCCAAGTATGCAGAAATCTGATTCAGCTAAATGAAAATCTTGCTGTTAAAAGCTACTGAACATGTTTATGTCATTGTCTAGAAGAAAGGAAGGGCAAAAGGAGAATCCGAACAATATTTACTGTGGAGCAATTACACGAATTAGAGAAGATTTTTCAGATCACCCACTACCCAGATGTTCATACCCGAGACCAGTTAGCCACAAAGATCAAACTTCCAGAAGCCAGGGTACAGGTAATTAACACATTTTGTCATTTGCTTTCAAATTTTATAATTTCTATATAAGTAAACTTTAGATATATAGATAGCTGGATGAGCAGATAGGTAGATAAATAGATGAGTAGACAAATACATAGGTAGATAGATAGGTGGATGAACAGAAGGAAGGACTGATAGATGGATGGATGAACAGACAGACAGATGGATGAACAGCTAGACAGATAGATAGATAGATAGATAGATAGATAGATAGATAGATAGATAGATAGATAGATAGATAGATAAATAGATAGATGGATGGATGAACAGACAGACAAATACTGAGTAACCTTACCATTCCTGTACTTCATTACTGGATTTACTGAACAAACCTGATTTAAATAAATTACTGGATTTATCTTATTCTAATTCTGCTATACTCCTGACGTGTTATAATTCGAATGAGATAATAAACTGTATTTTATTCTGCCTGTGTTGGCAGTAGCTTAGGTGGATATTAAAGACCACAAGTCATTTACTGAAGACAGATTTATGGATGGGAAAAAGAAAATTTATCCCAGAACTGCTCCCTGCACTTCTAATGGAAAGAGGCAGCTCCTAAATGCATTATGTCATGCATGGGTCCCGTCAAATTATCTATGGCATGATCTCAGTTATTTTCATTAAGGAAAATATATAACTATTGACCATGGGATGGGCAAGACTACTCTATAACCAAATGGGATACCTATAAACCTATAAGACAGAGAGAGATTCAGGTAAAAGATATAATTCACAGCAACAGCAGAAAAAATCAATTTATTAATTAGATGTGTTCTTGCAACTTTATCTGCATCATATTGTGCACCCTCACACCCTTCTTCACTTTCCATTTTATGTTATACAGTTCCCAACTAGCAAACAAAGTTGTCCATAAATCAAGAGGTAATATTGTCCTTCCTTTCAGTCTTCTTTGCATTTCTATAAACTCCAGCATGTCTTTAGGTGAAGCAGAAAAAGTCAGCTCCGACTACTTTATTCTTGTGTTTTTTCATTAATAAGCACAATTCTCATATGTTTGATGTTTTATAAATTTTTTTCATTAATAAGCACAATTCTCATATGTTTGATGATTTATAAAATGTTTGCATTAATAAGCACAATTCTCATATGTTTGATGTTTTATAAATTTTTTCATTAATAAGCACAATTCTCATATGTTTGATGGTTTATAAATTTTTGCATTAATAAGCACAATTCTCATATGTTTGATGGTTTATAAATTTGTTCATTAATAAGCACAGTTCTCATATGTTTGATGGTTTATAATTTTTTTCATTAATAAGCACAATTCTCATATGTTTGATGTTTTATAAAAACATGATCTCAACACTCTTCTTTTCCAAAACTCCTGATCAAACATTTTGTTTATTCTACTGAGTTGGGAAACATCTGTGCCTTTGCTGTCAACCTAAACTAGGAGATTTGAGGTAGAAAATCAATTATCCTTTCCTTTAGTGTCACAATTCCATCATGTTCCTCCTTGTTGTTAAACATGACAATGAAAATTAAAGGGACGAGCTAGGTACAATATAATTCCATTTGAGAGTTTATTTTTAAAATTTACCTCCATTTATTTTCTTTCTTTCTGAGAAAACTCTCATGCTCATCTGTATTATCTATAAAGCTCTTCATCTTCCTTCCCATTTCTCAGCCCTTCTTAAATTCCTTAAATCTCCAATTTGATTCTGTCCCTATCTGGAACTCCTTTACCCTTTAAGTTATCCTACCAGAAATGCTGGGCTGCTTCATCTGAATTTCTTCAACAGGCACTCTCTATTATGCTATGCTCTCAAATGGGTTTAGTTCATTGCCCCACAATGCTTAAAAGATATGTTAGCTTATCTTCCAAATGATATGGTAATGTGGTAAAATAGATATGTTTGCTAAATGAGACTCCCAGGAATAATAATAAATATGTAATCAAACTTCTTGAAAACCAATTATACTAATGGCAAAAGGTGACTACCATCTTCATCGTATTCAATTTATTGTATCATACAATTTCCCTTGACTTCTGTCTTCCAAACTTAATCACCACTGCCTCCAACCTCTTCAGTTAAAACAGAATCCTTACTGTCATTTTTATTTCCAACATTTTTATCTATCATGTAAAGACACTCCCCCAGATTTACAAAGCCCGTTATAGCATGCAGGAATAGTTTAAGAGCTAATTTCAGCAATATGGTGGATGTGTGATCCAGGAACGAGCTCCCGGGATGTGCACATGAATTCAGGCAGTTGGATGGAAGATGTGAAGGCTAGGAAGTCTGAAACTATTATGTAGGCAGTGAAAGCGAGGATCTGTAGTACACTGGTATGCCTCTAGCCAGCATGATAGGCAAGACTACAGACTGAAATGGAGTACCTGACATACCAGTACAGCCCTAGCAAATGTGTTGAAGTGTCAGGTGTGCCCCCCCCATCCTACGTACACTACTAGTAACAGTCAGGTGTGACCACCCCCTACTCCTGTGTAGAAATGTAGAAACAGTCAGGTGTCCCCCCCCCCTGCTATGCAGAAATATAGCAACAGTACATGTCAAATGACCAATGGATACCCTGAAGACACAGCATGACATCTGTCGGTGTACAACACAAAGGTCAGCACAGCAGTACAAACAACCTGGACATGCTCCACACATGCAATACAGATGGCCATACTGGGCATGCTCACACACTTAGAGGAATGAAGGCAATGTCAGTCAACAACATACTGAAAGGTCATACTGGGCATGCCCACACAAACACATGAAAGCCATGTCTGCAAACACCAGTGGACCAGACATATCTGGCAGTCGCAGTTCTTAGTGCAAACACGTCAGTATGCACCACACCTGCCTTGCACACATAGTGGATAGGAATACAGACATATATGTAAGGACACCACACTATAATAGATGGTATAATAGGTAGATGGAAATAGATGTGTGGAAGAGGGTCACCGTCACAAGGACCCACCCAGGACTATCCCACCCAGCACGCAGCCAAAGGCCCACAACCACATGAGGTGCAGATGCACTCACTGCAGATACTAGCCATCAGCATCTTTCAGCATGACAGACTATGTGATGCTCGTGCCAGCTGTGCAACATGACTGTACAAGGAAGTCATCATCTAGTAGCTGTATACACGTACCTGTGACATATGACCCCGTGTGTTCCCGCATGTGGCAGGTCAACCCTAACATGAATGGGTTATGGCTCATGCACACACCACACACCCCATAGTAGTAGTGTGACAAGACTGCTGAGGTCATCTAATGTGAAATACACCTTTGTGAGAGCTGTAGTTCAGGAATCACCGTGGTGCATCCCATAACTGCATACTGCTGTAGTGATACACCAGTTAGGTAGTAGTCCAAACCCCACATTTGGCAACTGTGTGAGTGTGTTTGTGTGTGTGTCTGTCTGTCTCTGACTGTGTAAAGAGCAATGCTTTTTAGGATACTCAAGCTCCGTACAATTCATATACTGAACAAGGCCACTGATGTTACTCACCTAGAAATGCACCTCTGGGAAAATCATAGCCCAGTAATCTCCATAGTGTGTCCTGTAACTGTGTACTGTTGTAGTGTAATAAAGTAGTTAGGTAGGTGTACTAACCCCAGGCTTGGCAACTGTGTTTGTGTGAGGATCTGTGTGTGTGTGTCTGACTGAGTAGAGAGCAATGCTTTTTAGGCTACTCACGCTCTGTACAATACAAATACTCACCTTTGACAAGGCTGCTGAAGTCACTCACCTAGACATACACCTCTGGGGAAATCAAAGCCCAGTAATCTCCGTAGCATGTCCTGTAACTGCATACTGCTGTAGTATGATAAAGTAGTTAAATAAATGTTCTAACCCCAGACCTGGCAACTGTATTTGTGTGTGAATCTCTGAGTGAGTAGAGAACAATGCTTTTTAGGCTACTCACACTTCATACAATTCATATACCCAACCTTGGCAAGGCTGCTGATGTCACTCACCTAGACATACACCTCTAGGAAGAGTGTAGCCCAGTAATCCCCGTAGCCAGTCCTGTAACTGCCTACTGCTGTAGTGTGATTTAGAACAGTGGTAGGGTTTCATCCCCATCCATGGCAGTCCGGGATGTTTTGTGTGTGTTTCAATGTGTGTGTATGGAGCAATGCATTATAGGCTACTCACTCACAGTATATTTCAAATGCCCTGCTATGGCACTCCTGCTGATGTCATCCATTGTGAAATACAACCTTGGGGAGACAGTCCTTCTGTGATCCCTGTGGTGTGTCCCATAGCAGCCCCATGCTGTAGTGTGATATAGACCTTGGTCAGGGGTTCTATACCTACACATGTCAGCTGTGGATGTTTTGTGTGTGTCTCACTGTTTGTGTAGGGAGCAATGCATTTTAGGCTAGTCACTCGCTGTGCAGTCAAAATGCCCTACTTTGGTAACCCTGCTGATGTCATGCATTGTTAAATACACCTTTGGGGATAAAGTACTCCAGTAATGTCCATGACACGTACTATAACTACGTAGTGCTGTAGTGTGATAAACTAGTTAGATAGGGGCTCTACTCCCAGACATGACAGGTGTCAGCATGTGTGTGTATCACGTATCCTGTGTAGAGGTGGCTGTGGGTGTGTGACACCTGTGGCCATTGTGGAGGGTGTTTTGCTCAGTTATTTTATGGTGGCCCTACTATATATCACCATGTCAACCATACAGGGATACCAGATGTAAATTAGCTGAGAGGCAGGTCGCAGGTGTGCAAAGTCATACCCAGACATGTGACATCAAGGCCAGCCAATCACAGTTAGCAACCCCACTATTACAAAGAGCACACACACATGCCTAGGCAACAGCCAATATATGGGTAGTATACTGCATATTGGCCACTGATAGTAACTCTGCAGTGATAGCAGTGGGTTACAGAGGGCATGTCACCCTGGCCATCTGTCCAATATGCACATACATGCAGATAGTGCACCTCCACCATGTTCCCCAATGGACACCTGCACCACCTGTGGTGCCTTCTCATGCAACTCCCAATGGACATACCATGCCTGATAACATGTCCTGTATGGATAGATGACACTGACATCAGGGAATGCTGTTAACATGCTATCAATGTAGGTGCAGGGTAAACCTGCTGCCCATTACCAGTTCCTGCCACAGGTGGGCAAGTCTGGCACATCCAATGATACTCTGTGCTAACAACATGGGACAGACCCCCTCCCCAGGTACAGTTCCACATGTCACTGTATATCCATGTGGGAGGTGTGCACATCGCAGACACCATCCATGTCATGGAGTAAGGAACATATACATGGCAAGTGAGGCACAGCATTGGCCACACACAATAGTCACGCAGGTGACTGGATGGGGGATGCAATACCCACCTGTGTGAGCAGATGCAGAAACCACAGGCCTGAGGCACAATGCAGACCATCATCATGTGGCCTGATGCCAACATATACCCATCCCCTACCCTTTTACAGCCTGCTGGCACAGTTGACCACCACACACCTGTGCAGACATGCACCTATGCATGTCAGGACTGGCACCCTGTGTGTCCATGTGTGTGTATTGTATGGTGTATCTGACCACATCCACACACACTACAACCCCCCACCCTGGGCATACTGAAGCATGCTGCTTGATGTCTGATACCTCATCATACTCTATGCCCATACGACCTCAGTATGACCCATGTGGTTCATGTGATACCTGCACATCGATGTGTTGTGGCAATCACATTACTGATGAGTTGCACTCCTGGCCCTGCAAAGTGTGTCAATGTATGTGCATCCCTGTCTGGGTGTGCCTGTGTTGACACTGGCAGCTGTTTATGCAGACAGGCATGTGTACATCACCTACAGGATATCTACCATATCCCTGTTGCAGATGCCACTCATCTTCACAGATATGCTCTGAGTGCTCCACAGCAGGTGACCCATGTGGTGCAACCAATAACTGCATCGAACTGTGATAGCACTACATAGTTGTCGGGAGGTTGATACCCTATGCTGGTAGGTGTGTGACACAAACATGCTTCTGTTTTACTCCACCACCCTTCCCTGACATGTATTTGCCTCTGTCTACCTTCCCCACTCCCTCTCCAGTGGATTTGTAGACCCACACCTGCTATGCTTAGGCAGCAGCATGTATTATATAAGTGATGCTCATGATCAGGTGATGGCCTCTGCACAAATTGCAGCCCTCCCCGAGCTGATTGCATGTGGAACAGCTGTGGTAACACGCCCATAGCCAATTGCATGGAAACACATTCCAATACCTAGGAACAACATGGTGTTGTTGGCCCTTTACAGTTGCTGTGAGCAAAAACTTGATCTGTTGTTTGGCAAACAGCATCTCAGATGGATTGGGGATTTACCTCTATCAACATACACTGTGGAAAGAGGGTAACAAACAGGAGGGGGATGGACCTGACATGACTACAGACTGTAAGTGCTGCTATACTGCATGTGGAGTACTGTTGCTTTAACAGTGTTTGTCTGGATATGTCTGTCGTACATGTCGCAATACCTGCCATGTCGGTCCCATGTATATGAGGGGTCCCCATCCGCAGGGTCATCCACAGACTGGGCAGTGTTGTGCCTTTTGTTTCATGTGTCAGCTAAGGTGCATCTATCTGTGGAATGCAGAAGGTAGTGTGAGGATAGCAGGCAGTAGATGGTGACAGCCGGGAGAGTTACCGACATCACATCCCTCATAGGACATATGGTACAACAAACCCTGTTACGACAGTATATGTATGAGGGTATTACAGTGACATGTCAATATTGGCCCTGTGTTTGTGTCTCCAGCCACAACTCTGTCAACCTTTGTACATATGTCATGCAGTAGGGGGTGCATATGTTCTGTACTCCATAGTCACTGACAGCATATCTGATAACAAGCCAGTGAGATATCAGACTGCTACATGTTATGTATAGTAGGGGTTATAATTGAGGACACAGCCTGGCCATTATGGGGTTGTGTGTACAGTATTGAGGTATGTGTAAGTCTGGTAATTGTCGACAGTATGTGTATAGTGGCTATGTACCTTGGCCTGTGTAGACACTGTTGTAGATGTCATTGTTCCAGGTCTTGTCCTGTATGATGTTACATGCTGCTCCAATGTATGTCACCATAACAGTTTACATGTTTGCAGGAGTAAACACACACATGTCCCATATCACAGACAGGCATCGGACCACACTGTCTAGCGGCCCAGTATATGTAGGGGTGTGTGTGTGTGTGTATATATATATATATATATATATATATATATATATATATATGTATATACACACACCCACACCCCTACATATACTGGAAATATATATGTATATATATAGTGGCTCATATGAGGATGGTGTAGGTCAGATAGTCCATATACTGTACTAGTACACCAGCTTACCATATGTGGCTGTGGCTGTATTCACACTGGTTGTGGTTATGCACTTTCACACAGGTGTCTGTTACTCTGTGATGTGACATGCCTGTAGAGCCTGCTATCTATGCAGGTACATGTGTATCCCCACATGGGAGATGTAGCCCAGTGTTGAGTCAGTCTGCCTGTAGCTAGCACTGTGCTTTGTTACATGCCTAGCACATTACTGTACTTATCCAGTGAGATGACATGTCCAGATACTTGCCAGATGTACTTCAACTGGGTTACCATGACAGACATGTAAGTCAGACAAAGCAGTGGGATGCTGTTCAGATGTATGTCACTAAGTAGTGGGTAGTATGTGGCCAAGGCACCTCTGTACCATTGGATATTATGTGTCAGGACAGACAGGGGTGTATGAATGTATATCCTATGGGGCAAATGTATACCAGTATTTATGTGTGATACCCATCCACATGGCTGTTACCATCCATATTGACAGGCCTGGTCCACATGTCTTGCATGAAGGGGTTCTGTGTATACCCCTGGACTGACCAGAGTGTGTCAGACTGTCTACATATATTGGGCATATTGCAGCTGTAGTCCACAGGGGCATTATTGTGCTAGCAGTGGTACTGTACTATGATGACCTTAGGATGTCTGTCAGTAGCCAATGGCACACATGTCCACAGCTGGTGTGGCCTCCCACACACACCATGTCTGTGAAAACACTCCCTAATATAGTAGCAATAGTCTACAAATATACCTGCAATACATACATGACATCCACTTGCACTGAGAGATTGGGACTATTGGGGCTGAGGTAGAGCTCCATCCCATGTGCAGGACATATGGCAAACATATATGTATATATCATTATACATATAGCCATATAGATATGTACACATTTACATAACTTTCTTACTGTATGACAACAGTCGTACACATATGTGCCTGTGTTCCAGACTCTGTCCTCCACTTACATACCTGGCTTAGCATAGGTGACATGCTGTCAGGGTTTGTTATGTAGTGGGCTGTGTGTATGTCATGCTGTCATTCCTGCCATCCCTCCACTGTTGTCATGTCCCCCACACATACTGGGGGGTTGGGGCCATATATGTGTGAGCTCCACCTACACAATACATGTGTGCCCTAATGCACTGCAGAGGGCAGTGTACATAACCGTGGTATGTGGCCCAGTAGTAGTGAGTGTAGGGGGGTGCACCATGTAGGGGGGTTGCACCATGACTAACCTAGGCTGTAACAACATGTGTGGGTATCTGAGGTAAGCTGCCTTAAGTTATCTGGATGTACATTACCATACAGTCCACCATGGGTAAATGCAGGCCTACTGCCTTCTGCCATATGGATTGTTCTGTTTGTCTGTGTGATTGTGATGGTGTCAGTCATGCCTTGTTATGTAACAGATACATCTTATTGTGTCAACCGGCGTCTGTACCCCCTAGGGATTGTGTACAGAGTATAGACAGAGGCTGCTGACCTAGACATCTGCATTACATACTGTTGATTGTCTGGTGTGCTGTGGGCCAGTCTGCCATTACTATTGTACTACTAGAAGGCCTCGGCCTGGACGGCAACATGTGTCAACCTTACCAGACTACTGTCTCAGTATAACTGTTTCACAGTTGCATTACGCTGTTCATATGGATGTCAGTGTCTAAAAGGCTATATGACATGGCATACACAACTGTCATAGTACACAAATATAGCTGTCATAATCATTTATGGGCACCTGTGTGTGGTGTTATACCCTTTGATCTCTCTGTGGGTATCTGTTGCAAGCTATGAATGTCATCCGTATGGGTGGCTCATACAGTCTCCAGTTGGTAAGGTGGTGACTGCTCAATTTGTGTGCACGTACTACATATGTATCGTACTGTACATATCTCTCTGTGTGTATGTGTACTTACATATATATATATATCTATATATATATATATATATATATATATATATATATATATATATATATATATATATCTGTATCTGCATATATCTGTCTGTGTATATGCATCCTATGGATGGCCATGTTATGTGCGGTCCTGGTTATGGGATCTGCAACACTTGTTACTGTATTACAAGGGGGACAAGGTTGGCTGGGGGGGGTATACCTATTTGTACCAGACGTATATTGTGTGGGGCCTCTCAATGCCATTAATGTTGCACGAGGACATATATGATTTTGTTATATCCCCATTGTTATCACCAGATGTCTGTCTGTATACACCTATATATGTACATGTATATATCTGCTGACATATACATGACCTGCTGTATATATTTACACATATAGATGTAGACATATATAGCCATAGATGTAGGCATTTGCATGTGTATATGTTCATAATGTTCATATATATTTATATATGTATATATCCCTATAGATTATATATATATATATATATATATATATATATATATATATATATATATATCTAGATATATCTACATATATCAATATGTTGTACCTGTTTAGACATTAATATATTTACTCACACACATACATCTATATGTTGCAATACATTCCCTGTACTGTTGAATGACTGGGCTGGATGATATGTTTGTGGAAACATTAGGGTTATGTACATCTGCCATGGTTTAGTGGGAAATCACTTTGTGTATGGTGTGCAGTGTCCTGGGTATGAGCCTTGCAGAGGCGGTTTATTTTGTTGCTGGCCAGAACACTCCCGCTTACCCCCACGCTAACCTCTTTAAAAGGAATGGAAAAAAGGGTTGCTAGGAAAGTGGTGAAAAAGAGACACAAAGAGGGTAAAACAGTAGGGGAAATAGCTAGGCATGTGCAGGAAGGGTGTAGGAAAGGTCCATAGCTGCCCATTTCTGCTACAGGAAGAGCTGTGCATACACTACAGTTGGAGGTAGCTGTGGACCCTCAAGTCCCTAGGAGAGGAGTGAGGACAACATAATGCATTGTGATGCCAATTAGACCGGATTACATGAGTCCAGTGGACACATGTGCAGAATGCACAGCCATATATGGGGCAAGATAGTTTCATGGGAACATATTGCCCATCCATTATCTTTTCAGGTGGGAGTGGAATGTTGGGGAGGGGCTGTAGGTATATTTGGGGAGGGACGATGGGAAGGTTACCAGACATAACACACAAGACACATACAGGGGCAGTATATGACACATGTGGGGGGTAAACACCATGATGGGGAGGGGTGTTGGGATATCGGAAGCCCACAAGACCCCTAGTGATAACAGTGGAACTGAGGTTACAACCCATTGGCAGTCACCATGGTGTCACCACAGTGCCATACCCTTCTGAAATATGACTGCAGACCATCCTACTGCTGACATATGTACACCTGCAACACAAATGGATAACATTATGGAGATAACAATCACTGTTACTGACAGCTGAAATGCATCATAGCTGCATGGCTACACTACCTGACATGTATGCATTACACATTACCCCTAACAACATCTCACACTGCATTACATTACAGCACTCTATAACAGTCACCGTGTGCATCAGAACCATGTTAGCCTGTCCCTGCATCGATGTTATGGATTACAGAGAAGTGGCACAGGTATCATCATATGCACAGGGTGTGTTGCTGGCTTGCTAGAGGCCGAGGGTGATCCATACATGTGTCACCATGAGTGTGAGTGATACGATCTGAAGAAGGCATCTGCCGAAAGCACTTATCGTTTGGACAATTTCATCAGCTTTTTACACTCCAGTGAAGTATATGTTTTTGTCAGCTTTGCTTACAAAGCATCTATTAACTGTGCTTTAACAACTCGAAGCTTGAAGTTGTGGATGTTAATTAATAGGCTAATTATTTCAGCATCTCAGTGAAGCTTGCATTTTGTCAGCTTCACTTTTTAAGTCTTCAATAAATTGAGTTTTAACAGCCTGAAGTTTGAAGCTGTGGATGACAACTGCTTGGATATTTAACTTTTTTCAGTTCACCATATTTTTGTGAAGTTTACATCCTATCAGCTTCACTTTTTAAGCGATTAATAAATTGTGTTTTAACAGTCTGAAGCCTGAAGCTGTGGATGACACCTAAGGTCTTTTTTCCATGAGTGAGGGGTTTTTGTTTAATGATTGGGGCATGGTGATGTGGTGTGTGTAGGTATGGGGATGCCCTAGATGTGGTTGCATAGTGTGTGGGTATAAATGCATGCAGTCCTGCCATGTGGCTGCCCTATACAGGGGTTGTTGGACAGCTGCAGACCATACCTGGCAGGGTGTGCAGTTCAGTGCCTCTGGCCACGGACATGCTGACTGTGCCTGCCAGGTGTTCCATGGGCACATGCAGGTACAGACCTTGAGGTGCTACTCTCTCCTGATGATGACACTTGTCCGCTGGAACCATGTCCTGCCTGGGACTTGCCAGGGCCACATTCACGAGGCCTGCTGTGGTGTAGTGTGGACAGCACCCCAGTGGTGTATT
The DNA here is from genome assembly GCF_019279795.1 of Protopterus annectens. NCBI lineage: Eukaryota > Metazoa > Chordata > Ceratodontiformes > Protopteridae > Protopterus > Protopterus annectens. The sequence goes on along the minus strand of NC_056745.1, from coordinate 108,383,666 downwards.
TGGGCTGGTACTGCCACTATGGGAGCAGCTTGGGGGCATGGCACTTCCACGTTGACCTCCAGCTTCTGGTGTTTCTGGCCTACGTCCACTCAGACATCGCACTACCCCCACCACACGTTCAAGCATGGACATTCCACAGCCGAGGAGGCCCACCATCTCACCCCACCATCTTTCCATGACCTTGGTATGTTCACAGAGGGCAGCAGCAATGTCATGGAGGTTGCCACTTACAGATGAGAAATCTGTCCTCTGCAGTCTCAGGCCAGTCTGGTGTGCATGTCTATACATGCCTGTGTCTCCAATACAGCCTGAAACATGCTCCTGGTGGTATCAGTTGTGGCACCTCTGCCAGGGGCATGATGGCCAGCGGCCCTCCCATGAACAGCATGGTACATTTGCCGATGTGGTGACCTGCCGGACATTCAGCTATGCTGACTGTGAACCGACACAGTTGGCATGGACACCACACCTTCCTGGTCACTGGCACCAACTGCCAGCTGTCCCTCAGCTATGGCCACATGTGATAGGGTTTGTAGGGGTACTGTAACTGTGTGCGGGCCTGGGGTGGCTAGGAGGGTGATGACACATGTAGACACAGTGTCGGCCTCTGACAACCCCACCTGTGCCTCACCAGTACCATCATCATCATCATCGGTGTCTGTACAGACACCTACCTCAGTTTGCATGCAGGAGGGAACCTGACCCAACTCGCCACCTGTGGGGGAAAGAAACACACATGTTAAGACCTGTACAGCATTGCATAACTGTATGCGCACACACTCACACACACACACACACACACACACACACACACACACACACACACACACACACAAACACAGACAACACACAGGCACATACACATGTACACCCACAAACACTTGCAGTCCACTTTACTACCGCCCTTAGCCTGGATTTACAGACAGTCCCACATTCAGTTACAGGTGTTCCCCATCCTGCATGGCACTTGCTAGCATACACTCATTAATACTACCCATTAACATATCAGACCTCTCCATGCCTATGCATGTGATCACAACACATGACCTGTTACTCCATCACCCCCCTGACTTTGGTGGAGTAGATAGTATATGGCCTCGCTGCTGTTATCCAGTAATAACCTGTGTATGTCCAGTCATGGTGTACATGGCCCCTAAATGGTTGGGGCTGCTACATTCACTACATATGTCACACATTGGAACCTCATACTACAGTCTTGATCAGTCCATGCCATATCTGCTGCACAATCAGCCCGTCATGCGGACAACAGTAATACCTGGATACACTCACTGATGTGATCTGGTAATTTACCATTGCATTAGTAGTGCTGCATACATGGGTAGCCAGTTATCCATCAGCTGCTGGCATTATGATGTGTATACCTGGTATGTACTTTCCCTCAAAATGCATGTTCTGTGCTACAGACCTTGTTATGCTATCAACTGTCCTGTGTTCACATATCAGACAGGCTGCCCTGGTGTCTCATGTGTCACTACATCTACAGCACAATCCCAAGGAGAAGTACCGCCATGTGATCAATCCCACTTTCGCCTGTGCATACATGGACATCCGCACAGACACCATGTACACACACATCAGACATGCATTGACCACACTCCACCCGATTGCACTTACACACACATTCAACACCCCCCCCCCACACACACACACACACACACCTACGTGTGGGGTTGCACACCTTTTGTACACACAGTCCTCCCATTACCCTTCTGTCAGCATGTATTGCATCTGGTGCTCAACAGCATGCAGTGCAACCAAAGTGACCTCATCACAGTGGCAGTATACATGTGCGTGATGCATGGGCTGTGTTGGTAGGTGATGGCCCTTCCCCTTGTCAACACTGCACCCCTGTACAAAATGTTACTATCGACCTGTTCTGCACCCTACCTTGTACTGTGCACCATACCACACAGGTGTACAAACCATTGCTGCCTATGTAGTACTGTGTCTGTTATGTCATATCCAATGCTCACAGCCCCTGTCTGTTACAGCACCTCATACCTGGGATGATATGTGAACAGATATATTTTGTGAATGCCTGGTGTCAGCTTTACAGATCACAACATCAGCAGTGCATGTATGACCAATACAGGACTATTACACTGACACCCACCAGACCTTACCATGGCTGTGGGGGGTACCTTACACATGTCCCAGAACTCTGCATGGTTACAAGGTCTACTCATGTGCACATCCTTTGGAGTGCACACACTGCTGTCACTATTGCTGTGGAGTCAGGGTTTTGTCTGCCACAGATACATAACCTGATTGTGTGCAGTTACAGCACGAGGATGGTGTTTCACACATATCCCTACTGTAGGCCATGTGTCCTGCCACACTCCCCATCCCTGTGGACACAGTGCATAATGACAGGATGTTAGGTATCTTGCATGTGTCTCTTGTAACCTTCCAATACCCCAGCATGGTCACTACTGTGACACAGTGCATTTCAGAACAACAAAACTTGAACATGTACAGCATGCAGTATGGGTAGGTGTGTTAGATGTGTGCATGGAATATCCCATAGCCATTACATGCACAGTGTCATGAAATTGCATGAACATGAACCATACTCATCAGCTACAGGCTGCTGCTGTGGTGGTATCCTGGAGGGACCTAAATAAGAGTGTGAGAATGTTGTTGTCAGTGGCCACAGCTGTGGCATTCATAAAGGGTGGGTGCAGCATTACTTTACATCTACAGTAGGGGTCCACAATACTACAGCTTATGCATGTCTGTTTATTACTACTACACAGCAACAGACTATGTATATGACATCTCAGATTTGCATGATGTACTTGTACAGATGCAGATGCATACACATGAGTGGTGTACTGATGTGTCCTGGAGCCTTACCTGCATGCTCCTCAGGCAGTGTGTCGGTGGCACCCACCTCCACAATGTGCCCTGCCAGTTGTTGGTGCTGCAGGTGGGCAGGTGTCACAAGGCTCCTGAGTAGCTCCTCCACATGGGTGAGGGGTAGATGGATGGCTTGCCCCCCCCTCCTGTTGTGAGGTTGTCTCCCTGTACAGCAGCAGCATGCTGACATACATGGCGAAGCAGGTCACTGCAATGATGCCGGACCTGCTCATAGCTGCGGTTATGCAGTCTTACATCATTGACCTTATGGACTAGTTCATTCCACAGGGCGGTCCACTCCTGTTGGTCTTGGGCTGTCTGTCTGAACAGCTGTTCATAGTGCTGCACCAAATGTGATACTATCACCTCTGTCTCTGCAGCACTGTAGGCTGGAAGGCGGATATGGGGCATCCTCCCCTGGAAGACATAAAGATGGAAGCTGGTCAGTGCAACCATACAGCAGGGTTACCATAGTTCTTAATACACATCTGTGTCTCCTCCCACCAGATCAGCTACAAAAAACGTTCATAGAATACAATTGGTATATCGGCTGCTTACCTATCATTGGGACATATGTTGTACTGTACCAAGCTTTGTGCTATGTGTTTGTGCCATGCTCTGTGCTATGGGTTTGTAGCCATGCTCCCTGTGGGGACACTATCTCTGCTGGCCTGTTACAGACTATTTCACCTGCATGCCATTGTCAATGCCACTATCTATATATATATATATATATATATATATATATATATATATATATATTTTTTTTTTTTTTTTTTTTTTTTTTACATATACAAAATATAAAAGCAAAAACAAGGTTGCCAGGAAGTAAATACTCTCCATACAGAACAGCAAAATAATCCAAGTAAATAAACCACAGGGGAGTAAAACAAGGCTGTAAACCAGTTGTAGCATTTACATATACGTATATGTGTAGATATATCTTGTGGGTGTTTATATACCTACATCTATATGACTGTCTGTATATCTGTAGACATACCTGTCTAATTATATATCACACAGATAATTATCTCTATGCGGGGTGCATACAGACATCTGGTCCACATTCTGTAACTGTCTTTCATTCACAGCTGCACCGTTCTGCCTTACTGCAACACAGCCAGGTGTCACATATGAACACAGACTAACATTAGGGTGGTATATATGGTGAGTGATTATTGGTAAGCCTATTATACACCTATGGCATTTGTGCATGCTGCATTAGACATTAACATGACTATCCTGCATGTGGTGTGCTCTGACACCCATGTGTCTGTCATGACGGCAGTACTTCCACCACCAGCTATTGCCCACACTAGCATACCAAACACACACATTATGGCTTTATTCTTTGTCATTCCTTGCTGATCTGAACAGTTGGCGGGTATGTCCCACTGTCTACAGGGACAGACAATATTGTCTAGAGCAGTTGTTCGGCAGAACTTCATTACAGGGCAACAACTACAGATGGCACATATCAACATTCCACATCATATTTCCTATTATTCTATACCACATACTACTTTTAATTACATACATATATGTTTTACATAATTTTTTTTTCCTGATAGCTGTGACTGCCTGTTGTTTACAGTTTACGTTTTTTACTTCTTTTCACTGTGTGTGTGTGTGTGTGTATGTGTGTGTGTGTGTGTGTGTGTGTGTGTGTGTGTGTGTGTGTGTGTGTGTCTGTGTGTGTCTGTGTCTGTGTCTATCTCTGTCTCTGTCTCTCTCTCCACTAGAGTGATTAATCTAGTTTGAATGGATTGTAACATGGCTTTTGTAAGTGATGCACATGATCAGGTGATTGGCTCTACATCAATCAGTGTGCAACAGTTGCTAATGGCATGCAGCGTGCTGTGGAGTACTTCAGATAACCACTGTCATGGCGACCCAGTACTATAAAATACTGACTCATGTGGGCGTTGTCCCTAAACCTTTCCAGTATGGAGGACAACCTCCCTGTATGTGGGCTACAGTGTTATAACCAACAGTTTGCAATACCTCTTACAACAGGAATTGCACATGCCAATTACACATTTGTATGGGGTTCCAGACCTACAGGCAGAGTGAGTAGTGTTCATATGTGCATTGTCTATTGCTGGTCTTGCAGTGTTTGTGTGTACATAGTTGTTTAGGATGGAATGCAATCTGTCTGCATAGTTCTCAACTGTGGGGCTATCCACATGGTGGCCAGTGGATTGTGTAGCTGGTTTGGTTTGTGCACTACACAGGTCTTGCCCTACATATATCACTGGCAGTCTGTCTTCTGCATGCTATCAGTGCATAGCTACATCCATTTATGTTTCTGATGTCGTATTCCTGCATAAGTGTATGTTGCAACAAATCCTGTAACACCAGCAATATCCAGGATGAGTCACAGCAATATTGCAAGTATGGCCCTGTGTGCCTGCCTCTGATCTCCACATGTATGGCAGGCTTTGTCTTGCTGTGATACAGTTAGGGGTTGTTGGGTAATGGCCTATCATTATTTACTGCTAGCATTCCTGCTACCATCCCAGTCATATCGTGGACTCCCACAAAATATATTGGTCAGGGTCCACACATGTGACCGATACATTGATATTACCACAACTATTACATTCCCCCCTAGTGATTGACTACAGGGTGTAATTGGAGGCTGCTGAAATACATCAGTAATTGTTGATTGTTACCTATCTTGAAGGCAAATCCTTTGTCTACTGTTGTACTAATTGAAGGCCTTGGCCTGGACAGCATAGTATGATATATATCCACATTGCTTGCATCTACTGTTTTGTGTGGGCCTTACATTCATCACTGATTACATTGTCAGACTTCATGTGTTGTAAGTAATGGCATACAATATTGTATAGTACACAAATAAAGGTTTTCTGTGTATGCATACCTGTGTGTCATGTCATGCCTTTGAACTGTGAGTGGGTATATGTTTAATGTAAGTATTCTCATTTGTGGAACAAGTTACCACACTGCACATTATGGGTGTATTATAACATGGCACATGCATAGAAACAAATGTGAATATGTATAACCCATTAGGACATATGTCACAACAAACGCTTGGAGTGTACACATACCAGTTGACAACTGTCATTGGGCTATTTCGCACATATGGTAGGGGTGAGAGAGTGTTCAGTTAACAACTGACATATCCTAGTTTTCACAGCATTCCTAGTCACTGCAGTGATATTTCCCTCACAAGTATTATTACACTACCCAATGGCCTTATATTGTACACTGGTATGTATACATGATCTGTGTCTTACATACAGCCATGACAAGATGCAGGTGTTAATGCAACATATGTTGTATATTGCTGTCATACACTTTGGGTGAGGTGCTACAATGACAGGTTTATTTATCCTACACATTCTATGACTATGCACACATTTGACTTGCTGTTATATGTCATTAACAGCTGCCTACATTTCTGTGTTCCTCACACTGTTTTTTCAGGGGGACCGGGTACCAGGCTGGTGATATGGGCTATTTATCTGTACATGCTGGACAGACTGGAACAGTTGTGGGGTATGAATATGCATACAACTGTCTATCTGAACATTGTAACAAAATCCGTACAGTTGTGGGGTACAGTTATGCATACAGCTTATAGCACTCCTGGGATTCAAACCCCTGCTGTGTGTGACAACAAAAGAATAGTTAACCGCAGTACACTATGCCATCAGGGAATTGATGTGAAGCTTTCTACTGTCTTCTATCTATGTCTCTCACTTGTACAATATGACTGACCTCTTGGCACTTCCAACATTGCTATACAGACCTTCATACACATTTTATCTGCATATCACAGCATGGGTAACACTGCTTAATCCAACAGTACTATTTATAGTATGCAACAGTTCAGCTACATATGACAGAAGAGTACTCAGAAGCACTCCAGGGGTTATACCATTATTCGGTTTACTATTAAAATGTCGTACGGCACTACGTCGACTCTACTATAGTCGAACATGGAAGTTCGAAAATAGTAATGTCGACGTCAAAAAAAAATCTAGGAATGGTTTTAACATGGGTCGAGGTAAGTATTCGGTATTATTCTGAACTACAAACATCTCCCCTACCTCGACCCATGTTAAAACACAGTCCTAGATTATTTTTTTGACATTGACATTACTATTTTCGAACTTCTGTGTTCGACTATAGTAGAGTCGACGTAGTGCCATTCGACATTTTAATAGTAAACCCATTATTCACAGAATATTACACATGTATTCCTACTAGTACGACACTTTCTAAGGCTCTTATATTTATTTGTTATGACAGTACATGCAGAGGAATACTAACCTGCCTCACAATGCAGCCTTTGCAACTTAGCATCATGGGATTGCTGTTTCACAGGCCGCTCATCTGCAGATGTCGGAGGTATACAGTGATATGTCGCCATACCTATCCATAGTATACACAAGCCAGGCAATTCTTAACTACTTAGTGGAATGAGTAGTTACTTAGTACTGGGGCACTAGCCATCTGCCTAGACTGCTGGAGCCACTGTTCCAGTACATCCCCCCTCCACCGCTTCAGGTCAGCATGGTGATGCCTGACCTGCTCACCAGCCCGGGGGATACTTGTGGCACTGGTGAGGTCATGGGCGAGACTGTCCCAGGCCTCCATTTTATACTGTGAGCCCTGGTACTAGCCCTGCAGTGGTCTCTCCTCATGGTGTACCAGTAGCCATACCATGAGTTATGACTCCTGGATGCACCAGGGCTGCTCTCTAACATGAGTGCCTTTATCAACACCAGCCATTCTGCCTGCAGTAGGAAGCTACCACCACTTATGGAACCTATTTCCACCTGTGTGGTTTATATATGGCCATTTACCCGCAATTTCCCATGATTGTCCGGGTTTGAAGAGGCTAAGCTAGGGGCACACCTGCTTACCTAAGGTTGGCAGTGCTTTTAGGGGTATACCAGTAGGCAGATTGGATTGGCTCCCCTACACATTGCTTACTCTTACTAAGTTGAGCCGTGCTGTGGTTAGCATTGCTTAATAGTTAATTTGCACTATATTTGCCTTCTGGCAGTAATATATTCTTCATTACAGGTTTTATGTGTCTGGTATCCGTGATTCATGTGTACATACACTGTATAGGGACCTAGGGACTTCTACACTTTATTACAATAACACCTCACATCTATGCTTACTGCAGTAGTCCAGTTCACATATTTATGTTATGTAGCAAGGTAGACCACCTCACACTGTACATAGATTCAGTTCACATCTTTGTTTTGATTTACCTGTGCTGAGGCTTAGTTTGCTGATACCGCATTCATCTGCATTTCTATGGTGGTTTAGTGGGTGACTACTGTGACTATAGTGTACAGGGTCCTGGGTTTGAGCCTTGTGGAGGCAATTTATTTTGTTGCTGGGCAGGACACACGGGTTTGCATGGGTTTGTGCAATGGTAAGCACTGCTAACCTCTGGTTACAGTTTCTTGAACTTGTTTGCTTCTACTTTGCTTAATCTGAGTACCGCCCCACACACAGGTGTACTCCTGCTTGCTGCTGCATACCCCTATGCTACTTCATGTACATGTAGATTTTATACATGCTTAAGTCAGGTGTACATGTCAGGTATGACTGTTCATGAAGGTCAGTGTAAGGTTAAGTGGAATTCCGGTTTAGCATTTCTGGTTAGGCTACACTCAGGTATTCGGGTTAGGTTTACATATGCCATACCAGTGTTGTAGAGTAAATGTGAATAGTGGAGGTGTAGACGGGTAGGTGGAGGGGGTTCATTTTAACTGTATAGTAGGCTGTTTGACTGATTGGTGGGGGTGCAGTAGTGCAGGTATGCAGCGTGTTGGGATATGTATGCGTGGCAGGAGAGGAGGTGTCAGTGTCAGTAGTTGGTGAAGGGGTCTGGAGTGTTGGGTGGTGCCAGACTTTGCCAAGTGTGCTTGGGTTTTCCCTTCATGTGTTTTTACATGTGTAGTCTGGGATAGCTGCGGTAATACACCTGGGTTGGGGGTTCCAGATTCTGGCAATATAATTGTGTGGAGGGTGCCACCTACTTCTGACTGTGGGCATTACAATGAATACAACAGGGGTCGATAGGTATGTGGTGTTATTGGGCCATGGAGAGGGGCTTATAGTAGGGGACATGTCCAGGGATGTGCAGGATGGTTAACTGAAAGGTCCACAGCTGGGCATTTCTTTTACAGCAACAGCTGTGTATATACCCTGCATTTGGGGGTAGGTCTGGACAATCACACCCCTGGGTGGTGGTGAGGACAGCAACATAGCTCTCAACTGATTGGAGGAACCCTCAAAAGAATCAGGGACAAATCGTCACATAATCAGGGACAATCAGGGACATTTTCTATATATTTGTAGTATTAACCTGAAACATTTGCAGAATAAGGGAATGTGGATTTATATAGGATTTCTGACATGAAACGTCTATAACTCTGTATTACTATCATTATTTATTAAGGGCAATTCACCACCTTTTCTTCAGCACTCACCAGTTTTCAGGGGGATTGAGAGGGACAGACCTAATATCGGAGTGTATAGCAGGGACAGTTGTGAGGTCTGGACAGCAATACTACCTTGCGATGACAATTAGTCCAGCTTACATGCCTACAGTGGGGTGTTGCGACCAAGTGTTCTTTGGTGTAATTTAGTGGGTTTGCAACAACACTTCTGGTTATACTGTCCTTTGCCATGTAAACTTGACTTTGCTGCAGAGGGACTCGTACCAGGCATGGCTGCTCATTGGGCAGTGGCTCTGTTTACATTGCGTATTGCTATTGCTTACATCCCTGGGGCGGTCCACATAGAACCACTCCAGCCAACACCTGTACAGCTAGGCCCATAATTACATACCCATAGTTCCCATACTGCACATCCTCTTTGGCACTCTTCTTTATTCCGGGTGCAGGTCAGGTCTGGCCACACCAGTACACACTACCCACTCCCCACTTCTCAGGACACATCACGTATGTTGTCTTGCCCCATGGATCATCAGACTTCCCCTACCTTGTAGACCGGGTACATACGTGGTCTACCCTTGGACATCGGTGTAATGGCTGGAAACCCAAAAATCAATTAATTTTTGGGTGTCCAACAAGGGACATTCATGTCTTTGTTTCAAGATTAGACTTGGCGGGTCTCTACCTCTTGTAGTATCCTGCCTGTAGTCTGGGAAGCAGAAGTGTGTTTATTTGTATCATGTGTTTGTATGTTTCACTGGTCTAGCTGGGGGGGGGGGGGTTGATGCTATGTGTTACATGTTTGTTGATTGGACCCCTCACCCCTATGACATGGCCTGTGAACATATGCAATTCGTAACTGCTGTATCATATCCTAGCTATATGTATATATATATATATATATATATATATATATATATATATATATATATATATATATATATATATATGTATATTTAGACTCACACACACATACACACACATATATATATATATATATATATATATATATATATATATATATATATATATATATATATATATATATAGATATATATATATATATAAATATATCTATATATATATATATATATATATATATATATATATATATATATATATATATATATATATATATATCTACATAACTATATACATATATATCTGTATATCTGTATATGTATGCATACATATAGATATTTATATATTGCTGTAATATATATATATATATATATATATATATATATATATATATATATATATATATATATATATATATATATATATATATATATATATATATATATATATATATATATATATATAAAACGACATATGGCTGTATGGGTGTCTGCATATGTATATATCTATCTGTGGGTATGTATATGTATTCTGTCTCTGTATATACATTTGTACTATGGAGAGGGAGAGTTATATCTCCATGTAGCTATGGGTAGATATACACACACACACAATACCCCGTTATATATACATCTACATGTGGTTATTCCATTCTATGCCATGTAAAATAGACTTTGCTGCAGTGGGACTCATAGCGGATGTGGCTACCCATTGGGCGGCGCCTTTGCCCAATGAACACTATTGCTTACATCCCTGGGTTGTCCGTATAGACCCACTCCAGAAAATACCTGCACGCCTAGACCCATAATTAGCTACCCATAGTTCCCCCACCAGCACCTCTTCTACAACACTCATCCTTAATCTGGGTACTGGTCGGGTCTAAACATACTACTACACACTGCCCACTACTTCACAGGACCCATCTCGTACGTTGTCTCGACCCATGGGTCATCAGGCTTTCCCACCCTTGCATTCTGAGTATGTACACACCCCACCTTGATAGGTCATCGCATGGGCTTCCTCCCATAATATCACAATTTTGGGGGTGTCCCGCAAGGGACGCTCCTGTCTCTGTTCCAAGATTAGATTTCACTGCTCCCCCCCTGGTTGTATCCTACCTGTGGTCTAGGGAGCAGTGTACTGTTTACATTGTTTGTGGGTTTGTTTGTATGTTTCCTCTGTCCGGCTTTGGGGAGAGGTCATGCTATGTGTTACACGTTTCTTGCTTGGGCCCCTCACCTCCATTGGCATACCCTGTGAACATATGTCATTCATGGGTGCTGTAGCTTATCATAGGTATATATCTGTGTATATCTATGCACACACACACACACACACACACACACACATATATATATATATATATATATATATATATATATATATATATATATATATGTCTGCATACATATATGTCTACATATTGCTGTATATATATATATATATATATATATATATATATATCTAACGACATGTGGATGTATGGGTGTCTGCAAATGTATATCTGTATTTGGGGGTAATGTATATGTCTATCTATGTATGTATACATTTGTACTACAGAGAGGGGAGGTATATATCTATATAGTTATGGGTATTCATACGGACACATATACCTCTAATTCTTTAGCTACATATCCGGTAATGTTCACTGGTATTTCTGGGTACTGTGGTTCCTGTGAATACCGGCCAACCATGTGTGCCACGTATGCTTTGTGATACCTAAGACTGACTCCATTAATGTACACAGACCCATGCGTGACACCAGCCATTTGATACTGTGTGCTTAAGGCACTTTCAAGCGGTTGTGAGCAGGTTTGCACAGAGGTTAGCACTACTGACTTCTGGTTACAGTGTGTTACATGCAGTTAGCTTCTCCTTTGCTTGATCTGTGTTGACGGTGCTTCACCCCGCCCATACACACTTGCACACGCTTACTATTGCTTACATTTGCTTACTTCTACCTATCTGTGCTTACGCCTGCTTATTGCTAACTTATTCATTCTGATACTGAGTCTTCACATGTGCTTTTCATGTAGTACTCCAGTTCACATTTAATTGTTATTTGGTAAGTTCTACAGCAATAAAATGTACATAATTGTTCGTATACAGATTACACTTATAAAATGTTATGTGCTGCAGTGGGACTCGAACCGGGAATGCCTCCTCCTTAGGCGGATGCTCTGACCACTACACTATTGCTGTGCTTCTTCATTTGCCATACCTTCCTTGTTATCCTCATCAGCCTTTCATGCTGCTTTACCCATAGCTCCGTGATGGGTAGACCCGCGCACCTACGGTTAGCTGTACTCGAGTTTTAAAAACATTACTACAAGGGTTTCTTTGTGTTTTTTTCAGTGTACTGTTGAACACATGGGGACTGTTGGTGGGGATCTGCGGACACTTATGTGTGGTCTCACTCTTTTATGTACACATTCTTCAGTTCTACTTTGCAGGGACGTGTTTATTCTGAGAGCTCTGCTCTCAGCCATGCTCCGTGTAGCATTAGGTGTTCAGGCTGCACGCTTTCCTTAATATGCATGGCACGCTGCCATCCTCCTCTTAAACTGGCACTTCCATGCAGGACTAGAGTATACCTGCACAGAGGATTAGTGAATCTGGGGAACTGTTCAGTATTCCGAACCCTCCCTCTGCAAAACTGTCCAAAGTAAACTTCACTAAATGTTGTTCATCTAGATTCATACATCTTTCTTTGTGCTCCCCCTTTGTACATATAATTTATTTATTTATTTTATTTTACATTTGTTGACCGGGATTGTCCAACTGAGCTGAAGAGCCCTTTTTCAGCAGAGGCCCGGGGAGCAAAGCTCCAACATATTATGCAATTTTCATTATAAATTAGCATTAAACAGCAATGTTACAGGATTATTACAAGGCATTAAGTAGCAATACAATGTTATACAGTGTCAATAATCAGGAGTATAGCATAACTATTTCAAGATGTATAAAAAGAAGTATGTCATTAAGATGAGTATAGTTTTTGGGGTAAGTGGTTACAATAACCCAGTTTTATCATGATGTAGTTGCATGAAGGCAAGACAATTACAATAGAAAGTAATATAATAATAATAATAATAATAATAATAATAATAATAAATAATAAAAAATGTCATCTGCATAATATAAAACTATTAGAAAGACGCAAGTTTGCCTGCATCCCTTCTGCCAATTCATTGCATCCCTACTATCTGTCCATGTTCAATAGCATACCTTTCCTTATTGCTATTTTTATAAATTAGCCTGGCATATAGGGGACACAAAGCATATTCTTGTTTCATTCTCTTATCTGTACTATCCCATATTAAAACTAATTTTTTAGTATGTGTGAGTGTCGGCATGCGCATATGTGTGTATGTGTGTGTGTGTGTGTGTGTGTGTGTGTGTGTGTGTGTGTGTGTGTGTGTGTGTGTCTGTATGCATGATTCTGAGCTTGAGTTTTTTAGTCGTTTTGGGATTTGATGGGTTCAGTTTTTGGATTTGGACATTGGTGATTTGGATAATGATGATGAGTGATAAAATCACTTTACGCACACACTATTCAGTATTTGAAACCAGATTTTTTCAGTCAAACCAATGCTGTTTTGACAAATAAAACATATGGCTTAGTCATTTGCTTTTCAAGTCCAATTCTTCCCTTATTTGTAGCCTTCCGCATTCTTCCCTCCTAGTGTTTCATGCCTACCTCTACCTTACAATGTATCTTGTGCTGCCTCTCCCTTTATTTCTTTATCTACATAAGTTTTTCTTTATATAAAGCCAAAGTTTAAGTCTCAAACATGGCATTTTGGATTCCCCAGGATAGGTTTTTATTCTCCTTAGAGCCAATAACCAGCCAATTTTCAGTTCTACCCTCCTGCAATTCATACACTTGAATGATTTCTTTTTGAACACCACTGCAATATCACCTTCATTAATTTCACCTGTAATGCTTAAACCTTTCTCTTCCATCACACACACACACACACACGCACACACGCACACACGCACACACACACACACACACACACACACACACACACACGTACACACGCACACACACACACACGCACGCACGCACACACACACACACACACACACACACACGCACGCACACACACGCATGCACACACATGCACACACATTGTTTCCATACTATTGTTTCCCAAGCAATACCCTCAACTCCACTGACTAGAGGAATTTCCCTCAATATTCTGACTAAATTTTGTCAACTACAATTGCCTCAACCATATGAAGCTTGAAGTACTAAAAAAATAATCTTCTAAAGCAGACACTTAGTTACATATATGTTCATGTCTTGCATTGCTCACACTTTGCTGATTCCTTAGCCATGTCCACCTGATCAGTCATTCATTCAGCTGCCTAACGGTGTTGAGGTAGATCAACTACACTTGAGTTAGCTGCCCACCATGCTGGGACATTATGTTTTGCAACATGGCGCACACTGTGACCATCTCTGCGGCCATCTGTGATGCATACTGCAGTGCACCATAGAAGTATCCAGCACCCAAATCAGGCTTTTAATACGCCAAATATTTACTCAGTGGTGTTACATGTAAAAAAACAATCCAAAGAAGTGTATGGATTGTTTGAGACAAGATCTGAAACAATCAGGAATGAGTGTCAAAGAAGGAAGGAGTGTGGCATTGAAACGAGAGAGAGAGGGCAACAGCTAACACAGCACTCCAACCCCATGTAGAAAATAAATAGGAATAAGAAGGGGGGCTGATGATGATGATGATGATTTTACATGTATGGTGTCACATATCATGGTGTTACATGTTGTGGTGGGTGCTCTGTTGAATGTATCATCGTTAGGCATGGATTATGATATTATGTTAGTCATGAGCTATGACTTCAGGAGATAACCACAGTCACCTGCTGATATACATAGGACAGCACATTAGTAGCAAATCTTACAACACAAAAGGCACAGCCATATACAGTTACATAGTTACCTACCAACTATTAAACCCCGTGGGATATCCCTATCCCAAACATTGTCCATGGGGCTCTCTCCCTCTCCCTCCAAATGGAGGGGCCATGTATGCTGCCAGGGTATGGGACATTGAGGTTTATGGCAAGGCTGCTGAACACATCACATGATAGCTGGATGAGGTTCACCCCTTCTAGTTGTAGTATCATTCAGTATCATCGGTAGCGGGGAGATTACAGGCACATGAATGAATCTATGTACCCTGAACACCATGGACCCAGGAAAATTGTTATTGACATATAACTGTTCAATGGTAGCCTGTCATTCCAATGGTGTGCTTGAGAAGTGGATGTATTCATCTGCCTTACAAAACATGACTGCCAGGGATCTTTCTAATATGTGAATTGCAGCTGTCTGGACACCTCTATGCTATCACACATGTGATGTTGGAATATCCTCAGAGGCTAGTATACTAACACACAGACATACCTTAGTTTCTAGCGAGACTGGGTTCTAATCTTGCAGACTGCATGGTAGTAACGGGGGGGAACATATGTCCCACAGACAGTTTGCACAAGCTCTCTCTTTCTAACCTGGATCTATTTATAATTTCCTTGTCAAAGATGTAACCATGAGTTATTTGTTATAACCAGTAATTATCTTTCCAGAGTTGTACTAGACTATGTCAAACCTCATTTTGTATTCCAAAGCAAAACTTGCTGATTATTACACTTGTACTTTAATTTCAGCATTCCATTTGGTTTTATTTCCAGAAGGTGCTGCAGATCTTCATAAAACTGATTGACTTTCTTCTCTTTGGCATCTGCGATTGGAGCACAAACCTATATTACTGTAATATTAGATGCCTTGGAGTCTGATTGAGATCGTTCTGTCATTTTTGCAGTGCAAATGAGTACTGAGTTTAATGCTGTTTAAATGACTTTGAGGACAACTCTATTTCTCCTGCAAGATTCTTGTCAAAATTAGAATATTTGAAGATATCTAATGCACATAACCTCCTTCCCATTTTAGTATACCTATTCCAGGGACATCACTGTTTATTCTTGCCATCTCATCTTTAACCATGTCCAGTTTTCTAGTTTACCCTGGTTTACATTTCTTGTTTTCCAAGTTCCAGTTTTGTATAGATTTTTGAGTACCACACTTTAATTTCACATCTGAGCACTTCAGCAGATGGGCATCCTTTCAGTTTTAATCCATCTGTGTCAAAACCTCTAGCATGGAATGCTTCTTTCTGTACATAACATCTGATAGATTTCCTTGTAAAATCAAAAGAGAAATAAAACTCCATCAGACCTAATCCAGCCCTGTGGTACAGAATGATAAAGCTACAAACAGACAAAAATCACAGTTATTACAATATAAAACTAAGGGATCTCAGGTACATCAACTTAGATTAACAACAAATTTTGGAAACAGTACTTATTTCTTCATCAATTTGGTACAAAAACATTGCGCTATTTTAGTAACAGATGATCATCTCAGGGATTTGATAATCTTCAGATGCTTATTTTCATATAGGAGAGGTAAAACTGTGGGGGGATGGTTTAATCATTATAAAAAATCTACCGATACTAATTTAGTTTCACATCACATTACTTTAGATGGTCAACCCTTATTAGGATGTCAACCTTGTGGTAATTGTAGTTTTTGCAAATATATTTGTAAAAGCAAGGAGTTTATATCTAAAAATACTTCAAAAGTTTTCCAGATTAATGTTTATGGTAATTGTAATTCTCACTGGATTATATATCTAGCCACATGTCCATGTTCTGCGTTTTATGTGGGTCAAACTTCCCGTCCATTCAAAATATGAATTTCAAACATTTGAGTGATATTAGGGGGGCTTGAACTTCCATTGCTTTATTTACACATAATATTAAGCATAATTCTGCTAGATTTAGTTGTGTTATAATAGACAGGAATGCATTCAATAGAAATAATACATCTGTGTGGCATAACTTATTAAATAAATAAGAAAGAATTTGGATAATTAAGTTAGGAGGTCTTATTGCACCTGGAGTTAATGATCACTTGTGACAGCCAATCAAAGTTAGCTAAGGCTTTTTTTTTTAATTTGTTGGGTATTGCACTGATGAAGGCAGGTATGCCGAGACTGGTACGCTGACTTTTTGAGTGATATATGGAGTTTTTTCATTATATAAGAAAATTTGAAGGAATAAAATACAGAATTATGGAATGCTGACTATTGTATGCTGGCTTATTTGGGTTTTGCTCATTGCAATATGATAAAGCTCCAGATGACCCATGTTTGACTAGCAGCACAGGTAGCTGTTGGATATGCTACACTTAAAGAAATCCCAATCTCTCAGAGCCACACACTCCAGGGATCTAAACCTTGTCATCACAATGAACAAAACATGCTGGCGGGATAGGTTCCTGACCCAGAGACTCCCCAGACTCTGGAATAGACTGCCCATACATGTCAAGCAGACCGCCTCTTTGGCCCTCTTCAAAAGGAACCTTGACGATTGGATGGGATATAGGAAATTCACTCCGGAGATCACATCAGTCGCCCTGCTAGACAGGGGTCCAGGGAAGTAAATATTGTGGGAAGAAATAGCCAGGGAATTGTTATGGCTAGGCTTGTATAGGCCCTAGGGCCGATAGCCCAGTACCAACCTATGAACCTTTGAGTGAGAGGTTGATGATAACTCACCTGTTTTGGGAGACAGAAACTTCTAGGGTCCCTGCAATATCAACACAAAGGGCCTATTGACATCTGCACTGCAGGTAGCATACTTCCTTGTTGGGAGGCTGATCATGAACTGAAGCTTGCATCCACCTCTTAAAAGCAGCCATTGTGAAGTTCACAAGGCTACTGTGGGGAAGGGGTGGAAGTGAGGGGGGGTGAGTTTGAACACACTACTTGCAGTATTATGACACTGCACTAGCATGCTCGATCTCCTCACCAACCTGGGACTTGGGTTTGGTTGCGCTTGAGGGAAGCTAAATTAAGTCAGTTAGATCCAATGAACAAGGTGAACAGCTGTTGACAGCTGATGGTTAGCTACAGGGAGGGATAAAAGTCTCCAGAAGATCTGAGTTGCTATAAAACGTTTCCATGAAATTTCGAAAATACAGTCCACAGTGGTAGGTAGTCTGACCCCTGTGAATGGTGACTCAGTAAAGTGTGTATTATAGATTTGGCTAATCACTTGTGAACATATAAGGAAGAGCCTATGTCATTTGATGTCCTTGGCATTTTGGAACACTGGTTCCGTCTTCAGCCTAAAGCTTTGTAAAGCTGAGGAAAAAAATTCTTCCCCATGAAAAAGCATGGTTTCACCTGCAAATGTTTTATGCTCCTTGCCACAGTTAGTAATGCACTGAGCTAACAAACACAGCCACAAAAGCAGTATCTGCATTCAGTTAAGAACCCGTATCATCTTACAGCTTCTTAAATAAAGGCCAATCCTGCATTCACAGCCCATCCCAAAATGCTGATCGTACCACCTAAGAACTTTTTGTCTGGCCACTCCTTCCCCACCCTCGTAGCTCTGATATAAGGATTTGCAGGTCTATGCTTAGAAGCAACAGAGGTAATCACAGAAGAAGCATGCTAATTAAATAGTTCAGAGTTATGTACCCTCTACTGTCTTGATTGCTCGATAGAGCAGGCTCATTAGTTCAGGGAGCACATATCTGCAGTTTGAATAAATTGTAAACAGATAATTATAAATCATAAAAAGCATCTAGAGGGCAAACATATGTTTGGGATGCTAGCTTTCTATAACTAACAAGCATGTTTTCCAAAGTAGAAATTGTTTTTTTTTTGTTTTCTTTTTTTTTTACAAATGTAAAGCCTTTCTTAAATAAATGTATATATTCTGTTTAAAAAAAAACAATATTTCTCACACTGGAAATATTTTCCTTGCATACAGTTTGGTAGTTCAAATAGGAAATGTGTTACAACAAGGCATATTTTGCCTTTCAAATTTGCTACAGTTCTTGGGGTATTAATCAACTTTTTTGGGCCCGACTTCCAAAGACCTGCTATCAGTGTAAGTGACCACTTGCATTGAGAGAAAGAATCTGGCTGATGGTGTTAGCTTGTTTATAGATAGGCCTTATACCCAAGTAAATCACTTACACTAAGAATAAGTGTCTTGCAATCAGGGCAGACTTACACTGAGAGCAAATGTTTTGGAATCTGTCCCCTAGTGTTCATGTATGAAACAGTTCAGCTTTGCACATTATGCAAAATCATCTGCTCATAGCTCTGTTTCTTCTCACAGGGGAGGTTTTTTAACATTTATTTGATTAGACAGAATAAGAACTTAGATCTATGCTAAGCAAGGCTTGAAACAGCTTTTAAGTCTTCAGCCTGGTATCCTGCTAGGAACCTATGAGCCTATACAGTGTTTTAAATCAAAGTTCATAAGGAGACATTCAGAATACTGCCGATTTCTACTGTAATAAGCACACTCTCCCTTTATTTATTTTATTTATTGGTGTTTTTTTTTGTTTATTTTTTGTTTGTTTTTTGTTTCTTTGTTAATCAGGCAAATGTGCTGGCCCAAATATGCTTTTAGAGCAAAGTGTAATACTTTTTATGCAATAGAATAGCAAAGTACAATGCATTTTGTGGAGATATTTAAAAAGTCTTTCGGCTTTTCCCAGTTAGGGGTCGCCACAGCGGAACTCCAGTCCGCTTATGATTGGCAGTAGATTTTACGGTGATGAGTTGCCAGCCCGATGCCCAACCTTCAACGAAGGCATGCCCATTCACGCTCGCACCTACCTGCATGTCTTTAATGTCACTCAACTGCGGGGAGGACATGCAGACTCCACACAGAAGGCACTCCAGCCGAGAATCAAACGGGAGAACCTCTTGCTGTGAGGTGACAACACTAACCACTGCACCACCATGGCTTACTTTGTGGAGATAGTTACATTTGCTTTAAATCAAAAGTGTATACAAATGTGACAAGAGCCTACTTTGAAAAGTCTGCTTAAGACTTTAGCACACCTGTCAACTCTTTGATAGGTTTTGGATGGACCTACAAATAATGGGAGAGGGGACAAAACCATGCAATGCAGGAAATGATTACATATTACTCAAATTCACTAAAATGTTAGTAGAACAACGAGTCTTGCATAAAAACACATTCCCTGAACAATAAGTATGAAAGTATAATATCTGGCAGTATTGACTATAATCCTCAGTGATTTACCTAAAAGTCAAAAATTTAGGAGGATAGGGCAAAAATATGAGGCAAAATCAGGGACATTAAAAGGTATGTCACTTTAGATAAAGAATGAACCCATGCGATGATGTAGTTGCCATTAGATATTAGGCAGATTCTCTGAAGGAATTACATTCTTATGATACCTGCAAGTATATCCTCAGTGCAAATTTGTATGGGTAGCTGGTTCCAGCAGGTAGCTTACTAAAAATTAAAGCACCCTTTCCTTAGCAACAAGTTCAAAAGGAGGGCTTGCGACCATGAATAAACGTTTATGGATGGATCTGGGGGGTGCTGAAGGGAGCTCTATTGGAGACAGTGCCAGTATTTGGGTTTGATTATGTTGTAAATTAAAGTAGTGAGTGATAATGTGGCTTTCAATGCAACAGAAATCCAATTTAATTTCTGTAGTAGTAATTTCTGGTCCTCCCAAATCTAACCCAACCACAAACCCTAGTCCAAGCAACCCCCCCACAACTCAGCTCCTAGCCAACAAAAAAACAACATACCTACTTATAATGTCCCTAAACATCAGAAGCATATGCAATAAAATCCAAGAACTATATGCCAGCATAAGCATATATTCCCCAGATATTCTCTTACTAACTGAAACCTGGCTCAAACCTCACATCAAAAGTGAGGAAATACTTCCACCTGAATACAACATCCTTTGCATAGACAGATTGTCCAAAAAAAAAAAAGGTGGTGTTGCATTGATATTTAAACACCACCTCAATATTCAACTCCTGAACATATCTGCCCCTCACCACAACAATGAAAAAGCTGTTATGCCAATTTCAAACTAAACCCAAACAAAACAATCATATCATAGGATGCTATTTTCCACCAGGGCAAAATATTACACCACTAGAAAATCTATTGAGCTGTGCTACTCTGTCGCTACCCCAGGAAACCATCATTCTCAGCAACTTTAACATCAACTGGCTATCCTGTAATAACAATCTCCCTACCATTCACCTTAATCTCCATGGGTTCACTCAACTCATCCAATCCCCTACCCGAATCAACAAAAACCCTAACAATCATACCTTACTTGACTGGATCCTAGTCAACAAAGCCCCTCACTCTTACCTAGCAGGCTGCTTACCTGGCAGTCTTAGTGACCACTCCCCCATTTTCCTAATTCAGCACCACATAAACAGTCTCAAGCCCATTATCCACAGGCAAATACAGAACAAGTCTAACTTCAACCCCAACTCCTTCATCTTCTCCCTGCAAAAAATTACCTGGTCACCACTAAAATATCTCATCCTAGATGAGGCGGCCCACTTCTTCAACAGTACCTTCCTCTTCATCCTAAACAACCATGTTCCTGTAAGAAATGCCAAAGACAGATCCAGACATGCCCCATGGTTACAAAAGACCACCAGAATCCTAATGAAATCCAGAGATAAGGCCTGGTAGCACTGGCGACTAACAAAAAAATAACTCAGATAGGCAATCATTCCTTGAACTGCTTAATAAAGCTAAAAAGCAAATACAATTAGTCAAATCCCTCTACGATAAATCCACCCTAAACTCTACCAACCACAACCCTAAGCAATTCTGGTCCACTATTAACACTATCCTCCACCCAGGGAAGGTTGATACCCACCAGCCATCCATTCCCCCCTCCTCCAGCAGTATTGCTGAATCCTTTAACAAACACTTCACTGAAACTATAACATCTCTAAACAAACAACACTTCCCTACAACAGCCCCCCAAACTCCTAACCCTAACCCCCCAACTCCTCTTTTCTTCTTCACCTCAGTACCTACCTCCAACATAAAAAGACTATTATCAAAACTTAAACCCACCAAACTCACAGCTGACAACCTCCCTTCTGAATGCTTTTAAATTGCAGCTGATACACTAGCCTACCCAATTTCAATTCTAATCAACTGTTCCATAACAGAATGCTATGTTCCCTCAATATGGAAAATATCCCATATCATTCCCCTCCACAAAGGCATCCCCTCCACCGACCTCTCCAATTACCGCCCCACTGCTATCCTCCACCCTCTCTCCAGGATACTTAAAAAATGTATCAACACCCAGGTCTCCTAGCTAATAATCTCCTCTCCAAAACCCAACATGGTTTCAGGCCATATCACAGCACTACCTCTGCTCTGCTCTCCTTCACCAACACTATACTTCATCATAAAAACAATGGCCTCTTCTGTACTGCCATATTTCTAGATCTCTCAAAGGCCTTTGACATGGTATGTCATGAGCTACTACTCTCTACTCTCCCCAACCTCTCCTTCTCATAATCATCCTACAACTGGTTCCACAGCTATCTAGACGGATGCCAGCAATCAGTAATCTGGGATGATAACCTATCACCTCACTTCCCAGTTGTCTCGGAGTTCCCCAAGGGTCAATCCTTGGCCCTTTGTTATTCTCACTTTTCACTAACAACCTACATACTGCCACCACACAAGCATCTCTGATACAGTACGCAGATGACTCTACTCTCATCTGCTCTGCCCCCACTATACCAGAACTACAACAAATCACACAGGAATCATTCTCTTCTGTAGAAAGCTGGCTATCCAATGCTCAGCTCCTACTCAACCCAAGTGAGACAAAACTTCTCCTGTTCCAACCTTCCAAAGTCACCCAAAACACCCCCCACTTCAACATTCTAGCCAAAGACTATACCATCATCTCTCCATCAGAACACACAAAAGTACTTGGTGTGGAAACTGACAACAAACTTAGATTTGACACCCACATATCTCTCACAATAAAAAAAGTTCACAAGAAAGGTGCATTATATCGAAGCCGCCAATTCCTAACCAAGGCAGCTAGAATCTCCATAGCCAATTCCCAGCTAATCTCCACCCTACTCTATGCATCCCACATACTTACCAACCTTAGACAGACAGACTTACACAAGCTGGATGCTTGTTACAACAAAATTACTAAATTTGCCACTGGAACCTCCTACCGCAGCCATCATTGTATCTCCCCTAAAGAACTAAACTGGCTAGAACTCCCACAACTCCTTCACTTTATACAACTCACACTCGCTCACAAACTTATTAACCACCCCATAACATCCCTTCCCTTCAAAGCCTTCTCCAACCCTATCACTCTACTACACCCTTAAGATCAAGCAACAAAAAGCAACTCACTGTTATCAAACCCAAAACCTCAGCAGGAGAAGCCATATTTTCATGTACCATATCTAAACTTTGGAACAGTCTTCCATCCTCTATAACTACTCTACCTTCCAGCAGCCTTTTCAAGACTGTGCTCAAATTCCACTTAAATTTGCACTGGCTTTGTCCTTGCTCTAATCCAGACTAACGCCCCTCCCCCCTTATCCCCCCTACCTAGACTCTTAATCCAACTATACTACTGCCACTACTAACCACAGTCAGAATTAGCTAGTTGTCTTTGCGTACTTTAAAATCGTGTCTGACAACTTTGTTACTAATATTATAAATGGCAAGAAACTATGTTAACTTGCAACATTTACTGTATATACTGTTGATAATCAATATCTTGTTATTGTATTAAAGCCAACAACCTGTAATGTTGTTTACTATTGCTGCAACTTTGTATCTCTATTTATCATGTACATGATGTGAAGCTTTTCCCCCTGGGCATCCGTTGAAAAAGGATCTGCGTCCAGTCGGAATTTCCCAGTAAACAAATGTAAAATAAATAAATAAAAATAAAATAGTAGGAGACTGCAGAGCCTGTGATTTGTTAGGAATGCACAGACTAGTGCTGTGGCCTGAATTCAGAGCAATCCCTTGTAGTACATACCTCATATTTGAGAGCAGTGGCCATAAGTTTATGGCATGGTCTCACCTGGAGTCAGCAGAAAATAGATTAGACATTCTGTAGCTCAGCTTGAGTTGCAGGTGAACCTCATTAATTAATTTTTGTGTGATTCTCAAAAGAGAGCTTTGGAATAGAAACTAGTCTATGGTGATTGTGTAATCTATTTAAGTTATTTAGAGGTCGTTCAGATGGCCAGGTCATGCAGCTGCAAAGCAATGACCAGTTCCAGTGATCATGACTGTCATTTTGGAGTTTTGCATTAGCAACTTCTGAAATGGGTTAAAATAATTTTAAAGTTTATTCTCCTTGACTGTGGTTGATGTATCTGAAAGTAGTATTAAGAGATTATCTGGCTACATGTAGGCAGTTGCTGACTGAGGTTATTTATGAAGAGTGAAACAGGAGTGACTATGTGACTGGCCCTTGTGGTGCACCACTTGATAAGGACACCTTATCTAAAAAGCAGAACGTGTATATCTGATATAACCAATTTGTGAGAGAGCTTTGAAAACTTGCGATAACACCATATTTAAAGCATAGCTGTTGGAGCTGAGATAGCAATATGAAATGTTCAAGAAACTTAAAGCTACAATTCATGTCAAATACCATTGCACATGGCATCTATAACATTGTAGATGATTGTAATAGTACTAAAGTTGGTGTGGAAACAGATCTGTTAGTTAATTATGAAAGTAAAAGGCTTCACAATTAGAGGATTAGCCACCTAAAGAAGGCAGTGATTAAGGTGCTAAACTCAGTCCAAGACTTCTTACAAATTTGTATTAATTATTTGCATATAGTTGTTAGATAAATTAATTTCAAATTATTGAAAAGGTATAGCACAGCCCATGAATTTGCTGAAACAAATACATTTGTAAGGAACTATTCTAAAGTAAACTACATCCTATTAAGTGACAGTTTGTCAAAATTCATGGCTTCCCCAGACCACAAGGACAAAGCCTCCTATGCAGAATTATTTACAGAAACCCTGTACAAAGATGTAAATCGTAGCTTTGAGGCTGTGGTACCTACAAGAAGTAAACCAAGATCTAACACTAAAAACAACAAGGCCAATTGCGAGGTCAGGATAGCCTCCCAGGTTAAGGACAATCACAAGGACTTCTTTAGCTATGTGAGGAACCTTATAGCTAACTCGCACCAGTGTGCAGAACTGATGGCAAATGGGCCAACCTTTGCATACCATGGTAACATAGTGAATCTACCTGCTGATAAATTTGTGCTAACCTCACACCCCAATCCCCCCATACCACCAATGAAGTCCCTTCTAGCACATCCCCCTCCAACTATCAACAGGGAACAAGTCCTTGTGGCATTCACTAAGGCCAAAAACACTACTTACTTGGCTCCTGACAATCTCTCCAGGACCTGCTAAAAAGCCTAAAACATGACCTAGCAGGATCACGTCAGCCAGTCTTCAACTATAGCCTCAAAACAGGTTACATGCCAGGTGAATGGAGGGTTGCAACAGTCATCCCTCTTTATAAATGTGGACGATCCATCGTCTAGTGGTGGGTGGTGACTTCAAATCAAAGGGCGGGCTGCAGAAGACAGCTGAATGGGTGGGGAAAACTAGAAAGAGGGTGGGGCCAACTATAAAGGGGTGGGTCAACTATAAAGGGGTGGGTCTATGTTACAGTGGGATGAACACTGACCATGCTTACCAGTTTGCGTAAAATAAATGCTCACTCAATATTTCACATGCTGAATATTCTACCAACCAATTCTTGACATAGCCCTCCATCCCAGCTGCCTACCAAAAGTACCTGGTTTGAACCTATGAAGTTAAAAAAATGCAGTTACATTACTGTATTGCTTTCACATAAATATTAGCCAATGGTCAGCACTTGTACTCAGTCCATCTCATTACACCCAAATGCACAGCAGTCTTGTAAAGACAGAATTATAACAGTAAATAGTAGAACCACTCATTTCACTTACAAACAACCCTTCATACCTGTTACCTACCTAAAGAAGGTGGTTTGGCCTTGCCAGCATCAGTAATGATGTTTTAATTACTGTATTAAACTGATGCATGCTATAGTCAGAGTTTACATTCTGTCTTATTTCACCCAAATACACATTAGTCATGCAAAGTCAGAATTATTACACCAAAGCTACAGTGCCAAGCATTTCATTCACAAACAGCCATTATGTCAAACACCTACCTAAATGATCTGCTTTCACCTTGACAGGATTAAAAAATATATCAATGATTGCTTTAATTTAACCTTTTGCACAGAAACAGTAGTCACAGTCTTGAATGACAGCTGACTTTACCCAAATATGCATTAATCTTGCAAAGCTACAATTATGACAGTAAACAGCGCCAGTCAGCTCATTTTTCACTAACTAAAGTAGCTGCTTTTTACCTGTCAGGATTAAAGTAGAAATAACAATTGCATTGCATTGCATACTTGCATTACTTTCATTTTGTTGACAGAAACAATACCCACAGCTTGTGTGTGCTAGCCAAGTACACATTTCATTTTATTTATTTTACTTTTGTTTCTGCAACTGGCTTTCGTTGAAATAAAAAAACGTTTTAGTATATGTCCAGGGAGAAAAGTTCCAACACATTATAAACATTTTTAAAAAGACATTTAGTATATATGAACAGATATGAAATGACATACATTAAGAATGACTTGAAACTTGCTAATTATTTTACATTCATCTTAAACTACAGACAGAAATTTCTGGTTAAAGGCTTATTGTGCCTGCTTATTTGATCTGTTTCATTCTGAAATGTATGCACTTTGTTTGCTGTAGGCCAGAAGTTAGAAGTTTATTGGCCATTTTGGGCTAATTCCTATCTGTTTCATTTCCCTGCTATAAAAACCACATTTGTGCGGTTTTGCATGCCGGGCAGTGCCAGTTAGTTAGTGTTAAACTATTCCTGGCTCCACGAAGTCTGTTCTTCAATTTTTCCTTTGCAACTAGATGGACTTTCAACTTAAGTACTCAAATCATTCATTTCACAGCCAAGCACTTGCTGAAAACTCATAGCAAGCACTAATTAACCCTAGCACTAGACCCCCTATACTGTCCAGAAGGACAAGGCTCTCTATTCATCCCTACCAGCTAATCAGTAAAACAGCTCACTTTACCTATTCAGGCATGTCCAAAGGGCAGTTTCAGGTGTACTCTCCAGTCCAACTGGTGAATCTGGGCATTTTGAGACAATGTTACAACTGCCTCATGTACACAGACAACCCTCTCCTCCTACCACCAAACACTAATATATGCGAGAGATGCAATTATACAGCCAAACTGGAGGCAAAGCTCTTTCAACCCAAGATTGGAACTGACAGTCAAGAGGAGAAGGAAAATACTTGCAACACACCACCAGTCTGACATAGACCTACTAAACCAACACTGGCAAATAACACACATAAATACATGAAAACATACTCAGAGGCTCTAAATAAAAATCTGCAAAAGCAACAGAGACCTCCAAAGCAGACACCCAAGCAACCTCCCAAGCAACCTCCACACCCTATCACAAACCATGAAACACATATTTCACATAATCAGTGTGCCATGCAATCAAAGCCCTTAAGGCAAAATAACATGCCCAACACACTAGTAATAGGTGACTCTATAGTCAGGCACACAGACGTCCCACTAACTAGGCTGGACAAGGAGAAGGTTACAGTTAGCTGTCTGTCGGGCGCCAGGATCCGACACATAACACAAGCACTCAGGATGCTCCAGAACAAGTACAGATATGACTCTGTCATTCTCCATGTTGGCGTGAATGACCTGAAACGTACCTCCCTGGACTACATGAAAAGAGACATGGAAGAGCTCTCTGATAACATAGCCCAGGCCGGTATGACCCTGACCCTACCTAGCATCCTGCCCTCACCAAGAATGATGCCACAGTATAAAGAAAAAAATGCTCAATTTCAACAATTGGCTAAGTTTCTGGTGTCATTCAAATGGGATCCAGTATCTGTCCACTTGGGATGACATGCTCGATAAGCCACGTTGCTTCACAAGAGATGGCTTGCACCTGTCACCCTTAGGCTTTCAAATACTGGCCAAGGCTTTTGCTGGCCCCATAGTGCCTTCTTTAGGCAAGGCTCAAAAGACAAACCCACCACCATAAATAGCACAAATAACCAAAAACTGAGGGTAATGCTACTCAACGCCAGAAGTCTAAACCTCAAAATGCATGCACTCGAGGCACTCCTCAGTATGGAGAACATTGATATCTGTGCAGTAACAGAAACCTGCTTTAAGGATCCAGAGAGCACCCCAGCACTACCAGGCTAGAATTCATACCATACTTTTCGGCCACAGAACCCGGACCGAAACATAAAAGGTGGGGGTGTATCCATATTTATCAAGGATACCCACACCTCCAGGTTAGTGGCACAGCACAATGCCTCAGAGATCATCCATGTTCAACTAACAATGGGCAAAACTGCAATTCAAATCATAGCTTGCTACAGATCACCCACCATGACCTAGGACCCCCATTCTGCATTTCTGGAGACAGTGGAAAATATGAAAGTCCTACCAAACGCACTAATATTGGGTGGTTTCAATTACCCAAACATTAACTGGGAGGACCACACAAGTATTAACTCCCTTGCCCAACACTTTCTAGAATTTATAAACTGAAATGCCCTGGATCAACTGGTCAACACCCCCACAAGAGGTGACAACATATTGGACCTGGCCATCACCAACATGGACGAACGGTGTTCTACACCAGAGGTTAAACCCTCCCTGGTTAGATCAAACCATAGCCTAATCAGTCTGGATATCCACATTCCACCCCCACCCCCAACCAAGGAAACCACCGTGAAAAACTTTTCAAAAGTAAACTTCACATTGCTTAAGACCGAGGTGGAAAGGTTCACAGCCCTCATGCTAAAGGACAACACTGTCCAAGCTGCTGAATCCCTTACAAAGGCACTGTATGAGCACCTGCAAGACTGCATGGATCGTGCTATCCCAAGCAAAACCAAGACTCACTCCTCCAAGAAAAGGAAACCAGTCTGGTGGACCCCTGCCATAAACAAGCTATACAATAGAAGAAGGAAACTAGTGCAGAAAAGAGTAAAATCCCAAGAAGGAAAGACATCCCTGATCAGCAAAAAACTACGATCCCTCATAAAATCATCCAAGGCTAGCTTCAAAAGAAAAATTGCCAAGGACTCCAAAGATAACAACAAAGCGTTCTTTAGCTATGTCAAGAACCTAAGTGGAAACTCTCAGATCTGCTCTGAGTTAATACAGAATGGCACAAAATACACTGAACCGACTGATATTGCCAACATTCTGGCAGACAGGTTTAGTGTAAACTTCACCGCCTAAAAGGCCCATAACCATACCAGAAGAATGTAGTGCCTCGACAATCACTGACACATAGGTTAAAACAGCCCTATCCAAAGCCAAAAATACAGCTTCAATGGGACCAGAAGGTGTCCCAGGCTGTGTCTTACACGAGCTCCAAAATGAACTAACCCCTCACCTAAACACACTGTTCAAACGCAGCCTCTCTACAGGCTACATACCCATAGAGTGGCACACAGCAACAGCTATCCTGCTCAACAAAGGTGGAGCCACAACGGACCCCGGGAACTATCGCCCTATAAGCCTGACTAGCCTGGTCTGCAAGGCTATGGAGCGCATCATCATGGAATTCATTAACAGAGACATTGGGAGCCTTCAAACATTGGACCCTACCCAGTTTGGCTTTGTTAAGGGCAGATCATGCCTCCTAAACCTGGTGGACTTCTTTGAGACAGTTACCAAGGCTTTAGATGAGGGAAAGGAGGTCCACACAGCCTACCTAGACCTCACAAGGGCTTTTGACACCATTCCCCATTCTGGTATTATAGACAAGCTCAGCAGCCTGAGCATAAACCCTTACGTCACAAGATGGGTTGCCAGTTGGCTCACAGATAGAACCCACATGGTGAAAGTTGCAGGCTCTAGGTCTGACTCTAAACCAGTTACAAGTGGCATCCCCCAGGGCTCAGTCCTGGGACCCCTCCTGTTCGGTATATACTTCTCAGAGGGACAGGCAAGCACAGGAGGACTACGGCTAACCAACTTCACAGATGACTGCAAACTGGGGGCCATAATTGACTCTCCAGCTGATACAGACATCTTCTAGAAGGATTTCACTGAGATGGATACCTGGTGTCAAAATCATGGCTTCAAGCTAAATGCCAAAAAGTGCATAGTCATCCCCTTTGGTAAAAACAAAGTACCTGCAAACTACCACATACATAGTAGTCCCCTAAATACAGAAAATGTAATAAGGGATCTGGGGACCAAGTAGATAGTAATCTCTCCTTTGATAATCATATTGCCAAGATGGTTAGAAAATCCTTCTATGTGGCCCACCTAATCACAAAAGGGTTCGCATCTAGAACAAAAGAGGTTATTGTGCCCCTCTACTCATCACTCATCAGACCCATTATAGAGTACAACACCCCATTTGGGATGTACCTTACAAGACACCTGCAACAGCTGGAAAGACCACAGAAGTGCCTCGCCAAGAGGATTAGTGCCCTCAGATATATGCCCTATGCAGCCCGACTGAAGAAACTCCAGCTGTACTCGGTCGCATACCGCTTACTCAGAGGTGATCTCTGCCTTACATACAAAGCCATGTCCAACCTAGAATTGATGGACATGCTCCACGTAAAAAAAAAAAAATCCCCAAGACCCACACGCTCTAGGGATCTAAACCTCACCACAAGAATAAATAGGACGCGCTGGAGGGATGGATTCCTATCCTAGAGACTCCCCATGCTTTGGAACAGGATTCCAATCCACATTAGGCAGAGCCCCTCACTAACACTCTTCAAGAGAAACCTTGACGATTGGATGGGAAACAGAAAATTTACCCCGGGGATCACTGTAGTGGCTCTGCTGGACAGAGGCACAGGGAACTAATGGCTCTGTTGGACCAAGACACAGGGAACTAATCTAAGGTGGTGGTGAAAGCCAACACATTATGGCTAGTCTTATAGATGCCCTCGGACATAGCCTAGTACTTACCTATGAACCTATGAACCTATAAAGATTATTACAGTTTTACAAAGATAGAATTACAACAACAGTAAGCAACAGGACCATTTCTTTCATTCACACATAGCCCCAGTCTCCACTGACAATCCCAACCATAGTACATGACTTGATCTTGCGAGGTTAAAAACAAAAACAACAACAAAAAAGACATCACTGTCATCAAGGTAAGTATTCTTTTTTTTTCACATAAACAATACTCAGAGTTCAGAGCTTCTGGTCGATCTTACTTCACTAAAATGCCCATTGCTCTTGCAAGGCAAGCCACAACTACAATCATTCTATTTGCACATAACCATTCTCCCCATTCCAAATGCCTACCCAGAGAACCTGCTTTGAGCCTACAATGTTTAAAATAACAAAAATAAAAGACCACGGTTACATTATTGCATTTCTTTCACATCACATAGCCAAGAGCTTGCATGTGATCTTACTTAATTACACACTGTACTTATGCAAGGGTACAGTTTGTTTCAACAACAGAACATTGACAAACAGTCCTAATTTATCTTGATTAACCCTATAAAAAGATATTAGGTTAAAAAAAAAGAACATATCAACAACAGCCCCCAGACCACACTACATACCTAGTATCTCTTTGACTCCTGCGAAGATATTATATTAGAAACAAAAAAAAAAAAAAAAAGAAAGAAAATCATCAACAGCCCCCAAAACACACTATTATCTGGTTGACCATGACTGTGCATTATATTAATAATAAATCAACAGTCCCCAAAGCACATTGCCTGCCTAGTATCTGGTTAACCATGCCAGGATAGACATTAAAAAAAAGAAAGTTATCAACAGCCCCCAAAACACATACACTACCTACTACTATCTGGTTGACCCTGCCAGACTCCAGGCCCAGAATGTTACAAACAAAATTTATTCAAATCCTGCACCAAACAGTATCTGGTCGATCCTGCCAATAAATAATAATTAAATACATAAATTATGCGGTCAACCCTACCAGGAAAAAAACAGAGAAAGTATCTGGTTTACCCTGCCAGGAAAACAAATGCAGAAAGTATCTGATTGTTCTTGCCAAAAAAAAAAAAAAAACACTAAGAACTCAATAACTCATGATGTTTTCCACAGTACTTGATTAAAAAAAATCTCCCTTGCCCAGGAATCTTTTACATACCTGAAAAGTTATCCACTAAGTCAGGTTTTTGTTTTAATTTCTTCTCGATATAAATATAGTCCAGCCATCTCTCTTGCGCTCTGTCCCTCGCAAATTAACTGTAAAGTTAACTTAAAGTGCAGGAAGAGAATGCAAGAGCAAAGAACTAATCAGCAGCAACATCACGTACTCAGATTACATGACGTGGTTGCTGACTTAACAGTCTAGTCAGATTCCAGTTTACTACAGTTAAAACCACAATGACTTCTGGGCATCTTCATTAATTCCTTTAGTCTTCCTAATCTGGAATATTTTTAAAACAGTCCAGTGACCAGAAAATTAGTTTTTTTTCTTTTTCTTTTTTAAAGCAGAACTCGACTATGCATGAGTTCTGCTCTGAGTTAAGTGAATCGTTGTATCTTCCATATTACACACTAGTTTGCAGTTTGCACTGCTACTAGTGTGTAAAAATATTAAAATTTTTTTTTTTATTTTTTTGACAACTGGGGGTGCTGCAGCCCAGCAATTCTATACCATGAGCCGCCCCTGCAACCAACCCTGGGAACTCCAGTCCCATCAGACTGACAAGTCTAATATGCAAAGCCATGAAGCAAATTATCGCTGCAATGATCAACAAGGACATTGGCAAGTTACAGACACTGGAATCATCCCAGTTTGGCTTTGTTAAGGGAAGGTCTTGTCTACTCATCCTTTCATACTTCTTCAAGAGGGTCACAAAGGATATGGATGAGGGGTAAATTTGTACACACTGCCTACGTTGACTTGGGCAAGGCATTTGATACAATACCCCACTCAGGTATTGTTGACAAGCTCTCAGAACTAGGCATTAATCCTTACATAACTCATTCAGTTGCTGGTAGGCTCACAAAAAGAACCTAGAATGCCAGGACTGGTGAGACCACCTCCACTAGGAGATTGGTTGCCAGTGTATTACTTTCAGGCTCCATGTTATGTTCACTGCTGTTTCTAATCTACATCTCAGAAGTCAAGTCTAATGTCAAAGACCTCTGGTTCACCAAGTTCAAGGATGGCTGTAAATTGGAAGTTATCATAGATCCCCCCAACAAATGACTGAAACCAAAGCCATGGATTAAAACTCAGTGCTAAGAAATGCATTATAGCACCCTTTGGGAATTGTCAGCCCAAGCTAATTACTCCATCAATTAAACATTACTAAAAGTTAATCTGATAGTTAGGGATATGGAAACATATGTAGACAGTAATCTGACCTTTGACTAACATGTAGCTAAGAGAGTAGAAAAATCATTCTTTATCACCCAACTCATAAGCAAGGTATGGCACCCTGGACCAAGGAACTTACAGAACCATTTTACTCAGCCCTTACAAGACCCATCATTGCTTATAATGCCTCCTTTGACATATACATAAGCAGTCACTTGCAACTAATGGAATGCCCTCAAAGGTTCTTCATCAGAATAATCAAGGGTATGAATATCACCGCCTACATGGATCGCCTTAAGGCCTTATCTCTGTACTCAGTCTCCTGCAGGTTATTGAGAGGCAGTCTATGCCTGACATCCTCAGATCCAACTCTTGCACATTCGCAAAACACACAGCACCAGAAACACTAGTTGTAAGGAATCTGATCTTTACATGTGACGTAAACAGAACAAGCTGAAGAGACTCATACATGTCTCAAACGATACCCAACTTATGGAATAAGCTCCCCATCTATGTGAAATAGAGTTAATGCCTGAACCTATTCAAATTAATTATTAATCATTGGATAGGAAATCACAAATTCACCCATGGTCTGACACCCATGTCTCTAATGGACAGAGGTCTGCAGTAAGTAAATCAATAATTCCCAACTAACATGCCCCCCCACATAATCCTTAGCTACCTCTGTACTAACAAACCCCGCCATATAGGCATCCAGGGAACTCAGGGAAAAAAGTGGGTTGGGTGCCCAGCTAGACTAGTAAAGACTCTGGTGATTTTTAGCATAGTATAAACCTAACAGTTCATGAATACTTAAAACAGTATGTGTTGGGAGTTGAAGGAAAGGAACTGTAATGATGCAATCTTTGTAGTCATATGCAAATGTGTTGGACAGGGATGAATCATTTTATTCATAGATATAGTTATGTACTCAGTCAACAGTTTCTTGATCATTTTCCAGAAATGTCTAGGATGTAAAACTAGTGCAGGTCATTTTCTCCTATCCATACTATTCCAGTGCTTGTAGCAACTATATTGTATTTTCTAAGTTATAAACTCTATTCCATAGCAGCCAGGCATGGTGCTTTTATCTAAGGGAGTGTTAATGTGTATGTCAAAGCCATGGACATTTCTGAGCTCATAGTCATTTCCATCTGACACGAAACTACCTGCCTTGTACAGCAATGTGATATAAAGCAGAATAAAACTGCTTCAGGATTTTTTCAGTATGAAATAGAGTATAATCTATGGAAGCAATCTATATCAAAAACTTAGTTTCCAACCTCTACATGTTCAAAACTTGTTTGGAAACATTTCTAATTCCTTGCCCCACTTATGTTCTAGAATAGGCCACATACCTCTCAACTGTACAGATTTTTGCCTAATATCTTTGGTCCATTTTTCATAAAATTATGTTTTTCTGGCAAATTAATGGCAAATCATTAAAGACTGAAGTTAGGAAATAATGACAGACATTTGAATTTCAGACAGCATACCCTTCAGAAAATTCATGCTAATGCAAAACATGTTATTATATCAACTTTTTAAGTTTGTAAGAGCAGTATTTAAACATTCTCCCTATTTTTGGGTCTTTTTCCCACTTTTATTTATAGCTTTGCCCAGATTTCTTGTTCTAAGAGGTTGAGAGGTAAGCTAAGCTAGTCCCATCCTATAATCTATTTTCTCCTACCTTCATCTTCTAACCTGTTTAAACTTTCATCCCACTTTTTTGCAGCCCTCTTATCCCTTCACTTCCTCCAGCTACAATTGTTTTCATTTTTAAAACCTACTATTCCTCTCTGTTACCTTACTGCTGGCTCTTCTTCAACTAATGAAAATCTTACTAGCTGTTACCAATGTAGATATCCTTCAAATACTCATATGAAATTTGTAAAAGTCCTCTCTGTTAACTTTATACACATTGTTTCTTTTCTCTTGTATATGCACATTTCTTTCTTTATTAACTAACATTTACTCTCTCTTTTCTGACACTCTGTCAGTTTATCAATAACTATTTATAGAACTAATCACTGTTTTCCTTTATGTCTTTTGAATTCATGTGTTTTCCCAACTTACCTCACCTTTGCTTCAGGCTATCTCTCCCTTTCTCTCTTTCTTTACCTCTTGTAATTTAAACACATTAAGCTTAGTTCTCCTACTAAACAATCTTATTATTTATTTGAGCTCTCTTCATTATATTTGTAAACAGGGCAACCTTTATAACCCTGTTATTTTATAATGTACTTGTAAAAATGACAATGCTCATCAAATGTTTATATTTGCTATATTCTACTTTTTTATGTAATATGTTGCAACTTTTCTCACTGGGCATCCACTGAAAATGGGTTGTTGCTCAGTGAGACTACTCCAATAAACAAATGCCCAAAAATAAACAATAAATAAAATTTCAGTTATAGGTCTTTGAATAACATATTGAAAGGAGCTTTTGATTTTTTGAAAGACCTATATGAAGATTTGATAAATAGTTGCTAAGACCATTACTTGGTTTGTACTGATGTGCTTAGGCATCTGTGGAATATAAGGTGTGCCAATCCCTTGAGCTTCATAGATCCATTTATCTTTGAATTTATCTTTGAAGTGTCTGAACTCATTCAGTTCAGATTAAAGTCACCAATAATAATTGTTTTCTTTTTTGAACTTATCGACATCCACATCCTTTAATACTTGTTCCAGAAAAGCACGAGTCAAATGCTGGAAGTATCAGACAAAGATGGCTGCAGTTCTGTAAGCACTGCTGTGCCCAGTTCTCTGAAAATATTTGGAATAAAACCTCATCTCAGCTAATCCAGAGGAACAAAATAAGAAAAACAATACGAGGAATACATCTAAGAGACACATTAACAACAAAAGAAGTCAAAAGGAAGAAGAAAGAAACAGAAAATACGGAAAGATTAAGTCACATCTACAATAAAACTGATGCCACATGTTGCCGAGGCCTGGCCAAGACTCTGAATCTCTCTAATCTACCCAAATACAAAATGTCAAAGGAAGAAAACATCATAGAAATATCTACAACAAAGTTAAATATTCAGTTCTAGCTTTACGTGAAAAAGATACTACAACTAAAAGACAGAAGACCACAAAACAACCGGAAAACTCAAAAACTCAGAATAAAACAGATCAACCAGCTAATCTTGAAGAGATTGAAATGTTTTACTTCCCATACAGCAAGCAATTCAAGATCTTTCCCTGCAATTCAAAACATTTGAAGAATCCTTCAACCAAATTCTGACCAGAATGAAAAAAAAAAAACACAGAATCTAAAACTTTGGAAAATGAAATAAAAACAGATATGGTGTAACAAAATACTGACTCTAACCAAAAGCAAATTCAATTGATGCAAGCCAAACTAATAAACCTTGAAGCATGCTCAAGAAGAAATAACATAATTATCTGAGGAATCCCAGAAACTATTATACACAACAACTTGATAATGACCATTCAAAAAATACTACAATTTCTTCTGGAGGAATCTGGAGATTCACAACACATAATAATAGCGAGAGACCACCAATGAGAGAATCTCAAACAACAAACAAACCTAGACCTGTTTACATCAAACTTCTAAATTACCAGGATACTTCAAAAATACTATTTACTGCAAAAAAGAAAGGCTCTTTTACATGGAATAACAACAAAATCTTCTTTGCACAGGACCTCCCCATTCAAATAAGACAAGCTAGACAGCAGCTTTCACCATTCTGCAAATACCTAATAGAGAAAAATATTAAGTTCCAAATGAAATATCCAAACTCACTTCAATTCCAAGTCCGAGATGTAAAATGCAAGGCTGATAATCCAAAAGAGGCTAAAGAAACCTTCCAAAGAAATCCCCTCCCTGGATTCAAAATGAAGAAAGATTACCGGAAAAACAAACTTTGAGTGCATTTCCATCTATTCTGAAGCTGTTTTAGTCTGGGAGCATCCAGATTAAGCTGGTTCCTGCTTCTCTAGGCCTCTAAACAGCTGCAGTCATCAATGAGGTTAGTAGAGAACTCAAATCTCTGTCACAGGAACAGAAAAAGGGGTTTTTGCTCACTAATGGGACTGGATTAAAGGATACCACCTTGCAGGACTTTCCATCATTTCCTGTTCCACCGATGAAGCAAAAAAAAAATAAATAAATAAATAAATAAAATAAAAGAACACTGCAGCTGTTGAGATGATTTCTTTACAAAGGTCTGAAGCAGTGGAGGTGTGGAGAAGCAGATTTTAACCTGATTTTACCCTACAAGCTGATCAGACATAATATCCAGGCTTTTTGTATTCTATAAGGTGTACTGAACAATATTTCAATATTATTCAAACATACTTTGTAATTATAATTCAGGACACCTTAAAGTTAACAGCTTTGCTGCTTGGGAAACAAGAACCAGAAATGAATCTATATCTGTGAAGTAAAATAATGTTTCTAGTTTATCATAAATACTTTAGTACTTTACATAGCTTAATACTTTAAATATTCATTGCCTTGCTGTGTGATGTCTTTGTTCTTTTTTCTGCATTATAATGTTAAAAATAAGATACATCAGGAAGGCTGCTCTGTCAAACTGTCAGTCCTGTACGGCTACAATAGTGAGAGAAGTTACCCAATAACTATTAAAAGCTGACACCTCTGTAAAGATGCAAAGATTTACAACCAGTGTGTGTGTGTGTGTGTGTATGTGTGTGTGTGTGTGTGTGTGTGTGTGTGTGTGTGTGTGTGTGTGTGTGTGTGTGTGTGTGTCTGTGTTTATTGTTTGTTTATTTTTTTTTTTGCTGCTGCTGTACAAAATGTGTTATCTAATGTTCAAATTATTGCTAGAGACACTAGGCAGACTTCAATTTAGACTTGCTGTATTGCATATATAGCTGAAAAGGTGCACTGGCCATTATCAGATCTGACTATGGTATCACAATGTGAAATGAACAGAAAGCAATCTGAGCTTAATATTGTTTGTGTTAACTATGAATTAAGAGTTCTACTGTTGGGTAATAATTGTGATAAATGTTATTATTACAGCTTAACCCACTGAGTAACTGAAAATAATTCAGTTACTAAACAATAGTAAACTGCATGTCTGAAACCTATTAGAATAACGTGTTGATATAACAACTTATTATACTGCTAAAATGTTAAAAGTTTGATTCCTTTCATCCTTTGTGTTTGTTCCATAAACACTAGGTTTATACACAGAGGTTTAAAAGGTGTATTTTATATATGTATCACTAAACTGTTTTAGGTATTAATGTTAATATGAATACTTAAGATGAAGAGAGTAGGAATAGGTTGATGAAGTGCTGTTTTAACAACAGATATGTTAGATTTCTCTACTTTGGTGTTATTAGCAATCTTAACAGGAATCGCACGAAAAACACTCTGAATAAAGTAAACTTTTCATTACACATAATAGGAAACCTCTTTCTTTCCCTGTTCAAGTCTCGGTCCATGAGAGTAATGACTAAGCATTGGGTTGGGACGGGAATAGTTAGGTGCCATTCACAAAATTATGCAAAACAAGCTTACAAACTCATTTACACATACACTATACACAAACATTTCATAAGGTTAAGGACACTAACGAGATAAATATAGGATCTAGAAGCATGGAATGTTAAAGGTCTACAAATGAAGAACAAGAGAAATCTATTTTTGCATCTTGTATTTAAAACCAAAGCCAATATAATTTTAATACAAGAATCCCATCTTACAAAAGAACAATGGTCAAACATAGAAAACAAAAAATGGATAAGACAAATCATAGCATCAGAAGGAAAAACAAATACTGCAGGTGTTGCAATACTAATTAAACAAGATTTTCAAGGCAATATAATAAAAACTGACATTGATAAGGACGGTAGATCATCGTATATAGTCTATACCAACACAGCTATACCAAAACTAGTACTAGTGCTTAACATATGTGCTCCGTGCAATAACACTTTATCATGTTATTATACTCTTTACCAACAAATTATAAAGGCAACCTCATAATTATTAGCAGGAATTGGAATACATATCAAAATCCAGATAAGGATAGGTCTAACCCTAACAAAACATACAACAAACAAGCCACACTAGCAATCAAAGAACTCAAACATGACTTCAAATTATTTGATCCTTTCAATTACACTGGAGGGGGCAATAACACAGAAAATTTCACCTTCTACTCACCATGTCACAAAACATGGTCGAGGAGCGATTTTTTTCTGATCTCAGAAATATTCTTCAACATGAACGTAACAACTCATACGCATGCCAGATTCTTCTCTGATCACTCTAAAATAACACTATCAACTGAATGGGATAATAAAAAATGACAACCTAAGAGAGGCAATACTTGGTCACTGAATTCCAATCTCTTAACAAAACAAAACCTGATAGAAGGCATTAATTCTCTCTTAAACTCTCTAATTTCAAATCTAGCCAACACACATACACATTTCGATATTGAATGGGCTTCGATGAAAGCTCAAATTAGAGGGTTTCTGATTAACAAAGCAACACACTATAAAAAACTATTCAAAGAAGATTTAAGATTAAAAGAGAAAATAAATAAACTGTAATTGAAGCTAATGTCAAACCCTGACAAAAGCACAGAAGACCTATTAAGAAAAACACAAAAAGAGCTCTATCTAAAGGAAGCAATACATCTATCATTCTATGATATGCGAACCTTCGCTAAATATGCTGAGACTATTCAAATGCCGTCCAGAGCTTTAGTGAGACTAATTTCTCTACACAAATCCTCACCCATTGTAACAGAAATCTATTATGAGAACAAAACATATACAAACAATCAGGCAATAGTAAACATTGTAACAGAAATCTATTATGAGAACAAAACATATACAAACAACCAGGCAATAGTAAACCTTTCTGAACAGCTTTACATTCAAATCTATGGAGATCAAATCTTATCACTGCCAGAAATGGACAGAAAAACTTTCTTACAGGATATAGCCTTCCCTAAATTAGATTCTAAACAACAAAATATTCTAATGAACCCAATTTCATTAAATGAAAATGACACAATTAAAAAAAATAAAAATAAACAAAGCTCCAGGCCCGGATGGTCTCACTTCAGAATTTTACAAGTGCTTCATTATAGCTGTTGATAAGATACTACATGAGGTACTAAACTATATAATAAACAATAAAATAAACGATCTACACTTTAATGCCTCAAAAAACATATTTATATTGAAGGAACATTCAGATCCTAAAGACCCCAATAGTTATAGACCAATTTCACTACTTAATATAGACACCAAAATTCTTACTTTAATTCTCACTAACAGATTAAAGAACATTATAAGTAATATCATATCACCAGAACAATCAGGACTCATCCCACTAAGACAGACTAGTGATAATACCTTAATTCTTAAAGCCATGATGTCCTTTGCAAACATAAACAAATTCCCCATATACACAATGGTGGTAGACGCACACAAAGAGTTTGACAGAGTTAACATCTCTTTCCTACTTCAACTGTTATCCTATTTTGAATTCCCTGACAAATTTATTCAAATAATTAAAATACTATACGAAAACCCTTACACCAACATATATGCAAACAGAACCCTATCAAACAGAATCAAGATCAAAAATGGCACAAGGCAAGGTTGCCCTCTATCCCCCTTCTTTTTCAATCTGTATATCGAACCACTATTCTTGTACATCAAACAGAAGACATATCATAACCCACCTTCTGTCTGTAAAATCTTTTACACTGCCTTCGCCGATGATTTAAATATTTACTTTACTACCCCTAGTTCTGACATATCTAAATTACTAAAAGCAATGGAATGTTTCTCAGTTATATCTAACTATAAACTTAACTTAAACAAAACCACCATCTTCCGTCTAAGTCCCCCCAAATTACTATCATTATTCCCATTTTTAGACACAATTAAGATAAAGGATTCAAACAAATATCTCGGAATTATGTTCTTTCAAAACAAAAGAGACTTTTATCAAAATAATATGCAGGATAAATGGAATAAGATTATACAAGACTGCAATAGATGGAATAATCTTAAAATACCTTTTCTAGCCAAAGTCTCGATAATCAAAATGAATATTCTCCCTAGAATAATTTATATATTTATGACTTCACAAATGATAATACACAACAAATTTTTCAAATACATACATTTTTGGCCAAATTCATATGGGAACCTAAAAGAACAAGAATCTCATACCAAAAACTTTCATTACCGAAACCAAAAGGGGGGCCTAAACTTACCGGATTTTAAACTATACTACATCATTATCAATAACAGTAGAATTCTAAGGGTAGCAGAATATACTCCTTCGCATAATACATGGACTCCAATGTGGTTGAAAATATAATTATATCAGATCGCTAGACTTTAATCCTAGAGCTCTGCCTTTTTTAACCAAAAAAGAAATAACTGCTCGCAAGATCATGGACCCGCTAAAACACTTCATTATTATACTTCAAAAGTTATTTATCTCCCTTGATCTTGAGATAGCAATGGATATCCTTCAACCAATCCATAATAACCCAAACCTGATAATTAATAACTCAATGAAAAACCTCAATAACTACCCTTTATTAAAAGACATGATAATTCGAGACCTTTACCCTTACCGTATCTGTACTATACATGAGCTTAGATCTCAACTTGACTTACCAAAATCATACACAGTTATCTTGAGACAAATTAAAGAAATATGCTCCAAACACCTTCAAAACACTAAATTAACAGAGGCAGGTATAAACATATGTGAAACAATATGGAATATAATGTTAACCAGTGGGAAAATGATATCCAACACATATAAATTAATATCCGAGATTAAATTCCAGGACACCGCACTCATCTCTAGCTATTGGCGAAAAAATAATGCATTAATAACTGAACAACAATTAAACCAAGCCTTAACCCTAACGATTAAATCAATACCTCTAAAAACCTAACATACACTCACCTCATGATTAACAATAATGCTTACCTTACTCCTCTAGTATTATAAACTAAATAAAGAATTTTGAAAAAAAATCCTGAAAGTATGTAGTGTTAGATCAACTAGTTCTCTTAGGTGTCATTTTTGTCAGTAACCAGTCTAGGATATCTGCCTGTAAGGAGCTTGTCTTATGTACAGTGAGAATCTCAATGCTACATCCCTTTATACTTTAGAACACCAACACTTATTCTAGGTCCATGCCTGTAGTTACTGTAAAAAGTGTTGTAGTCCTGCAGGAATTTTGATGAACAGAAATACATTTTATTAACCAGAATTATTTTTCTACATCTATTTCTGCTTGTTAGATGTACTCAGGTTTCATGTTATGTTCTTTTCCTTTTAACAGTATTAATGTTCAACAGGTCTGTTTTAACCCACAGTAATACTGTATGTAAAGTTCTTCCTGGTTTGGGTTGATCAGACAGATGCCATATGTTTAGTCTTAAACACACAATACTAGCACCATCTCAGAGGGCTGAACCTAATTAAATTATAGACACCAATGAAGGGGTTGGTCCCATCATGCCTCTTACTGCAATATGAACTTTTTTATTTTGTGTTGGAACAACTGCTTCTGTGGCAACAGGCTGCATAACTTTTGTCTACATCTTAGGCCTATTTTTCAATGGCTCCCCAAGATATCGTACCCCCACGTATTGGAAAGGAATTTCAGGTAGTCAGAAATGCTTACTAAAATTCATCTCCATCCTTCCTCAAGAAATGACCATGCAGCTCAAGGGCCTGCTTTAGTGTCCGGTAGCCATACGTTACACTGCTTCTCAAAGTTAGATTGATTAGTACATCAGGAATATGTGTGCTTCAGCGACTTGTTATTTAACATTAAAAACAAATGTTCAAGAAGAAAAATGATACAAATAGCTACTTTAATGGTATTTTCCTGTACTTTGTCAAATAAAAATCCCAGCAACTACCATCTCTTCTTTCTGCTCCTGAGGATAATGTGGACAAACTTTCTACAGAATTTGCAGTAATATTTTACTAAGTTAAAGATTATCTAATTGTGTAGACGCATGTTTAAATAAAACCATTGTTAATATACTCTGTCAGTTATATTGGTCACTTCAGAATGGCCATCAGTTCCCTGGAATGCTACTGATATCCTGAGATAAGAAACACAACCACAATTTAGTGCAAGAATAAAAGCACCCTTTGTGGACAGGAATTGTAATGACATTTCCAAAGAAGCTAGGCTCAGTGCCAAAGACAGTAAGTGTTAAACAGAGGATCATTGACGACAGTATCTCAGTTATAACCTTTGAATGGCTTAAGCTTCACTCACTCAAAGAAGTCTTTACACATC
Source organism: Protopterus annectens (assembly GCF_019279795.1). Lineage (NCBI taxonomy): Eukaryota > Metazoa > Chordata > Ceratodontiformes > Protopteridae > Protopterus > Protopterus annectens. The sequence continues at coordinate 108,339,770 of NC_056745.1, read as the reverse complement.
CCGAGAGGAAAGTCAGAGAAATTCATCATTTAGACTATTTCATGAAGATGTTTTTGAGTGACTCCCGTGAAAGTCACTGTTCATTGTGTCTTTGGTTACATAGTCCATACATAAAGACTAAACATGAACAGACAATTTCTTTTAATGTGGCGGTGATATTGTTAGTCAATATCTCCTCCTGTAAGCACACCTACTGTGAATGATCATACAGCTGGAGAAAGTAGTTGTATCATAAAAGGGGAACCATAGCCAAAAGGTGGAATAAAAATGCTCACTATCTGTTGCTATTTTGAGCAGGATACAGTCTCTACTTCAAGCTAAATGGTAATTATTTTCTAATTTGTTATACCCCAAAATGGTCTGATGAGACTTTGCCATACCATATGGTTTCACTTTACAGTAAAGGGTTTGCAACCCTGATTCATTTTTATGGGGTATGCAGTGCAAAAAGTGTTAAGAACATTTACTGCTATAGTATTAGTCCACTGGCCAGCAGTAAAACAACTTCCATTTCCTGTATTTTTGCCTGCAGATACCAAGATTGTCAGTTTGTCTTTCTGCAGTGGTGCCCTTTGACTTTTAATACAAAATGTTGATAATTTGGATATACTTTTTGAATATAAAGGTTTCAAAATATTCAACTATACTAATTATAAATTGACTAAATTACATTTTAATTTGTTTTCCAAGGGTTTCAAGTTTGTAAAAACAGACAAGGGGGATCTAGCTAAACTGTTAGTGGATTTAAAACTATATTTGAGAAAGCTTAATTTAGATATTTTACTTAATCAAGAACTGGATTCTCAGGTCAATAGTTACAACAAAGAAGGTGTCCTTGTGAGACATAATGTATTCAACCCTCCATTGCACCCCACCCTTTTATTATTTGAAAAGATGGTAACTGAAGAAGTGTATGGAAAATATGGTAGTAAGGAAACAGGGTTTATTTCCAACCTGACAGTGGAAGAAAATACTTTGTTACAGGACCTGCAGAGGCAGAATGAGTTACGAATTATGAAACCAGATAAGGGTGGGGGTGTAGTAATTTTTAATGTGGAGGACTACAATAATGCTATTACTAACATCTTAATGGACAGTACCACTTATTCTTTGGTGTCGATTAATCAAATTAATATAGCCTATGGTAGGATTGATTCACTTCTCGAGAAATATCTTGTAGAGAAAAGAATAGATTTAAAAACTTACAATTTTTTGAAGCAGACACACCCTAACATTCCAAGTTTCTTTGGTATACCAAAGGTACATAAGTCTTTGGTTACTCCCTCTTTGAGGCCGATTGTGGCTGCAAAAAATTCTAAAACGCATCCTTTGGCTGTTTTTCTGGATAGAAAAATTAAGGAGGTTGTTCTTGACACCCCACACCTCCTGAGAGACTCGTGGGAATTTATGAGTAAGATCAATGGACAATTATGGAGTGAAGGAATATTATTCCTCACCATTGATGTAAAGGAATTGTTTAGTTGTATTCCTAGGAAGGAAGGACACGAATATTTTTGTGACAGTTTATATAAATATTCAAAACTATCCACTGACAGTATTCTTTTAGTGGCAGAACTGATGGAGGTTATTTTTGACTCCAACTACATCCAGTTTCAGGGAGAATTCTTCCAGCAGATTAGTGGGGTTGCGATGGGGGCAGCTTGCGCCCACACCTATGCCAATCTCGTTTTGCTGGAATGGGAGAACAGGACTATTTTCCCTTCACCATTTTACCACAACATTAGACTTTATCTAAGATTTTTGGATGATATTTTTGTGTTGTGGGATGGTACTAAGGATGAACTACATCATTTTATGGGTTATTTGGAGTCCAGCACTAGCTTTCTGAAATTCACTTATACTATGAATGATAAAAGTATTGATTATTTGGATGTGACTATTTCTAAAACAAAGGAAGGTTTCAAGTCTAATATTTTTAGGAAATCTACATGGTGCAACAGTTATTTGCATTTTAGTAGTCACCATCCTTTTACGCAGAAGAAAAGTCTGATCAAGGGACAGGCTGTAAGAATAGCCAGAATGACATCAGATCCTCAGGATTTAGAAAAATTATTTACATTTCTTAGTAAATGCTTTGTAGAAAGGGAATACCCCATGGAATTAGTTTCTGGGATTTTGGAAGAAGTGAAGAATGAATGGGGTAAGAAGTATAAAGCACTTTTAGGTCACTCACTTACTAAGGACTATAATACACAGGACAGCAAAACTAAATATAACACAGCCTGTATTGTTGAATATAGTACTTTTTCAGACACTTTTACACACATAGTTAGAAACAACTGGAACCTTATGAAAACTAATAAGGATGTTTACATGAGGGTAGGCAAATAACCCATTTTTACATATAGGGTAGGAAACAACTTTAAGAAACTCTTGGAACAAGGAGAAAGAGGGAAATTACCATATAAAAAAACTGTACATTGCGGGGCATGTAGTGTGTGTTCTTTTATATGGACCGAGGATACCATTAGACTTAACAATAGTCTCAAAAGTGTGGTGAAGCTTGTTAAGGGGAATTGTAGATCCAACATGTTAGTATATATTGCTATCTGTACTACATGTATGGCATATTATATTGGTAAAACCGAGAGACCCTTCAAGGACAGAATTTATGAACACCTATATGAAATTAGAACTCATAGGGAGACCAATGCTCTATATAAACACAGCACTGCATGTTCAGGTGTATCCAGTTTCAAGTTTGGTATTATTGACACAGTTAGGTATGGTTTGCACAAGGGAGGGGGGGACCTCAAGAACCATCTACTATACAAAGAGCTGATATGGCAGCTCAGGCTGAATTCAAACTCACCACCAGGTTTAAATGACTATATCAGTATAAAATCTGTGCTACATAAAAAAGCTGAAAGTATATAATAAACCAAAAGATTATAAATTTTTACATATTTTTTTTAAATTGTTGCACATTTTTACTACTATCAGTTGAATAATTATATTACTAAAGTTTGTATATAGAATATATATGTGTTTATTAAAGTCTTGAAAGCTGGGAAGTTTTTTTAAAACTGAATATTTGGTTTTTGAACCTGTATGTCTTTAAATCATAATTAATGGATTCTTAATTGTTTGTGATTTTATATATAAGTGTATCATGATATCAGTGCTTTCATCTGATGAAGTCTATCTATTAGACGAAAGTGCTCATCTGTTGTGGTTGGAAGTAAAAAGAATCGATTTTATTACCAGTGTGGCGGTTTGGACTTTATTTCTTTACTACTTGGTTTGGTATCAGTTTCATTTTCTGCCCTCTGACTTTTGTTAGACAAATTTGAATGTTAAACTTAAAAAGCAGGTTACTCAGTGATTTTACTGTGGCTAAGCAATGGAGTTTCAACCACGTTTTCTAATTGCTATATTAAATCCAGTCATCCATGGATGCAAATAAGCTACATATAAACAGTCTGAAGGTAGCAAATACCTTAACTGAAACCTTCTTATTGAGTCTGCAGCTAGAACAAGTGACATACTAAGTTACTTTGTTTTCTTAAAGGTTTTAATATCTGAGATGTATTGATGCCTCACAGCTTTTGTAATTTTATAGATTTTATAAGCAATACCAGAACAAAATGACATGAGATTTCACAGAACAGCTTCCGGCAGAAATCAGTGCGAGCACCACTTTAAATTATGTTTTCTTTGTATGAGATACTCTTGCTGCTGATTTAAGGGAAGGACAAGTACTTTGGGAAGAGAAGAAAACCTTGACACTAGGCTGCAGTTGTCCTTTAATGTATTCCCTTTATAATTTTCTGCTGCATCTATGTTAACGCGACCCTTTTCAGAAATCATCAAACAATTGTCCGTGGGAGAAAGAAAATATTGTGATATTATGATATCTTGTGATCTAACTCTGGTGTTTATGACTGCTCATATCATATTCATAACAACATTTTGTTCTGTCTTGCAAGCATGTTTATTGAATGAAAGTGGGTCAAAAGCTTCCATGATGACATAAACTTGCACAGTCACACTGACACAGGGAACTTGGTGGTGTTCTCTTATACTCAAGCAGAATCGATTTGATAGTAAAATAAGGAGTGGCCAGCAACCTTTAGAAGTTATTTAAATGGAGAAATAAAAAAATTCTTAAACTACAGCCATGTCATTTTAAAACAGCAGTGCAAAATGTTTGAAATAAATGCTAAATGTGTTCTTCAGACATCTAAGAAGCATTTGAAAAACAAATATAATATGTCTGTTCATGTGGGTGTGCATGGGTGTGTGTGTTTGTATGTCTGTGCAATATAAAGATAGATTAGCTAGATAGATGCACAGCAACGAATCCAGGATCCAGGATCTAGATCGATGGATAGATATAGATAGATAAGAATAGATAGATAGATGTGTGTTTATATTTGTGTGTATGTGGGGTATGTGTGTGTGTGTGTGTGTGTGTGTGTGTGTGTGTGTGTGTGTGTGTGTGTGTGTGTGTGTGTGTGTGTGTGTGTGTGTGACTGTATCTGTGTAATATAAAAATAGGATGGATAGATACAGACAGATAGATATATAGATAGATAGATATCAAGATATACATAGATAAATATAGATAGATAAATATTATAGACAGATGTGCGTATATGTGTGCGCATGTGGTGCGTGTGTGTGCATGTGTGTGTGTGTGTGTGTGTGTGTGTGTGTGTGTGTGTGTGTGTGTGTGTGTGTGTGTGTGTATGTGTGTGCACGCACATGGGTGTGTGTGTGTGTGTGTGTGTGTCTGTGTGTCTGTGCAATATAAAGATAGATAGATAGATAGATGGATAGATAGAGAGATAATGTGACAACCCACCACTAGACCAGTAATCAAGGACCCTCAATCCTCACCACTGCCAACAGTTTGTGATGTACACTGGGAGGATGACAGATACACACACACTATTTCCAGATGCAGATCTCTGCATCAAGTGTTCCCTGTAGGCATAGATCCCCTCAGACTCCTCCTGTCTTCTACTCCAAATACTTAGCACCAGGGCCTCCCTATCATAGTAAGATTTCATCATGTTCACATGGTACAGTTTGTGCTTTTGCCTCCTGCCTAAAAGTTCTACCATGTAGTTAACATCACTGACCTTCCTTACCACTTTGAAGTGTCCCTCCCAAGCTGCCTGCAGCTTGTTGTGTCTGACAGGAATGAGAACCATAACCTGCTGCCCCATAGCATACTCTCGAGCATTCCTGTCATACCAGACCTTTTTCTGCTGTTGGGCTTCTGCCAGGCTCTCCTGGACCAAGCCCATGAGTTTCCTGAGCCTAGTCCTGAGGTGTTGGATATATGCAACAACAGACTCCTTGTGAGATTCGCACTCACCCTCCCACTCTTCATGAATCAAATCTAGAGGTCCCCTCACCCTATGCCCTCAAAAGGTGAAAAGCCTGTGAATTCCTGGGGCACCTCCCTGTAAGCAAACAACAGATTGGGCAAATATTTGTCCCACTCCCTCTTAAATTGGCCTGCAAATGCCCAAAGCATGGTCTTTAGTGTAGAGTTTAACCTCTCCAGAAGACAATTAGTCTGGGGATGGTAGTGGGTTGTCTTTAGGTGCTTCACCTCACAGTGCTTCCCACAGACAAGCCAGCAGGTCTGACATGAAATTAGCACCTCTGGCAGTCAGTATTTTGTTTGGGAAACCTACCCTGCTGAAAATCTCTAACAAAGCATTTGCCACCTTTTCTGTCCCAATGGAGGACACAGCCACTGCCTCAGGGTATCTATTAGCATAATCTAGTACCACTAGGATATACTTCTTCCCTGTGTAACTTGGGGTACTCAGAGGCCCCGAATATCCATAGCTACCTTCTGAAATGGCTCATCAATCACAGGCAAAGGCATCAAAGGAGCTTTCACCTTGTCTCCTGCCTTGCCTACTTTTTAGCACTGCTCACAGGTCCTGCAGTACCCTGTTACATCCCTGGAAATCCCAGGCCAATAAAAGTTCTGCATAATACGTAACTTTGTATGCTTTATTCCCATATGATCTGCAAAGGGATTATCATGGGCTATGGCTAGAAGTGCCAGATGGTAGGCTCTGGGCACTAACAACTGCAGTGTTATCTCACCTTCTAGCCATCCCTCAGGGGTCCAGTCTCTATACAGTAACCCTCTGTCCCTGTATACAGATTCCCCTTTTCCCTGAGAAGCAGGTGCCTCCTTGGCTACCTCCCTCAAGCCTTGTAATGTAAGGTCTGAGAGCTGAGTCTGTCTCAACTCTCTCTTTGTAACCCTTTCCAGCTCCACTTCCACAGGAAGTCTGGTATCCTCTGACAGCAGTGCCTCACTGTCAGCCTAGGTGCTACTACTCACCTCTGCCCTTGCAGTCACTCTGTCCAAGAGAACATCAGTACCCACCAGCAGCTGTGGCTCACTTTCAGTCTCACTGCAGCAAGATAGGTCCCTCTCTGAAGTAACCATCTCACCACTCCTGGCTCCAAGTGTGCAGTCCGTCTGTATCCCCGCCAGGCTACCAGACCCACCCACCTGTCTCCAAGCCTGACTGTGTGTAACTTCCCTACACACAAGGTACTGCATTATCAAAACCATTCTCTGTCAGGACATCTACAGGGATATCCTCAACACACTTACTTCCTTGCTTCCTTTTTCACCCTCCCAGTCAAGGTGAACCCTAGCCAAAACCATTTGGAATGGCGTCCCTCCTAAAGCTCTGACTGGAGTAGATGGCCCAAGCTAGTAGTGCTCCTTTTTAACAATTGCAGGCTTCACAATGTTTAGATCAGTGGCTGTGTCTCTCTTAGCAGTGGCCTGTTTCCCATCTGCTAAGATAGGATAAAACCTCTTGTGGTAGTTTGTTACCCTTGTTGTCTGCAGACAACTTACCACTGGCATTCTGTAATTTCCACTTACTGGTTCCCCTACCTTTTGCTCACCACCTTGCCTCTGTGGACATCTATATGCTACATGGCCCCATTGGTTACATTTAAAACATTTAGCCCTTGATCCTGACCATGTACCTGAACTTGTGGCTTCCCCTGTTACTGGCAGACTCTGTTGGGGCAGTTTAGGCTGCCCACCATGGGTTGCATTAGACCCATGTGCAGCACTGGGTATCCCTTTCCTGTGCAGAGATGCCCTACTTGCTAGGTATAGGTCTCCCTTTTTCCTCAACCCCTCTGTGACGTTACATTCTCTATCTGCTAAGCAGATTCTGATAGCCTCAGGCAAAGTGCTAAGGGTTTGTTCCCTCACCAAAAGGTCTACCAGCCCTTGAAAAGTGGTGACCTGCCACCCACTCACCCACTTATGAAAACAAGTGCTTAGTTCAGCAATATATTCACACACACTTTCATCTGCCTTGCATCTATGCTCACAACACATTTTTCTATAAGCTATGGGTGTTAGTTAACTGAAAACACTCTAATAAACAATTTGTAACTGTATTATAACTTTATCAATCAGTATCAGACAATTTAGAAGCACCAGTTACAGCTTTCCCATGGAGTAAGTGGGTCAGGAACTGCACCCAGAGCTTTTGGTCAACATCATACTGTTTACAACCTCTTTCAAACATATGAATAAAACTATCAAAATGATCACATTCTGTAAATTGTGAAAAACAATTACTGATCTTTATTGCTTCTGGGGTTCAGTTAGTCCCTTACTCATTACCTTCATGACCCTGGTGAAGGGTCAGCATCTCCTTTTCATGTTGCCTCTGCCTCTTATTTTCTTTGGCTTCCAGATATCTCAGTCTCTCTGCTGATTCTGCTTTGACCTCCAAATGCTGCATTCTCTCTGCTGATTCTATGCTCATACGTTTGGCCTCCAGCTCAAGTCTCTTTCACTCCATATAGATTTTTAAGCCCTCTGTGGCAAAGTTGAAATGTGCATTTTCTGAGAGTTGTATATCCCTAAGGCCATTCTGGTTTTTCTCTTGGTTGCTGGTTTGTGATGCGGCTATGGTTAAGGTTGCAATCATTTCCACTTTATTCAGGTTGGCATGCACCAGTCCTTTAGCTTGGTGCATCTCAGTCAAATGGCTCCTTGTCAGCTTGCCATACTCCTCTGCTAACATCCTTGCCTGCTCTCCCTGACTAACTAAGCTAACAAAAAAAATAAATAAAACTATTGTGATATAAAACTCTGAATGTCTACTGTGTGGCTGCTTCAGAGTACAAACACCTTCTTTATTGACCACTGTTTACAAGCTACAGGAGTTCAGCATCTACACCACTGAATCCTAATATGTGATGACTCATCACTGGACCAGTAATCAAGAAGCCTCAATCCTCACCACAGGCAACAGTGTAGGACATACACTGGAAGGATGACAGGTACAGATATAGTATTTCACAGATGCAGATCTCTGCATCAAGTGCAATTTCCCTTATTACCACACAGAGACCACAGTCAGTCTGAGGCTGGTTTCTCCCTCTTTCTCCACATCCCCAATAAGACTCCTCACTGGCACAGCTCTAGAGTTGAGATCTCAGCTGAGTGACCAAGCCAAGACCTACCAGCACCCTTTCTGTCCAACCAGTGCTTTGTGTGTCTGCCCAAGTAGCACACACACACACACACACACACACACACACACACACACACACACACACACACACACACACACACACACACATGCATGCACACACACACTCTTTGAGGTTTGATTTACACACACACACACACACACACACACACACACACACACACACACACACACACACACACACACACACACACTAACATGCACACACACACTCTTTGAGGTTTGATTTACACACGCACACACACACACACACACACACACACACATACACCTGGGAAAGGCTGATGCAGGTTTACTATCTATGCCTCTTCTGCCCAGACTGTAAGGTAGTTACCATTGCCACCAGTCAACAGCTACTTTAAGTCCCTTAACAAAAGGTGTCCAAGCTTACTGTGTAATATTAATATAAATACAAATGGTAGTTTGACCAAGATCAAGGCTATTAGGAGTGGCCCACACAGTGTCACCAAATAAATATGCAAGTACTCTCAAAACATAAATATCTCTACACAGATCAGCTACAAAGAAAAGTTTAAATGTGTTTAATGATAAATAATAAAAGATCAAGGCAATACTAAATATATATTCGCAGTGACATCAGAATTCAAATCCACAGGGAATATTTAAAACGCCATTGTAGGACAGTCTCAAATAAAGAAAAATATATAAACTAAGCTTCACTATATTCCTGACTGAATCTAAAATAATTAATACACTATAATTATCTTACTAATTGGAGCAAGGCAAATGTTTGGTGAAGTGTTCTTGTCATGTTCAAGACATAATACAGAATGCCCTGTCTCTCTAAGAGATTTTTAAATTAATATCTCAGATATTACTGCTGGGATAGCTTACAGAATGACATAATTTCTTGTCATCTGACTCTAGTCCCAAGATGAAACTCCCAGTGCTGGGAGCAGTATTTAGCATCTACGTGTGAAAATACATAGACCTCAGATCTTTGGCAGATGTTGGAAGTCATAAAACAATTACATTCCTCCACATTTCAAGACTAGTAATTATTTCACCCTGGAGACAATATCGAAAGTTCCCTAATACAGACATTATGTCTCTAGCTGCCTTGAAACTGAAAGATACCATCTTTTATTGCATAGCCATTTAATTTCAGATATTTTTCTGAAGTTAACCTCTTGTATTCCAGTTTCCACTGTTAAAATATATACATTTAGACAGTTGCAATAGTGCATGTACATTTCTGTTCTATTGCAGTAGGGTACACTGTGGTTATATTTCAAACAGCATATTGCAAAAACCTTTTCAACACACACTTCTGTACCAGCAGTTTGATATACACATGGCATACAGTTCTAATTAATTTGTAAAACAAGCATCTTATATAAATCATGTTGATATTCACAAATGACATATAATTATTTACAAAATTCCAGATGGATGTGCTGGCAGCATCTCCTTTTATGACAGATAAATCAATAGACAGAAAGATAGATAGATAGATAGATAGATAGATAGATAGATAGATAGATAGATAGATAGATAGACAGATGTGTGTGTGTGAATATTTGTGTACATGTGGTGTATTTTTGTATATAACACAGTGGAAAGAGAAAGCTCTTACATCTAAAGAAACTAGACTGAAGACATAGAGGTTGACTACAGTAAAATTACTACAGTTAAAGGAAATGCTCATTGCTCTAGTACTTCAGGAAGAAGAGGAAAAAGGTGGACTCGAAGAGGAATGGCAGTGCCTCAAAACAGCATCTGTGAAAACTATAGATCAGACATGTGGCCAAGCAAGGTATGAAACATACTGAAAGCTGGTAGCAGAATGCAGAAGTCTAGGAAGGTATCAAAAGAAAGGAGTGTAGGAAGAGCTGGGAGACAGGAAAGACAGAGCTGGCTAAGAAGGAATACTAGTTGACTCACAGATAAGCTAAGAGAGGAGTATTACTGGCAAAGAATGAGATGTCAAAGAAGCCCTACAGCTTCTGGAAAGTGACTCAACAGATGGCACAAACAAGCTCTGCCAGATTGCAAGGCAAAGACATAAAGATAAATAAGATAGTCATCAGACACCATTCATAACAGATTCCAGCAACAATCTGCTTACCCTTCCAGAAGACATCAAAAGCAAATTGAAGGCATACTTCCAACAGCTTCTGAATGATGAAAACCCTACAGAAATGGCACCAGCTAATACACAGCCTGCAATGGAAGAGGAAGAAAATCCAATTCTAAAAGTAAGAATAGTGTTAAGGAAAATTAAGTTGAGGAGAGTAGCAGACGCAGATAAAGTCGGCAGATATGATGAAGATGGGTGTGATAGGGGAGAAATGCCTCCTGAGGGTACTCCTAGCAGTATGGAGACAAAGAGGTATCCCAGATGACAACAGAATAAGCACTCTAGTTATTGTTTAAGAAAAGAGAGGGGACATTTACAATTGTGGGCAGCAGAGAGGTATCATACTCCTGTCAAACTAAATGAAAGTGTTAGGAGGCTAATATATAAGCAAACATGTACAGTAGGAGAAAGTAATATAGGAGATGAGCAGTTCAGACTCAGATTAAGATGCAGTTCCACTGACGCAATGTCTGCAGTGAGACAGATAGTGGTGAAGAAGCTAGAGATGAGGAAAGTGTCCAACTGAGCATTCTTAGATTTGAAGAAAGCATAAAACAAGGTCCTAGAAAATGTGATTTGGGCAGTCCTGTGATGGTATGAAGTCCTAGAAAAAAAAAATGGTCGAATTAGTACAAACTAAATTCAAGGACCCAATGACACAAGTACTAACGGTATTCAAGTCTCACCGAGGGGTTCCTAATGGGAGTGAGTGTGCACCAGGGTTCAGCTCTGAGGCCACTGCTGTCCATAATGGTGATGGAGTATATTAGCAAATCATTCAGAGGGTATTGATCAATAAAACTGCTGTATGTAGATAACGGTGCACTGTAAGTAAACTCTGATCAGGAACTTCAGCTAATGGAGGCACAGAGGATGAAAATGAATACAGATGACCCAGTTGTAATGGCAATTCAAAAACATACAGAGAACTCTGATATAACTAAACACACCAGGACAAGATATAAAACCTTCACTGATGTATCCGGTACCTCGGCTTACACCTTCAAGCTTGAAGGCATAAGCCGAGGTTCCAGATACATCAGTAAAGGTTTTATACAGATGTAATGGTAGCAAATGGGGGAATTCAGTAGGCACTGAAAATTAAGACAGAAGGGCAATAATGGAACAGATTTGCAGCTTCAAATAATTGGGGGGGGGGGTTAAGGACAAGGGAAGCCTGTATGAGGAGGTCACATGTAGAATCTGAGGGGCTGCAGCCAACTGGCACCGAGTGTCAGGAATAGAGTGTGACAGAAGTATGCCAAAAAAGTTTTAAAAAATCAGGTTTACAAAAAACTGGTGGGACTAGTACTTCTGCATAGCAGAGAAACCTGGGCAGTGAAGGCAAAGCAGTTGAGGGAGCTTGCTTTGATGGAGGTGACATGTCTAACATAGGTAGAGGAATGCATGTAATTGTACAGATGACGAAATAAGGACTCTAGAGTAGAAGTCATAGTGGCCACAGCTGCAGAGAAAAATCAAGGAGAACAAATAACAGTGGTTTGGTTCCATGTGTAGGAAAGCAGAAGATGATTTGGTGAAGACAATTTTGGAGACACTGAAGATGGCAAGATGAAATGAGTACATCCTACCAAGAGATGGGCAAATTGTGTAAAAGAAGACCTGAGACAACTGCATAAAAGTTCTGTAGAGGTTATTGATAAACGAATAGGCAGAGATGAGAAGTTTAGATTCACATCAGGATACAGCATAAGTGACCCAATGATGGAGTGAGACAGATAATTGAGAATGAATCCTACTGGCATTCCTACATTTGGAGAAAGCATTTAACAAGGTCCCAAGAAAGCTGCTTTGGGCAGTCCTTCAATGATCGAAGTTCCAGAAACATTAGTAGAATTAATGCAGGCTATGTACATGGATCCAATGACTCAAGTATTTGGTCTCACAGAGCGTTTCCCAGTGGGAGTGGGTGTGCATCAGTTTTCAGCACGGAGTCCACTGCTGTTAATAGTGATGGTGGGCTAAATTAGCAAATAGGTCTGAGGGGACTGATCAACAAAGCTGCAGTATGTAGGCGATATGGCATTATAGACAAATTTTGAGCAAGAACAGCAGCAAAGGATAGAGGAATGGAATATAAAGCTGAAGGCACATGTGATGAAACTGAGAATTGATTAAACAGTTGTAATGACAGGAAATGGAGGAAATCAGAAGAAGATTAGAATTTAGATAGAAGGAAAAGTTGCGGAACACTTTAACAACTTCAAGTACCTGGGAGGGGTGGTTGAAGAGAAAGGAAGTCTGAATGAGGAGGTCAAAGCTATAACCATAAGGGCTGCAGCTGTCTGGCACAGAGTGTCAGAGGCTGTGTGTGACAGAACAATGCCAAAGAAGCTTAATAATACCCTTTCTTCAGCACTTTTCATCGACCTATCAAAAGCTTTTGACATGGTCAATCACCCTCTCCTCCTAAAAATCTTGGAATCACTTGCTATGGAACCGAATACCATCCAGTGATTCACCTCCTATCTTTCCAACAGGAAACAAGCTGTCCTCTGGGAGAATAAACTCTCCTCTCTTCTCCCAATCTCACTCGGTGTACCACAAGGCTCGATTCTTGGACCCCTTCTTTTCTCCCTATTCATAAATGACTTACAAGTAGCTATTCCCCAAGCTACATGCATACAATATGCAGATGACTCCACACTCATCTGCTCTGCAAAAACCATCCCAGAGCTTCAAACTGTTACTCAAAAGGTATTCCATTCTGTTGAAGCATGGTTCTTAAAATGCTGCCTACTTCTTAATGTCAAAAAACAAAACTCCTCCTTTTCAAACCCACTACCAGATCCCCCCCATTGGACTTCTCTATCTCTTCTATTAACAATACTCTCATATCACCTGACTCTTCTACCAAACTGCTAGGTGTGACTATTGACAACAATCTTACCTTTGATTATCACATAAACAACACTATTAAAACTGTACATAGAAAACTGGGCTCCCTCTATAGAATTAAAACATTCTTATCCCCAACAGCTAAAGCTACTTTGGCACACTCTCATCTCATTTCCACTCTTCTCTATGCTTCACCAATTTACACTAACCTAAAGAAAACTAATCTTTCTAAATTGACCACTACTTACAATAGTATAGCAAGATTTGTTACTGGTAATCAATTCAGAACTCACCACTGCCTGAACCTACAACAACTTCACTGGCTTGAATTACAAAACATGTTGCTTCTTTCTCAACTTCCCATTATCCACAGATCTTTTTATCTGCCAAACAACACTCCTTCATTTTCTAACCTCCTCACCCCTTATTCTAACCTGAACTCACTCCGCTCCTCTAACAAACTCCTAGTTACTGCTACCAAATCCAATAACCTTGCAGGTGACTCCCTGTTCTCTAACTCCATTGGTAAACACTGGAACCTATTGCCCACTGAACTGACTTCTATTTTATCTCCTGTCCTTTTCAAACAAAAACTTAGACTCTACCTTACAAAACACTGGCTATGCCCCTGCCTTAACCCAGACTGAACCCATGTATTCGACTATTCCCACTACCCCTTCATCTCTGTGACTTCTGCTACCTTCTATTTTATTTCCTCACTATTCTATCACTTACCCCTCCTCTATCCTTCTCCTTCCTGATTATATTACTCAGTTTACTGAGGGTTTCAAGAAATATCTAATCCAATCTAATCTAATCTAATCCACTTACATAGTTGTCTTTAAATACCCTTATCTCTTTCTTATGATGTTTGATTATGCTAAATAAGTTATGCCTGTGTTTTGCTTCCAAGAACGATGAGTACACTATTGTACAACTGTTAATTCTGACTACAATAAGTTTGATTTTTTGTATATTTTCCTGATACAGTATATTTTTATGCTGCTCTTTATTGCATCGTATGTAATTAGTTACTATGTCTTTGTGGAGCTTTTCTCCCCAGGCCTCTGCTGAAAATGGAAATATATCCAGTTAGACTAGCCCGGTTAACAAATGTAAAATAAAATAAAATAAAAATAAATAAAACTAAGGGGTGCAAAACAGTTGTGCAACAGTACTACTATATTGTATAGAAAGCTGGGCAGTGAAGACAGAGCAGTTGAGGAAGCTAGAGGTGATAGGTAAGAAGTGTTTGAGATTGGTGGTAGGATGCACACTGTGGGATAGATGAAGAAATGAGGACATCAGAGCAAAAGCATGTGTAGCTTCAATTGCAGAGAAGGTCAGACAGAACAGATTATGGTCATTCCAGCATACATGCAGAAAAGCAGAAGACAGTCTGGTGAAGATGATTTTGGAGAGAGGAATAAGGCAAAAGGAAATGTGGGGCATTCAGCAATGAGATGGATTGATTGTGTGACATAAGACATGCAAAAGTCAGGCATGGATGTCGAAGAAGGTAAAAGAGTGGCATTAAATTAAGAGCAATGGCAAAAGGTGATGCGACACCTGCAACTCATAAAAATGGTAAAAAACAGGTAGATGATGATGATGATAATAATGATGTTTTACAGTTCCGTCTGCACCGAGGTACTGTGGGCAACTCGTTTTGTCTAAATGGTTTTACATTTGCTTTTGCAAACATATGACCTGTGGCCTCCCAGTATGTACATCTTATTGCCTTGGCATATGTCTCATTTTGCATGGCTTTTTTAACAGTGTACGTACCTCATAATTATTCTTCCTTCCCATCTGTGTGTTTCTCAGCCTTCTACCTTTGTAATGACTCTTGGTTTGCTTTAGGTCCTTATGTCACCAGATGTGCATGCTGTATGATCACTGTGCCTTTGATTTGTGAGATATTCTGTTATACACCTCTTATTCTCTCAGTGGTTATGCAGCAATCTCAAGTGTCATACTTACATTTGTTGTGACTGTTTGTTTCCATTGTTTTATATTTCAACTTTTTTTTTCATTTTGACAATGTTATCTTATAACTCACACTTGTATTTTTTCTGATTTTTCCTGTCATGGGAGTTAATGGCCAAAACTGACTGCTTTTGCAGAATGATGCTCTGCACAATCCAACAACATTCCAAACTATTGTTATAGGCTCATAAGTTCATAGTTGTTTACTAGGCTAACAACCACAAGGGTCTGTTTAAGCCTAGCCATGCATCCCAAATCTCTGACAAGTTCTGATACCCTTAATAAGTGTAACCATGGGCATGGAAGATGAATCATTTACAGTTACTTGTTTTCATTAGAGACATAGATGTCGCTATGCTGCAATGGTGAGTGGTTAGCATTGTTGCCTCACAGCAACAGGTTCTCCCATTCGATTCTCGGCTGGAGTGCCTTCTGTGTGGAGTCTGTATGTCCTCCCCACAGTCGAGTGATATTTAAAGACATGCAGGTAGGTGTGTGCATGAATGGGTGTGCCTTCTTTGATGGTTGGGCATCAGGCTGGCAACTAGGCACCATAAAAATCCACTGCCAATCATTAGCGGACCGGAGTTCCTCTGTGGCGACCCCTAACCGGGAAAAGCCGAAAGACATTACTATTAGAGACATAGATGCCAAACCAGGGATGAATTTCTGGTTTCCCATCCAATTGTCCAAGCTGCACTTGAATTGGGTTAGGGGGGAACTCTGCTTCACATGGATGGGGAGCCTGTTCCATAGACGGGGTAGTCTCTGGGATACATACCTATCTTTCCAGCAGGTCCTATTGAATGTTATATATGTTGAGTATATTACTTTCAACTGCACAGCCTAGTCCAGGCATGACAATAGAAGAAGGTAGAGGAGACTGCTGCTAAGTAAGAGGGGTGGTGAGAGCTGCTGCAATCCTTGAACATTAACTAGAAAATTGGGAAATGGGGTTGGTGACGATGAAAAAAATGAGCTTGCCAACTATCTTCTAACTTCATTGTGTAGATTGTACTGCTGAATGTCATCTGATTGATAAGAAGCTGGCTGATGAAAGTTGGCTGGGTTAATAGCTGGATGAATTGCATGAAACTAAAGATCAGAAGGTTAAAAATTTCAGTAACCATTTGAAATGTTGGGACCCGCTAGTGCGAGTCCAAACATATGGAGACTGAATGGTCAAAAAATCGGACTTAGGTAAACTAAGTCTGAGATGTTATTTCTTGGAATATTCCATTTACTCCAAGGTATGATAATCTCAGAGTTCTGAGGTGCAGGGAGGGCTTGCCCCTCCTGTAAAAAGAAGTTTTAAGGAGAAGACCACTTTTTGAGCTTCGTTCTTCTGTGATGTTTCCGGACTTTTTTTTTTTTTTTTTTTTTATAGCTTGCCGGCACTTGGCATTTCAAGTGCTGACATTTAAATAGGCATCCCATAAATTCAATGATTTCACTAAGCCAGAGGTAGCTGCAGCAGTAATTAATAAGTTCAGTTTTTGAGACTCTTGAAAGAACCTCAGGCCCACACTTCGATAAGAACAAGACACTGTTAGTCAGGGAAGGTAAGGAAATTGGATAACATGGTGGTGGAGATAAGAGACAGAATTCCCCAATTACTACAGACTATATAAGGGATTCTCCATACAAGATACTGTGGATAAAATCCTGGAGGAAATTAGAGGATAAATGAAGACCACAATGGACAGGAGAAGGAAGGGCATCTTCAGAATTTTATGGACGGTGAAGTCAGTCAGAATTATGTTACTCCTGGTAATACTGCATATGCTAAGGAACATTCTAGTAGACCCAGTTGACAGAAAACTGCAAAACCTGTACAAAATGATAGAAAACTGAATAAAAAGGGAAAGCGGTAGGAGAATAAAGAGAAATGAACTAATGAAAGACAGAAGGACAGGCAGTGGGCACTTCCTCATTTACCCACATATGCCTTGAACTGCAGCACCATGCACTGGATAGAGGCACAGAAAGAGACAACTGAATATGCAGAAAGTGAAAGAGTTAGAGACTGGGGAAACAACATGAAGAATAAAAGTGAGGACACAATATAAGTGTGAAGCAACATGATTTGGGGAAAAGGCAAAGGACAAGAGTTATGGGGGAAAAATTTGGAGGAACACCTTAGCAAGACATCAGGAGGAGAAATTTAAAGGATATAAGATATATGAAGAAGCAGATCTGCTAAGATAAGAAAATGGATACAGAAGAGCATTTAACAGCTTAGGTATGTGGTTTACAGAAAACAGACTGGTAGAGTGACTTACGGCTGAAGGAGCAATGGAAAGAGGAAGAAAGCTGTGGTAAAACAAAGAGAAGGGCACCATGGAAGAAATGAAAGACAAAGCAAAGACATGATACATAAAGATCTGAAAAAGTCAGATAGGACAGGGTCTAGGGAATTAAGCAAAAGCTGGGAAATGAGAAGAGGGGAGGAAAATCAGATTACAGAAATGGGAAAAAGAATTGCATATAAACCACTACATGCAAAAGATACTTGGAATAGGGAACTTGACACTAAGGATGGTATCTAACTCTTAAAATACCAATGATAGAATGAATGAAAGAAAATAATCATTGTTGCAGATGGAGAGAAGCAGAAGTAGAATAACACACATATTGTAGGAATGCCAATTGGCACAAGGGGTATGGGAAAACACGGTGGTACATGTGAGAATGCCATTGGGCACAGGGGGCATGGGAAAAGATGGTGGTACATGTGAGAATGCCAATGGGCACAGGGGTATGGGAAAGATGGTGGTACATGTAAGAATGCCAATGGGCACAGGGGTATGGGAAAAGATGGTGGTACATGGAAGAATGCCAATGGGCACAGGGGTATGGGAAAAGATGGTGGTACATGGAAGAATGCCAATGGGCACAGGGGTATGGGAAAAGATGGTGGTACATGGAAGAATGCCAATGGGCACAGGGGTATGGGAAAAGATGGTGGTACATGGAAGAATGCCAATGGGCACAGGAGTATGGGAAAAGATGGTGGTACATGTAAGAATGCCAATGGGCACAGGGGTATGGGAAAAGATGGTGGTACATGGAAGAATGCCAATGGGCACAGGGGTATGGGAAAAGATGGTGGTACATGGAAGAATGCCAATGGGCACAGGGGGTATGGGAAAAGACAGTAGAGATATGAAAGGATATATTTCACTAACAGAGAACTCATGTGAGTTTCATACAATGGAGATACAGCAGTGGTGTGAACAGTGGAAGGACAAGATGTGAGTTCCATATGATGGGGATACATCATTTGGATGGACAGTGGGAGGACAAGATGTGAGTTACATATGATGGAGACACAGCAGTGGAGTGGACAGTGGGAGAACAAGATGTGAATTCCATATGATGGAGATACAGCTGTATGGTGGGCACTAGAGGACAAGCTGTATGTTCTGTATGATGGTGACACTGGGAGGATAAGATGTGAGTTCCGTATGATGGAGATACAGCAGTGGGGTGAACAGTGAAAGGACAGGATGTGAGTTCCATATGATGGACATACAGAAGTGGAGTGGACAATGGGAGATAGAATGAGCTAAGGGTGCAGAGGCTCATGGCATCTGAAAGTAATACTATTATTGCAAATAATTGGAAAAAAATGATGAAAGTATCAGAACAAGAGCTGCACATGAAATGTATACATATAGGAAGATGTGAGAGACTGATGAAGATGAGGAACAGAAGGAATAGGAAGATGTGAGAGACTGATGAAGATGAGGAACAGAAGGAATAGGAAGATGTGAGAGACTGATGAAGATGAGGAACAGAAGGAATAGGAAGATGTGAGAGACTGATAAAGATGAGGAACAGAAGGAATAGGAAGATGTGAGAGACTGATGAAGATGAGGAACAGAAGGAATAGGAAGATGTGAGAGACCGATAAAGATGAGGAACAGAAGGAATAGGAAGATGTGAGAGACTGATGAAGATGAGGAACAGAAGGAATAGGAAGATGTGAGAGACTGATGAAGATGAGGAACAGAAGGAATAGGAAGATGTGAGAGACTGATGAAGACGAGGAACAGAAGGAATAGGAAGATGTGAGAGACTGATGAAGATGAGGAACAGAAGGAATAGGAAGATGTGAGAGACTGATGAAGACGAGGAACAGAAGGAATAGGAAGATGTGAGAGACTGATGAAGATGAGGAACAGAAGGAATAGGAAGATGTGAGAGACTGATAAAGATGAGGAACAGAAGGAATAGGAAGATGTGAGAGTGATGAAGATGAGGAACAGAAGGAATAGGAAGATGTGAGAGACTGATGAAGATGAGGAACAGAAGGAGTGAGGGAACGAGGCAAGAATGAAAGGAGGTGCTGCAATGCTATCATTTCCACACTAATAACAGTGAGCAGGATCTGAAGAAAATGGATTAGTCTTACTGCTGATGGGGGAAAGGTACATCATGCATAATGTAGTTTGACTGAATAATAACAACAATAACAACATTTTAGCTGCTATGTAGTTTCTGCACTAAGTATCCATGCTTTTTGAGAAAATAAGATAATGTGAATTTAGAAATACAGCCATTTACCTTTATCACTAGGATTCATTAAGGTAGAAACAGGTACTGTTTTACCTTATGTCACTTAGGCATTGCAAGCAGAATGCCTTAGTCCATGATCTGCAAGATGAGGCCCCATGTTAAGCCTCAGCAAGGCATATACATAAGCATGCCATGACACAAAAGGCAGATGAGCAAGGCATATACATAAGCATGCCATGACACAAAAGGCAGATGAGCAAGGCATATACATAAGCATGCCATGACACAAAAGGCAGCCAGCATTTGGCTACATTTGCAGGAGAATTTTGTGATCATGTAATGTTTTTTATGTCTTAGTAATTTCATAGGTTCATAGGTTCATAGGTAGGTACTAGGCTATTGGCCCTAGGGCCTATATAAGCCTAGCCAAAAGGTACCCTGGCTTTCGCCACCCAAGAAAATTATTTTCCAGTGCCACTGTCGAGTAGAGCCACAGAAGTGATCCCTGGGGTGAATTTCCTATCTCCCATCCAATCATCAAGATTTTTCTTGAAGAGTGCTAATGAGGAGCTTTCTTTGATATAGATAGGTAGTTTGTTCCAGAGTATGGGAAGTCTCTGGGACAGGAATCTATCCCTCCAGCATGTTCTGTTTATTGTGGTAACAAGGTTTAGTTCCCTAGAGTGTGTAGGGATTGGGATTTCTTTAAGTGGAGCATGTCTAAAAGCTCTGGGTTTGACATAGCTTTGTGGGTTAGGCAGAGATCGCCTCTGAGTAGGCGATATGCGACGGAGTACAGCTGCAGTTTTTTGAGAGGGTCTGCATAGGGCATCTGTTTGAGGCCGGTAATCCTCTTTGTGAGGTATTTCTGCGGCCTTTCCAGTTGTTGTAGATGTCTTGTGAGGTACATACCAAAAGGGGCATTGTACTTTATAATGGGTCTAATGAGTGACGAGTAGAGGGGAACAATGACCTCTTTTTTCCTGGATGAGAAACCTTTTGTGATGAGGTGTGCCACATAGAAGGATTTCCTGACTACTGTGGTGATGTGATTATCAAAGGAGAGACTACTGTCCACCTGTGTCCCAAGGTCTCTTATCACACTTTCGTTGTTAAGTAGACTACCGCCTATGTGGTAGTTCATGGGTACAGAGTTTTTACCAAAAGGGATGACAATGCACTTTTTGGCATTGAGCTTGAGGCCATGGCTTTGACACCAGGCATCTGTCTCAGTGAGGCCCTTTTGTAGGATGTCCACATCTTTTGGAGTTTTGATTATGGCTCCTAGTTTGCAGTCATCTGTGAACTTCATTAGCCAAAGACCTTCTGTATTAGCCTGCACTTCAGAGAAGTAGATACCAAACAGGAGAGGACCCAGGACTGAACCCTGTGGTACTCCACTTGTCACTGGTCTGAAGTTAGATTTGGAGTCTGCTACTTTCACAGTGTGGGTACTGTCAGTGAGCCAGTTGGCAACCCATCTTGTGACATAGGGATTTATACCTAGTTTAGTGAGTTTATCTATAATTCCAGAGTGGGGGATGGTATTGAAAGTCTTGGTGAGATCTAGATAGGCTGTGTGAACCACCTTACCCTCATCTATGACTTTAGTGACTGCTTCAAAGAAGTCTATCAGGTTTAGGAGACATGATCTGCCTTTTACAAACCCGAAATGGGTGGGGTCCTAAGTTTGGGGATTACCAATGTCATTGTTTATAAGTTCCATGATGATACATTCCATAGCCTTGCAGACCAGGCTCATTAGGCTAATGGGGTGGTAGTTTCCAGGGTCCGTGGTGGCTCCCCCTTTGTGGAGTGGGATAACCGTCACTGTGCGTCATTCAGTGGGCACATAGCCTGAGGTGAGGCTATGATTGAACATGGTACTTGGGTGGGGTGCCAGTTTGTTTTGTAGTTCATGTAGAACACAGCCTGGGATGTTGTCAGGTCCCATGGATGCTGTGTTCTTGGCTTTGGATAGTGTGTTTTTTACCTGTGCTGCCATGATTACAGGAACTTTGCATTCTTCTGGTATAGAGATGGGCCCTTTAGGAGATGGCAGGGGGGTAAAATTAGCACTGAACCTATCTGCCAGGATGTTGGCAATATCAGTTGATTCTGTATATTTAGTGCCATTGTGCTGTAACTCAGAGCAGATATGAGTGTTGCCATTGAGATTCTTGACATAGCTATAGAATGCTTTGTGGTTGTCTTTAGAGTCAGTGGCGATTTTGTTTTCATAACTAGCTTTGGAGGATTTTATGAGGGATCTCAGCTTCTTACTGAGGCTAACCAGGGAGTTTCTCCAACCATGGGATTTTACTCTTTTTTGCAACAGTTTCTTTCTTCTGTTGTAGAGTTTGTTTATGGCAGGGGACCACCAGATTGGCTTCCTTTTTTTGGAGGATAGCATCTTGGTTCTGTTAGGGATTGCATGATCCATGGTCTTGTGTAAGTGCTTATAAAGTGCATCTGTGTAGGATTCAGCAGTCATACCTCTATTGTCCGTCAGCATGGGTGTCGTGAAGTTTGCCACTTCTGTCTTAAGATGCGTGAAGTTGGCTTTGGAGACATTTTTTACTGTGGTTTCCCTAATGGGGGGTGGGGGAGGGATGTGGATGTCTAGGGTGATTAGCTTGTGGTCGGATCTGACCAATGAGGAATTGACCTCTGGTGTGGAGCACCGGTTGCCCATGTTGGTAATAACCAGGTCTAGGATATTGCTGCCCCTGGTGGGGGTGTGGATAAGTTGATCCAAGGCATTGGAATTTATGAATTCCAGAAAACGTTGAGCACAAGAGTTGGTACATGAGTAGTTTTCCCAGTTAATGGTGGGGTAGTTGAAATTGCCCATTATTAGGGTATTTATTTTCCAGTGTATCAAGAAATGAGGAGTAGGAATCCTGGGGCATGGTGGGGGATCTGTAGCAAGCTACAATTTGGATTGCGGTCTTGTCCAGAGTTAGTTGCACTTGGATAATCTTGGATGCATTATGCTGAGCAACTAGCCTGGAGGTGTGGGTATCCTTAATGAATATGGACACGCCTCTGCCTTTAGTGTTTCGGTCCTGGTTAGGTGGCCGAAAGGTGTGGTATGAATTATAGCTTGGTAATGCAGGGGTACTCTCTGGAGCCTTGAACCAGGTCTCTGTCACTGTACAGATGTTGATGTTCTCCATTTTAAGGAATGCCTTGAGTGAGTGCATTTTGAGGTTTAGACTTCTAGCACTGAGTAGCAATACCCTCAGATTCTTCTTGCTTGTACCTGTTATGGTGGTGAATTTGTCATTTGAACCTTGCCTAAAAAAGGCACTATAGGGGTGGCTAGAGCCTTAGCCAGTATCTTGAATCCCAGGGGTGACAGGTGCAGGCCATCTCTGGCAAAGCATCGTGGTTTGTCGATCATGTCATCCCAGGCAGACAGATACTGGATCCCCTTAGAATGACACCAGAAGCTTAGCCAATTGTTGAAGTCAATCGATTTGTCCTTGTACTGTGGTATCATTCTGGGTGATGGCAGGATGCTGCTCAGGGCTAGGGTCATACCTGCCTGGGCTACAAGATGGGACAGCTCCTCCATGTCGCTTTTCATGTAGTCCAGGGAGGTACATCTCAGGTCATTCACACCAACATGGACAATGACAGAGTCATATTTGTACTTGTTGTGGAGTGACCTGAGTGAATGCGTTATGTGGTGGATCCTGGCACCTGACAGGCAGCTGACAGTAGCTTTCTCTTTGTTTAGCCTGGTGAGTGGAACATCAGTGTGCCTGACTATAGAGTCACCTATGACTAGAGTGTTGGGTACGTTGTTATGCCTTATGGGCTGTAGTTGAGTGGCACACAGAGTTTGCGGGCTATGTGTCATTTGGGTTGTGTTGGGGGGTGAAGGTTGCTTGTGTTTCTGCTTTGGAGGTCCCTGTTGCTTGGGCAGGGTTTTACTGAGAGCCTCCATGAATGTAAGTGTGTGTTTTGTGTTTCTATGTGTGTGTTTTGGTGGTGTAGGTTTTGAGGGACTATGTGCTGAGTGTGGTGTGGTGCAAGTGTTTACCTTCTCCTCTTGACTGTCTAGTCCAGTTTTAGGTGAAGAGAGCTTTGCTTCCAGTTTGGCTATATAAGTGCATCTCTCACAGGTTGTAATGTTGGGTGCTTGGTAGAGAGAGTTGTCTGTGTACATGAGGCAATTGATGCATTGCCCCAAGATGCCCAGATTCATCAGGTAGACAGGAGAAAACACCAGGAGCTGACCCTTAGACATGCCTGGATAGGTGCTTTTTTGTTAAGTACTAGAAACTGTTTTCCTCTAGACAGTGAGGAAAGTTGAGTGCTGTAGTAATTTGTAGCTTATTTAGTGCTTACAATAAGTTCTGTACAAGTGCTGAGCTCAAGGACCATTTCAACACATTCTAGTAACAGAATTTAACAAGCAAGATAGTAAGGTGAAGTATTCATATATTTTAAGAGGACATTCCTGCAATACATTTTCTTGAATCTGTATAATTAATTGTTGCATCTTGGGTAAAGTATGAGCAATATAATTTTAATGCGTAGCATGTTCTATTTATATAATGCATCTATACATTCTCCTGCTCCAGTCTATTAACTGTGAAGCTGTAATGGCTGTATGAGCATTCCATGTGTTTCAGTTAAGGCGTAATATATTTGTGTTGAAGCACAGTTAACTAAATATTCATAAATAATTGCTTCACTAATGTCAAATATGCCTTAACAGATGTTAACTTATATTAATTCAAAAATGCATCTGGGTTTATAAAACTTTCCTGTGCTTTAATAATCATGTGGCATATATGTGACAAAATATATGCAACAGAACTTGTCTTAATGTACCAAAGATAAGACATTATCCTTAATAACTAATTGTGAAGTAATGGTAGTTACACAACTATTTAAGTTTAATTATGTGATACAACTTCTGTGACATTCAAGTAAATGAATGTTCCAAAACTAACATCTGAGCACTGACATGCATTTACTGGCATCTCTGATGCTGTTCCTTGATTGACTCGTGTGTACTCATGGTCATACACATCCTTTATAGTAAAATTCAGGCGGAGGATTTTTTTGCAAACAAAATTCTCTGTTAATGGAACACAAAGCCTAAAATATGACAGTTTTGATAAAATACACCGTATCAAAGTTTTGCAAATTACTATGACCAGAGTGCATTTATATGCAAAATAAGAGTGACAAATGTCTACAAGTGGAAATATTTTACAAATAGAATAGTGTGCAAAAGCATGCACTTATTAAATATAAATTTCTACAAACTCTTTCATAGGATTTTCTGTTTGTGTAACTCACCCATTCTTGACTTAACATTGTTGTAGCACTGAAGATAATCACATTATTAGCAATATTAAGAAGCCTGATTTAGCTATATCATTACCAAATTGTGCAGAGTGCAAAAATAATAGCCATAAAAATTCTGTGTTGTATATTCTGGAACAGCACAACATAACCATCCCACATTAGCAGAAAACTTATGAAGCAAAAATTAATTACATGCTTTTTGCAGATGTTGAAGATAAACATTTCTCAATTTTTTTCTCTCTTTTAAGTAATATTATGGATATCTCAACATATTTTTTTCTTGTTGTTAGGCTAGAAAAAGGAGATCCACCGAAATGTAACTTTTTTTAAGATAAATCTTGTCATAAGTGATTTAAAAGTTAACAATGTACAGCGCAGTTGTCGTCAGCTTTTATTGCAGTACATGTATTTGTTCATTAGCTGAGATTTAACATATATCAGCTTGCATTCTACAATCATTCACTCTGTCACTTCTAACCAATAATTCAAAATGGCACATATGTCACAGCATGACACTGTATGTTACAACATGGCAGTGTATGTCATAGCATGTGTAGCTATGTGCGTGTGGTAGGGATGGCTGCTAGAAAGCAAAATTCTAAAAATGTTGTGAATCAAAAACAGGAAAGACACAAAGATGAATAGGTATACCCTTTCTCAAAACAATAAATAAATAAACAAACAAATAAATAAATAAAATGTATAAATAAATAAATACCTGCAAAAAAACTTATACAGAGGTGGTGGCAGGAGTCAGTGCAGACAGCTAGGTAGTACCAGCATCTTGAATCTTTTCACTGGGAGGCTAAGGCAAGTCAAGTATGCCTGATGAAAGAGGAGAGGAACTGGTGGTGCAGGGAGGAAAAAACATCAGCAAAAATTATTCTTATATCAGAAAGGATTTTATTACTGTGGAAGAAAAATAGAAGAAGTTATCATTTGATACAGTAATATGTTTCCTATGTTTCTGAAATCATAAATCTTATGTTTTTAAAGATGTAACTTAAAAATTTCAGCAGTAATTATGTCAGTGTGGTGAGTGTGTTTGTGTGTATGTGTGTGTGTGTGTGTGTGTGTGTGTGTGTGTGTGTGTGTGTGTGTGTGTGTGTGTGTGTCTCCATCTGTCTGGTATGCGTGTATCTTTGTATCTTAGCTGCAGTTCTATGTTACTTAGAAAAAGTCACTTAAATACTATAGCATTCATTGTATGCATGTAAAGCACCATAGCATTCATTGTGTGTGTGTAAAGTGCTATAGCATTCATTGTGTGCATGTGCATATGTTTTTGTGTGTGTGCATATGCACAGACTCTCATATGATCCTTCATGCATGCATGTGTGTCCATCAGTCTGCCTATCTGACAATCTCTCTGAATTTTGGAAATCTGGCTTATTTTATTAATTGTAATATGTAAGATTTTATTGGACCTATTTTTGAATTTTTTTGCATATAGATTTGGTTCCAAAACCGAAGGGCAAAATGGAGGAAATATGAAAAACTAGGAAACTTTGGAGGACTACAACATCTCACAGATGTGGACGTAGTACCTGCTCCAAAGACAACTGCGCTGGTAAGTTCTGAAGCTAAATTATTGCCATTAGTATTAATAAAGTTTTCTATATATGCATGGATATATGTCTGAATGTATGTATTTATCTATCTCTCTATCAATCGATCTGTCTTTCTATGTATCTCTCTGTCTATCTATCTGTCTATTTGTCTATCTATGAGCAGAAATGCCTACTGCAGTTTCCTAATAATGCCTTTAGCTATCAAGTCACAGCTTTTATTGCATTCTGTTGCATGGAATAACTTTTTGTCATATTGTTTGGATTTTCATTTCTTACTACTGCATATTTTGTGCAAGTGGGATTAGATGTGGGTGATCTTATGTTTACTGAGAAGCATAATGTGAATAAAAAGAAAAGATGCTGGATGACAGTTTAAAAATAAAAAGCTATAAAAAGAAAAGGTGCTGGATGACAGTTTAAGAATAAAAAGCTATGCAAGTATGCCCCAAGCAGAGAGTGAAGGAGGGAATAGGACACTCTTCTTCTTTTGGCTTTTCCCGGTTAGGGGTCGCCACAACATAACGTCAGTCTGCTGATGATTGGCAGTAGATTTTTACTGATTTTAAAAGATGCTGGATGACAGTTTAAAAATAAAAAGCTATAAAAAGAAAAGGTGCTGGATGACAGTTTAAGAATAAAAAGCTATGCAAGTATGCCCCAAGCAGAGAGTGAAGGAGGGAATAGGACACTCTTCTTCTTTTGGCTTTTCCCGGTTAGGGGTCGCCACAACAGAACGTCAGTCTGCTGATGATTGGCAGTAGATTTTTACGGTGCCGAGGTTCTAGCCCAACGCCCAACCTTCAACGAAGGCACGCCCATTCAAGCATGTCTTTCGAATGTCACTCGACCATGGGGAGGACATATGGACTCCACGCAGAAGGCGCTCCAGCCAGGAATCGAATGGGAGAACCTCTTGCTGTGAGGTGACAATGCTACCGCTGCACCACCATGGCTTATTGACAGAAATGTGTCCATGAAATCAGTATGGCAGGCTTGCTAAAGATAAAATTGGCAAGTTTATATTTCAAGAGAAAAACAATGAACAGATATATAAGAACTGGAGGAATAAGAAGTGTGGTCTACAAGGAGGTCAGAAAAGGACAAATAAAGTGATTTATCTGGACAGATAGCCATAGAGTAGGAAATAGCAAGAGGACATGGACAGATATGGTCAATGGACATTGTTTTGATAAAGGAAGGAATTAGGGGAAACACAGCATCAAGCTGGGTTACTGCAAAATGGAGTGGGAGATTTGAGGAGCCTGTATATCGGAGATCAGTATTAAACATTTTCTTCAATTTGGTATTAGAAAAAAGAACTTGGGAAGAACATACCTGCCCACTAGTATGAAAGAAAAATTTGCCAGGACTGAAGACAAAATGAATAATGGAAAGTTTATAGGAAGACATGGAAAAGGCAGTTGAAAATGTTGCAATACAAGGTGCAGTAATACATGATCTAATCTCACTCTCCTAAGAGTTACCAAAGGTGTCTGAAAGACCAGTGCAAATACTGCTGCATAACTACTGGATACCATCGGCTGGCTCAGTAGAATAACAGCAGGCAAGGAAGAGCAAGTAACCTACCAAGTATACAGCTGCTAATCTTGCTTATATCTGACAGGGTGTTATGAAAATAAATGAACAGATGAGCTAGCAGAGTTCTTTAATGTTAATTATATAGTATACAAGAGGAATCATGACTTCCTAGGCAATAGATCTTCCAGCAATCCTGTTTAATCACTGTGGTATTACTCAAAAAAGAAAGGGAACAGAGGGAAAAAATAACATAAATGCACTTCAGCAAACCAAACTGTCACTAGGATGAAACAGGTGAGATAATCAATATTTATGGAATAGGCTCAAAAGAGAAACAATCACTTAGAAGGACTTTCACTAACTGACAGGAAACAGAAAATTAAATGTTTGTATTTACCATAAATAGATCTGGAGAGTGAGAGTTTGTTGTAAAAGGAAAACACGAAAGAGAAGTAACCATAACTGTCTACACCAAAAGTGATCTTTGAGATTTACTTTCATTTTGTAACATCTTATAGTCATTCTTTCTTAAGGAACCTTGTAGAAGAAATGTATGAAAATGGTGCAGGAGGTCACTAGGCTAAGAGTAGAACAGAGCACTCTTTATGTAACCTCCTGGTTTAAACAACAGAAGGAATTATTGTGTTTTCAACTAACTGGAAAAGCAAAGAGACACCGACCAGGAGGTCATGAAGATGAAACATGTTCCTGGCAACTGTCCAAATTAGAAACCATTCATGGGGTATTAAAAGACATCAGCTTAGTCAGCCACTTATGAAGCCTCATTACAATATGTATCACCAAAAATGTTCAGACTTAATGGTCTACTGCCAGACCCCCATAGCCTCTCAAAACAGTGAGTAAGAGCATGTTCCACCCTGCCTGATGGTGCACCAGACTATAAGTATAGTGTCTTATTGAGAAGAAACCACATTCCTGTGCAGAGTCTCTTAAAGTACCGAAAGGGTCAGAGGTACTGCCTCTATGTCTAGGATGCCGAAGTGCTGATATGTCTCATAGCACATTCAGGTCACATTAATTGTCCACTTATTAAAGTGCCTGTCCTAAACATAAGATACACACATCTGTGGTAACTGTCACTAAAGGGGTTTAAGACTGAAAAAGGTTCCCTGTAAAATGATTTGTGCAATTTAGCCAACAGTGTAAATGACAGTAGCAAGTCTTTGAATAGGATAGAGAACATCTTCTCAGAACTGAGAACACTGAACCCTGAGTGTCTATTGGAGAACCATCACATAGAGTCTGGCATGAAGGCATATAAATAGTTATGCTTTCGTAGGCACATTTTGAAGTGTGTAGGATGTGCTTCTGAATCTGAATGTCTCATAGATACTGAGAGTGACAGTAAAAGTAAAATTAGGGAGGATAGAGAAGAGGGGGAAAGATAGCTCTGAAAGGATGCTCCAGGTGGGCAAGGACAATATCTGGAAAACTTGTAAAATGGGTCTAAATGCATCATGATTTGAAGGCAATCCTAATATATGAAACAACAATCCAACAATCTGGAAGGCCAGTACTGATAAGCCTGACAGTGGAAATACCAATGTCTGATAAGCTGACAATGATGGGACCGATGCTTGTGTGACTGATGATGTAGAGGTTGCACTCAAAATAACTGCAATGAATAGATAATAGAGAAAAAGATAGGCCAGAAAAAGAGACTGAGTGTCCTTGCATGTCAAGACTATGGAGACGACGTACAGATTTTTAATCTTTTATTATCAAAATGCCGCAGTTCAGCAGCCAGCTGTTGCTTCAGCGTTAGTGGATAGGAAGTCCAGGAATTCATGCAACATAAAAGCTATTGCAGATTTAGAAATTAATTGGTCATTTATTTACATCATTCTGCCAATATTTGCTGAAAAATAAAGCAATTCTCCCAAATTCACTGGTTTTAGATAACAGAAAGATGATGCCAAGGTTAAATATTTTATAGTTTTTCATCAGACATCAAAATATGCCGATCATTCAAAATTACATTTTTAGCTTCTTCACAAAAAATTCAAATAAGCACTTATAGAATACAATGTCTTCTTTCTGTCCCAGTTCTAAGTTCACCTATGTCCAAGTAGTTCCTTATGACATGTTGAAACCCTGTCTTCCCTCCTTTTCCTAATGTCACAAAACTTCATACTAAGCTTATTATTATGCAAAATGCTATTGTGTCCACACTCATTTCTTTAATCAATCAAAAAACACTCTCCTGTCCAACTTCTAAGTACTCTGTGTCTGAGGAACTATTCCTATTTCCCTTAAGGAATTCCCCACAAGGGATAATATCAGTCACATGAGGTGATGGTATGCTTTGTGCAACAAGAACATTATTTGATGGCATAGGTTTCTTATAAAGTTTAATAGTAATGCAACAATCCATTTCATCTGACAACTCTACTTCCAAGAACTTTAGTACAGTCACTGTCTTTGAAAACCCATACTGACCTAATGGTCAGTAAAGTTTTCACTCGGCTTAAAGCTGCATACTACATCTCCAATCACCTTACCAAGGAAACAAGACAGGCTTTTGCTAAAGATGTTCTCACACTCAGGTTAGACTATGCTCTCCCTATCATCTCCCTCTACTCAGTTCACAATACCAGAAAAAGTCAGAGTTACAAACTCCAGCTACAGATTTATTAACCACTCCTACCATTAAGTGCATCACTGTGTTACATTACATCTGGCTTCTCCCATCCAATAAATCACTGTGTTACATTACATCTGGCTCCTCCCATCCAGTACATCACTGTGTTACATTACATCTGGCTCCTCCCATCCAGTACATCACTGTGTTACATTACATCTGGCTTCTCCCATCCAGTACATCACTGTGTTACATTACAT
Organism: Protopterus annectens; assembly: GCF_019279795.1. Classification (NCBI taxonomy): domain Eukaryota; kingdom Metazoa; phylum Chordata; order Ceratodontiformes; family Protopteridae; genus Protopterus; species Protopterus annectens. Next base: position 108,308,460 of record NC_056745.1, on the reverse strand, counting down.
CTGGCTTCTCCCATCCAATACATCACTGTGTTACATTACATCTGGCTCCTCCCATCCAGTACATCACTGTGTTACATTACATCTGGCTTCTCCCATCCAGTACATCACTGTGTTACATTATATCTGGCTTCTCCCATCCAATACATCATTGTGTTACATTGCATCTGGCTCCTCTCATCCAGTACATCACTGTGTTATATTAAATCTGGCTCCTCCCATCCAGTACATCATTGGGTTACATTACATCGGGCTCCTCCCATCCAGTACATCACTGTTTTACATTACATTTGGCACCCAGATATAGCCCAATCCACTCTTTTCATTCCTCACATGCAGTTAAAGTCCTGAATAATAACTTCTGCCCAACTCGAAGAAATCACATCCTTCAAATACTCATTCAGATGTCATGACAATCACACATTATTACTAATCAGACTCCTTTTTGGACTCTCACTTAGAGAAAAATGCTTCAACAAAATTATACCTGCAGTGGTTGGATCACAAGGACTTTGCCCTCGTGTTCAAACAAAGCAGACCGTGGGTAAATCCTGACATACCCACACCCACGAGTGGGTTATTCCTGTTATACGATGACCTAATTTAAGAAGGAAATTGCTTACCTTTCTTAATCGTCTTTGTATAACGGAGCTGTAGTTTTCATCCTCCTTCTTCCTTGTTTGGTGATGTCCCGCACATCTGTGCAGGACTTACGTTCTCAGGCTTGCACAGTATCTCAGTGCAGTGCAGGAGAAGCAATGGAGAAGAGAGAATCTCTGTTGCTATTTTTTGGTTAAAAGTTTATGAGGGACAGTGGCTAAATACAAGGAAAATCAGGTTCATTTCTGTGTGTTTGGTTTCACAGAATGTACCTGATTTTTCCCATACTTTGCAGTCCCGTAAGCATATGCCAACAGAAAAGTCTGGCTGCTCAATGGTACTTCAGTGGTGAGACTTTTTTCTCTTGGTATATGTTTGATTTACAATGGACACGTTGGTCGGGTTATCCAATCAGAGTGCTCATTTGTGAATAACAATGATCCATTATTGTATAATACAGAATATTCTATTTTCAGGAAAAAGCTAACATGACATCTTAAAACGGCATATAGTTCTACATGTTTTCTTAAAAAGGACTAATCACACACCATCTCATCATCTGCTCTTTTAACTCCCTCTTGTAAATCTAACAATAAAGTCCATTCAGCTGATCCCCTCCAAAGAAGAGATTCACTTTCTGTAAATATGCAAATAGTTGTGTTATTGTTTATTACAATATGTTATCAATGTTGCCTCTGCATGATGTGAATCTTTATTGTATTATAATAACATGGAAAAACAAATAGATTAAGTTGTTTAGTATACCTGAGATCTTTTTGTATCAGAATTACTCTCAGTGGTGTAACAGAATGTTTTTATTTTTTGCTGCATCTCTGCAACTGCCCATTAACACCTGTCTGAAAGAAGTCAATGTACCAGTCCACTCATCAGGTCAATAGAGGAAAAATAAAAATGCAATCTTTGTTCGAAGCATCTGAGTTGAATAACTAATACTCCAGGAATACTTACTGACTTGTTCATAAAAACATTGAAATCTTTCACAATAAATAGTTTACAATTCCATCTGTTTACTAAATGCAAAAACAAATGGGTATACAATTAAAAGATTGATAATTAGAATGATGATTCAAGAAATCCTGAAATCAAAACACCAAATGCTGGAATGCTGAAGACTGTTTGATTGTTTCATTATTGTGCTTAAGTGGTTATTAAATATTATTTTACCTTTGTCATCACGTGGGCTGGGTTGTTAATTCATTACTGGTGGCTGAGTGCATTCCTACTGGTTTTCCTTTTACTGTTTGGTTCATGTTTTCGACTCCCTTGGCCAACTTTCTACTAAATGCTGCAGACTGACAATACTGAATGTCTGAACTTGCTCTACCTCATTACCCATGTTATTGCTTGATCCTGGTTCCAGAATGCTAGTGAGTTTCAGGATTCATGTGTTCATGAGATTGTTGGTCTTCAGCTTTGTGAGATTTTATGTTTGGTTTCCATTAATGCTCAAAATAACATTCTGATTGACTTTGTAATAGTAAACCCGCAAACTATACTGTTTTTGTGAAAAGAATAGCATGAAAAACCTAGCTTCAAAGAAAGATGCAAAAAAATATCAATATAGGATGAGGAAACTCTCACCATTACTATGGCTGTTGCTAGAAGAAAAAAACATATAATTGCACTTCAATATACTGTATGTCAAGCAGAAATACATATAACACTAATTAAGAGAAACTGAAGAATGTAAACTACCTACAAACACTGTTGCAAAAAAAAATCCCACTTCACTTTTATAACCTTGATTAACACCCTAGATATATTTTTCCCATACAAATAATTATGGGTTACACATTTTTAAGAACTAAATCAAGAAATATTCTCAAACTCAAAGGATGGTGGCATGATCATGTCCCCCAAAGCAATGGGCAATAATTGGCCTGTCTTAGTGGGAGGCAAAGTCATTCTTTGTAAAGATTTGGAAAAGCATAAAAATTGTCATCTAAATGTTGACTTGATTTTAATTTCCTAATTTATCATTCAGATATAGCTTAGTTACTTATATCATATTAATAAAGCTAACAACTCTCATTAAATGCATGTATTGGATTTAATCTAATCAGGAGTACTTTAAATTATTAAGGACAGTAAACATGTTTTATTATAACCAGTTTTATTCATTATGGTGACATATTCTTGGGCAGCTATACAAATAGCAAGTTTTCATGTTTCTTAATTTTTGTACAGGGCCTCTTCAAACTTAGACAAATGCTTGGAAAAATTAAAAATCAAAATCTGAAAAAAACACAGTTCTTCTGGGTGCCTCCTCAAATAATTTTCCTGTAATCCATCTAAAATTAGTTAAACCAGAAGTATTGCTAACTCATCTGGTGTCCTGTGAAGATCATGTAAACATCAAGGAACACAATTACACAATTAAGACTAAAGGTGAGAATAATGCACTTTATAGACATTCTGTAAATTGTAATTTAAATAAAAAATAAACTTTTACTAGTTTAGAACAAAAAAAAAAAACAAGATTTAAGAGGCGGTAACCTTAAAAACAAGGTGGAAAGGAAAGAGACATTATGGCAAATAAAACTAGGTGCAGCTAGCCCCCCAGGGCTGAATGATGTGGTCAATATCAAATGTTTCTTGGCTAACAGAAATTGGTTATTTAATATAGTTAAGTTTTATTAAGGTTATATTATTTTTATTAAAATTGTTGTTTTTAATCTGTTCATTAATATTAATTGTTTAATTGATTAATCAAGTTAACAAGTGTTTCTTAGCATTTAATGGTTGTGTAAGAATGGAAGTATTGTGTTTCTGGTGAAGTCTATTTGACGAAAGTGGTGAATAAACTAACAGTAATCTAGTCTTTTCATTTTTCTGAAGCTACCAGTGTTTTTCTTTACTCAGTTTGGTCCTTTCGCTGGTTTGGGGGATTTATTTTGAAACATTTAACATGTTACTGAATTTGCTAGTCAGTACCATATTTTTATTTCTTGTAGACTGTGCAGAACTTCACATTGTTATAATTTCTGTAGCTTGTGGAGAGTACAGAACTTCACATTGTTATAATTTCTGTAACTTGTGGAGAGTACAGAACTTCACATTGTTATCATTTCTGTAGCTTGTAGAGAGTGTAGAATCAAACTCTGATGCTAAAGTTTCAAAGAAACATGAGGAATGTTCTTCTGTCTGGTAAAACAGCTGAAACCCTTGCATTATCCTTATTTTAACATAAACATGCAATTCTTCTGGAATGTCATTCTCAGCTGACTATGTAAGATCAAATGTGATCCAAATGCTCACATTTAATCTTATTTGTCTTCTCCTGCACTACTTGTTATTCGTGTCACTTTATGTCATTGTATAGTTTATTCATTTTATCAAAGTAAAACTCATTATGGATCTGTTGTTTTGCTTGTGCCTTCCTTTCAATGACACGTCTTCCAGATGATAGTGTGTCAATAATTCAAACAGAGTGGTGTCAGAGAACACTGGGGTACACTAGGAACATGTCTTCCAGATGATAGTGTGTCAATAATTCAAACAGAGGGGTGTTAGAGAACACTGGGGTACACTAATAACACGTCTTCCAGATGATAGTGTGCCAATAATTCAAACAGAGTGGTGTCAGAGAACACTGGTGTACACTAGTAATATGCCTTCCAGATGACAGTGTGAATAATTCAAACAGAGTGGTGTCAGAGAACATTGGGGTACACTAGTAACATGTCTTCCAGATGACAGTGTGTCAATAATTCAAACAGAGAGGTATCAGAGAACACTGGGGTACACTAGTAACATGTCTTCCAGATGATAGTGTGTCAATAATTCAGAGTGGTGTCAGAAAACACTGGGGTACACTAGTAACATGTCTTCCAGATGACAGTGTGTCAATAATTCAAACAGAGTGGTGTCTATCAGTGGTCTAGTTGGCAATCCAATAGGTTGCATAGGGATCTGCATTGACTTTGACGAGTTTGACTATAATGTCTGAGTAGGAGATTGTGACAAAAGCCATAACCAAATCCAGGTAAGCTGTGTGTGCATTTCCATCTTCGTACAATGCTGTGATGACTTTCATTAGGTATGATTTACATTTTAACAAATCCGGATTGACTTGGATTTATGGATTGTAGGTTCCCCTGTGACCCCTTTAATGAGATCTATGATGATGTATTCTGTAACCTTCTAAATTATGCTTGTGAGGTCAACAGGTCTATAGCTGAAATGGTCCACTGTGGGCTCTCCCTGCATAGGGAATCACTACAGCTATTCTCTAAGCTACTTGTATATATCCAGTGGAGATGCTGTGGTTGAATTGTTGAAGGAGGAAGTCTAACAGTGGATATTTCATAATGACCTGAAAACGGCTTAGTACATGAAATCTGCATCCATAGTGAAGGCATTTTTCATCTTGAAGAGTTTTCTTACAGTCTCTTCAAAGGTAATTACTAGAGCAGAGGTTTGACTGGATACTTTGCAATGGGAATGCTGGAGATAAACTGGTCAAATCAGATCACAGAGTGTTGTTATTCACCATATGATCCTAGAACAATCCAACAACAGAAGCTGAGCACCTTTACAGTCTTTTGCAAAGGCAGTTTCTCATGCTCATTGAAGACTTCATATGATTCAGCAGTTCCTCATCCCTTAATGAATGCATAGCAAATACCATTGCATAAACCTCAAGTTTATAACCACATCTTAAATCTTGCACAGAGGGTCACATTCGGATTTGCTACAGATGCAACACTAAGTATAGAAACAATTCACTCTGGCGGAACTCAGCTGCAAACTAACTCTACAATACCTGGATAAATCTCAGGACAAATTAAAAACTTGTTGAACTAATATCTAATGTGAATATCATAATTGGCAGGGTGCAACCATCAGTTGATGCTCCTCAGTCTGCCTCCCCGAAATTGGACTCAGCCTTTTAGCATCTTGGTCACTGTGCTCTGATTTCCTCTAAATTAGCTCTAGATATTCGTGCTGAGTGTGTGTGCATGCATGTGTATGCATTCTTTGATGGGTCAGTACCATATTTAAAAGGAATCTCTATGCCATGCACCACTGGTGGTCTGGTCTGGCTCCAGTTCTCCTGCAGCACTGCACTGGACACAACAGGTAACAGTTTGGAAAATGAAGGAATTCTGAGTGATGGTTGTTTTGCACCTGCGTATGGCACTGCTGCTGCGCAATGGCATGTTTCATCATGTTATAAAGCTCACACTATATGAAGAACATATGAGGAGCATTTCACATGTGCAGTTGGAGCAAATTGCAGTAATCAGTCAGATGCATTAAGACAGTATGACTGCATTGTAGTGCAAGAGCATCTTCTATGATGTGTCTGCTCAAACAGCTATGGCACAGAATTTAGCATTTATTTAATTACATTGTATCTTAACCCATGTATCACAATAATTTTAGCTCTTTCTTCTGTTAAGAGTGTTGGTGGTAGTACTAATATCTAAAGAAACTTACAAGAAAAAAAATCAAGCAAAATTCAATTAATTAAACTTTGCACATTAAGGAAAAACAATGACTTTATCAGTCAGCCACTCTTATTATTTTTGTTTTTATATTGCTTTCCATATCAACAGCTTTGAGAAATCACAGTCATGCAGCTAGGGTGGGGTGAAGGGGCACAAGGTGAAATCTGCATTACTAGCACTCACTTTTGGAATGTAGATACTACACTTTCAGTCAGGGCTCAAGCACGTCAGTGCTCCATGTGTAGTATTTGATTGGTCAGGGCTGAAGCACGTCAGTGCTCCGTGTGAACTATTTGATTGGACAGGGCTGAAGCACGTCAGTGCTCCGTGTGTAGTATTTGATTGGTCAGGGCTGAAGCACGTCAGTACGCCGTGTGTAGTATTTGATTGGTCAGGGCTGAAGCACATCAGTACTCCGTGTGTAGTATTTGATTGGTCAGGGCTGAAGCATGTCACTGCTCTGTGTGTAGTATTTGACTGTAATAAGTCACTCATTACATTTGTAGAAAGTGGTCTGCTACAATTTTTTTTTTTTTTTTGTTATAGTTCTTGACTTACAAGTTAAGCGTGCACATCATCCAGTAATCCTCTTGGTGAGGTACTTTTGTTGTCTTTCCAGCTGTTTGAAGTGTCTTGTGAGGTACATCCCAAATGGGGCATTGTACTCTATGATGGGTCTTATGAGTGACGAGTAGAGGGGCACTATAACCTTTTTATTTCTAGATGCGAACCCTTTAGTAATTAGATGGGCCACATAGAAGGATTTCCTAACTACTTTGGCAATATAATTGTCAAAGGAGAGATTACTATCTACCTGGGTCCCCAGATCTCTTATTACCTCTTCTGTATTAAGGGGCCTGCCACCTATGTGGTAATTCGTGGGTGTTTTGTTTTTCCCAAATGGGATGACTATGCATTTTTTGGCATTTAGCTTGAGGCCATGACTTTGACACCAGGTGTCCGTCTCAGTAAGTCCCTTTTGGAGGATGTCCGTGTCAGTCAGAGAGTCAATTATGGCTCCTAGTTTGCAGTCATCGGTGAATTGGTTAGCCATAGTCCTCCTGTGTTTGCCTGTACTTCTGAGAAGTATATGTCGAACAGTAGGGGTCCCAGGACCGAGCCTTGCGGGACACCACTTGTGACTGGTTTAGAGTTGGACCTGGAGCCCGCTATTCTTACCATGTGAGTTCTGTGTGTAAGCCAGTTGGCAACCCATCTCATGACATAGGGGTTTATGTTCAGGCTGGTGAGTTTTTCTGTAATACCTGAGTGGGGAATGGTGTCGAAAGCCTTGGCGAGGTCAAGGTAGGCTGTGTGAACCACCTTTCCCTTGTCTATGGCCTTGGTGACTGTCTTGAAGAAGTCAACCAGGTTTAGTAGGCATGATCTGCCCTTAACAAAGCCGAACTGGGTCAGGTCAAGTGTTTGGAGGTTCCCAATGTCTTTGTTAATGAGTTCCAAGATGATCCGCTCCATAGCCTTGCAGACCAGGCTAGTCAGGCTTATGGGGTGATAGTTACCAGGGTCAGTTGTGGCCCCTCCTTTGTGGAAAGGAATAACAGTTTCTGTGCACCATTCTATGGGCACATAGCCTGTGGAGAGGCTGAGGTTGAACAGCGTGTTTAGGTGGGGGGTTAGTTTGTTCTATAGTTCGTGCAAGACGCAGCCAGGGACACCATCTGGCCCCATTGATGCTGTGTTTTTGGCTTTTGAAATGGCTGTTTTCACCTGTGCGTCTGTGATTTCTGGGACACTACACTTTTCTGGTATTGTTGTGGGCCCTTTTGGGGGTGAGAGGAGGGTGAAATTTGCACTGAATCTATCTGCCAGGATGTTGGCAATATCAGTAGGTTCAGTATATTTTGTGCTATTTTGCACTAGTTTAGTGCATATCGTGAGTTGCCACTTAGATTCTTAACATAGATAAAGAAGGCTTTGTGGTTATCTTTTGAATCCTTGGCTATTTGTTTTTTCGAAGTTAGCCTTGGATGATTTTATGAGGGACCTTAGTTTCTTACTGATACTGATCAGGGATGTCTTTCCTTCTTGGGATTTGCTTTTTTTCTGAACTAGTTTCCTCCTTCTATTGTATAGCCTGTTTATGGCAGGGGTACACCAAACTGGTTTCCTTCTCTTAGAGGAGTGAGTCTTGGTTTTGCTGTGAAACTTACCACCTCTGTCTTAACTAAGGTGAAGTTTGCTTTAGAAAAGTTTTTTACTGTGGTTTCCTTAGTTGGGGGTGGTGATGAGGTGTGGACATCCAGAGTGATTAGTTTATGGTCTGATCTAACCAGTGACGGGCTGACCTCTGGTGTGGAACACCTGTCGTCCATGTTGGTGATGACCAGGTCCAATATGTTTTCACCTCTGGTAGGGGAGTTTACCAGCTGATCCAGGGCATTTGAATTGATGAATTCCAGGAAGCACTGGGCCTGGATGTTTGTGCTCAAGTAGTTGGGTGTTCGCTAGGACCTTCATGTTTTCCAGTGTCTCCAGAAAGGTGGAGTGGTGGTCCTGGGTCATGGAGGGTGATCTGTAGCAGGCCACAATTTGCATTGCAGATTTGCCCGATGTTAGTTGCACATGGATGATCTCAGGGGTGGGTCTCATGCTGTGCCACTAACCTGGAGGTGTAGGTATCCTTGATGAATATGGATACACCCCCTCCTTTTGTGTTTTAGTCCATGTTCTGTGGCCGAAATGTGTGGTATGAGTTGTAGCTCAGTAGTGCTGGGGTACTCTCTGGAGCCTTGAACCAGGTTTCAGTTACTGCACAGATGTCGACGTTCTCCATACTGAGGATTGCTTCACGCGCGTACATTTTGAGATTTAAACTCCTGGCGTCGAGTAGCATAAAGCTCAGTTTTTTGTTAATTGTGCTGTTTACGGAGGTGGGTTTGACTTTTGAGCCTTGCCTAAAAAAGACACTATGGGGGCAGCAAGAGCCTTGGCCAGTATTCGGAGGCCTAGGGGTGACAGGTGCAAGCCGTCTCTTGCAACGCAATGCGGCTTGTCGAGCATGTCGTCCCAGGCTGGCAGACACTGGATTTGTGGCTGATAGGTTATTGTAAGGAAGAGATTACATTTTGCTGACATTATTATGTGCCTTCACCCACCTTCTGTCATATTATACTCTAGAAATTATGCTAACCTTGTTATTTTCTATAGAATATATACTCAAGAAATTAGTTTAAAGTGAATCACTTTAAAGCAAAAATCAATCAAGAATGTATTTTTACAGTATATGTTCTCATATGTATTCAGCAATAAGACAATTTGTGAACTAATTGTAAATCCCTCCTCTATTGGAGGACTGATTTGCCATTGTATGTTAATAATCATGCCATTAATAATGTAATGTTGTATTTTGGCAGCTTATCATATAATAGACATTTAAAACAAGAATCTGAACATTTTTCTTTCTTTTTCTTTTTTTTTTCTTCTTTTCTGGGATTGAAGAAATTGTTGTGTTCTAAGATTTGACTTGTTTACATTCAGAAGACTAATTGCATACCAATAAATTCTGTTTTGTAGACTTCCAGCATTATGAATCAGAAGCTCTCTGCTGAACCTTGCATTTCTGGACATCCATTGCACGTAGCTGATCCATTATTTCCAGTGTTCCTGCCAAATGTCTTTAGCTTGGCCTCTCCACAGCCAAATATGCAACATGTTCAAGCAATGCAACCTCATTTTTTCCTTCATTGCTTCCCTTCATATTATATGCCCCTAGCTACTAAAACACATTCATGAATGTAATGTCATTCTCAAACTTCATAGACATTACTTTCCACTGGCAAGTTCTGAGATAGATTTTTAAAGGCTAACGCCTACTACATGGAACAGTTTACCTAATGAAATCACTGCAATGGACAAACTTCCTATGTTTAAGAAAAAAAAATGAAATCACACTGTAAGAAAGAATTTAAATGCATGTATTTCTAAAGTTATGAATGGCATATAAATACCAATGTGTATATAATGTTTGCAATGTGGATTATAACTATTTGTATAGTAATGTTTGGCAAAAGCATTGCTTTCTAACAAATTCCATTTACAGTATATACAGCTAAGTAGCATACAATAAAAGTCTATATTTTCTACATCATCACTGTAGTTATACATTATCATGACTTTGTTATGCACACTATGAGTTACTGGTGTCTGATCATGCCAGCTGTAATATGTTTCTTTAATAATTCTCACCAAATGTAAATATATGTTTATTTGTTCTACTCTCTTTGTGTTTGATTGATCCACGTGAATTATTGTTTGTATTTGTTGTTTTGAGCTATGTTATTATCATGTGCATGCATGTTTTTTCACCAGATAAGCCATTTCACAGCTGAAAAGGCTCTTGGACCAGTTCACTTACCCAATTAAACAAAAAATAAAAAAAAAATCTTGAAGAAGAAATCTCTTTAAAAATGGATGTTTCCCTGTTTACTTGTATAGGTTCTGAATGCATTTACTCTTATGGAATGTAGCAATATAAAATGATCTTGGAAGGCTATGTCATGAATGTATTAGATACAGGAATAATACAGATCTATCATGTTCTATTTACTTCTCAGTCAATTTTCAAATAGAATATTGATTGTGATGTAACACAAGATATTTAAACAGAAATGTAATATTTTGATATTAGTGTGCAACCTGCTCACACAGGGGTACAAATAATAGTGTACAGTTTATGTGCCTCTCATTAGTTAGTTTATGGCAGCAGCCCAACTAGGACTGCAACTATCCAGGATTCACGTTTACAGCCCAGGAATTGATGATTGCTGTCCAGTGTCCAGGTTATGATGAAATTTGTCCAAGAATTTGGTCCTTTATCACCATAATTAATGTTATTGTGCATTCATTCCTAACATACCAACCAACGGAATCATATTCCATAATCCTGTACTCCTGATACGTACAGTCGTGCAGGTTAATGCAAGTCTGGTGACTTGGACAGTAGTAAACATTAATCATAACTTAACTTAAAAAAAATGTTGGCATGAAATGCAGTTCAATAGATACAGCAGTTTTCTAAATTGGTTGATACAGTAGAAATCACAGTCAGTTTGTTTTGGTGGTAAAAACATTTGTTTGTCTACTTGTCACTATATGCTAGTACCAGTTAATTATGGTGTTGTGTTCAAAATTTAGTGAACACATTAGTAATGGTAACAAATCCGAATCATCGGATTTGGATAATTCTGATTCACATAAAACAGACTCTCATAAGCGATAGTAGAGAAGGCTGTGTGTTTTCAAGCAAGAGTGGATCACAGAGGATTTTTCATGGTTATCGAAAACTGGTGATCACATGGCAAACTGCACACTCTATCAACAGTCCTTTGCTGTCAAATATGAGGGCAAGAAGGCCATTACAACACATGCTGAGCCATCCAAGCACAACAATGCGGTAATGACACAAAAGCAGTCTCATGTGATTTTTGCATTTTTGTTCGAAAAAATATGATAGAAGAAGACGGTGTTATTGCAGCAGAACTAACAACTATGTATCATGGTGTTACAGTGTTATTGCAGCAGAATTAACAACTATGTATCATGGTGTTACAGTGTTATTGCTGCAGAATTAACAACTATGTATCATGGTGTTACAGTGTTATTGCAGCAGAACTAACAACTATGTATCATGGTGTTACAGTGTTATTGCAGCAGAACTAACAACTATGTATCATGGTGTTACGCATCACCAAAGCTACAATAGTTAGGACTGTGGCAACAAGCTTCTAGCAACTCTATTCTCTAATACAAACATAGCTTCTAAAATTTCATGCAGCTGTACAAAAGCAGCATGTTGAAAACATACTGAATCTGAAAGCGCAGGAATTTTGGGTCAATGCTGTTAAATCTGCTTGCGATTTTGGGATTGGATCAGATGCTTCAAACAAAGGCAATGAGAATTTATTTCCATTAACTGTTCTCTACTTCTCAGGAACTGAAGGTGTGAAGACTGGACTCATGCATTTTTATCAAGATAATGACGAAACCAGTACAGCAATTGCCAATGGAATTGCAGCTAAAAGCCTGTGTTTAGATTCAGTCACCTCATGTAGTACAGACAATGCACCCGTAAACTTCAGCAAATGTGTCAGTATTTCAGAAGTTGCATGTTGTAAACAAAAATTTGATACAAGCAAATTACAGCTGTCATATCCTCAACAACTGTGTGACGTTTGGATTAAAGAAATTTAGTTTTGATGTTAAATCATTTGTTATCAAAACTTACTATTCATTCTCAGCATCAGCCAGAAAATCTGACTAACTTAAGGAATTCTTTGATTTTTTGCAAATGGAATACTGCGAACAGTTACGCTACGTGCCCATGCATTGGTTAAGCCTGCTGCCTGCTATTGACAGATTGTTATGTTGGTCAATACTAATGCCCTACTCTACATCTCAAGGTGAAGACAAAATTGCAGCATTGCTACGGGATGGGTTTTCTTGCAACAGTAATAAAATTCTTCCTCAGTGTTCGCTCTGTCTTATTTACAATGTTATGACTGTTTTTGATGATGCTGTCTGACACTTGGAGCTGAATGCAACTACAGCTGCTGAATTACACATCATTATGGAAAGTGTGAAGTGGAAGCTGCAGTAACGTCAAAGTGACAAATTCTTTAATTCTTTGGTTCTTCAGCCCGTCAACTATTACATTCCGATATAGAGACTGCAAAAATTAAACAAAAATTTGAACAGGAAGAAATTCATTTTTTTGATCACTGTTTGTCATATTTTCAGAAATGGTATAACTATGATGAATCCATTTTCAAACATTTTACTGTTCTCACGTTAGACGATGACATTCAGTGGTAGGATATGTTGACAATACTTGAAAATATTAAAGGCATAACTGTTGATACTGACAAGTCGTATGAAGAATTTTGCATTCTTCGAAAAGTTAGAATTGACATTGTACTGTTAATGGTACATTTTGGTGATAGGTGGGCAAAGTTTTTAGTGTATTGTCTCCAAATGACATTCATCTGCTTCATATTATTTTATATGTTCTGTGAATCCCAGTCTCAAATGCTTTCTGTGAGAGAATTTTCAGCATAATGAATGGACTTTGTACTGACAGGAGAAACAGACTAAACACAGAATTGGTGAAAGCAGAGTTAGTGGTGAAGATACATTTCAGCATGTCATGCGGTGATTTGTGGGAGTTTATTCACAGTGATCATCAGGTACTGAAAACTGCCTCTTCTCAGCAAAAGTACAAATATAAACAACAGTAATTGATGATCATATATTTGCATGAACACTGGACATTGAATTTGAATAATTTACTGGTGATTGATGCTACTTAACACTATTCAGGTTAATCATTTGTGTTGACCAGTGAAAAACTGCTGTAAGTCTGTAACCTGTATAATATAAAGTTTTAAGTAATATGTTTTTGTTATTCTCATGCACAATTCCCATTTTGCGTTATAATATTTGACTATTCTTGTCTCAATAGCACTAGATCAAACTATCAAAGCTGTCAAAATCATCCGATGTCCGATTCATTCAGTATTTCAATACCCTCTGTTTTAATGAGCATAAACAACCTGTGGGTTCAGTATGACAACCTGACTGGCCACCATGAAGAATTGATGATGTCAGCCATCAAGTGTCCAGGAATGGCAAATTCCCAAGGTGGCAACCTTAAGCCAGACTCATGGCATAGTACCTGCTGACACAGTCTTTATTATGCCTCCTTGTTATGTTTATTTAGAAGTGCAGGAGTGAGTCCTTAATACAGAGATATTGGGATGGCCCCCATCTCCCACTTTACATTAATGACTGGCCCTTTACACTTCTGACAAATTGTGTTCTGGCACAGTGTCCAGAATCCATATTAAGTTTTCATTTTTTAAATAACCTTTTGATTTTTTTACCAAATAAAATTGATAATAACTGGTGGTGTAACCTAATATTTTGGATAATGAGCTTTGAAAGGGTGCATTCCAGTGTTATTTATTTGTCCCTAAAACAGATACCTGAACTTAATGCATATGACCATGAAGCAAAAATGCAGATGGCACAGACAAAAATACATTACCCATAAGGCTAAATGTTATATGCACATGATCTGTAATCTACACAGCTACTTCCCTAGCAATTACACTACAAAACAGAAAATGAAGCAGAACACAGGCATGCATCTGGAGCATTTCTTCCTGGGCCTCCACAGAAAATTGGCTTTGTTCCAAGTCGGACTTTCCTAGTAAACAAATGTTAAATAAATAAATATGCGGCCCCAAGCAGATATGACAATTTGTCCTCTTACCTTGCCCTTACTCTAACCCTAACCCACAAACTCTTGTACACACACACACACACACCAACTGCTATAACACATTCTTCTACATCTTCACAACTACCACTTTTTTAGTCAAATCATTCATTTTCTTGCACACTCCTGCTCACCTACATAAAACTCAAATTCAGCTATTTTACATTTATACAAATGAGTATTCACTCATATGTGCAAATACGCTGATTTACACCCACACAAATGTTTCTACCAAATGAGTATTCTACTTTTTGAACTACAACCCCTGTCACAGAGGGGTGTAGTGTACATCAAAGTAGTAAAATCATCAAGTCAGAATCATGGTATATGCAGAAATAGTAATGGGTCACTGCGAAGACTGGTAGAGAAGGATGAAGGCTGCCAGCCTAGTCAAATATAATTTGATACATAATTCTGGCAATAGTAAATATAAATGTAAAATACAGTCTTGTTTCTTAAATGAAAGAAAATACTGTAAAATGTGAACTTCAAGATTGCAGCAACATTGCCATCTGCTGTAAGGAAGACTAAGTCAAGCATTTCAAATCTTTCTTTTTTGAAGTTAAAATTATTTCAGATCTATCCTTTGATCTCTAGAGCTCGAAGTCATTATGTCTGGACTAGCACATTCTTTCTATTGTTTTAACTTAAGGAATAATTACTAGAGTGTACATGTGAAATGTCTTTTATTGTTGTAGCTTCCTGAGCAGGTGTTAGCTTGCTAAATAATGTAGCCTGTTAGCCTGGGAACCCCAGGCTAAGTGTCAAAATGATGTAATGTGTATACTGGGAAACCTAAGTGTCACAATTATGTAATCTGGGAAGGTCCAGCAGAAATGTTTGTTAGTTATGTTAAAAACTATTGCTCAGAGAGAAACTGTAAGCATTTTGATCTTGACTATCCTACTCAGCACTGCCTATGCTCTATATGTAAGTAAGTTACTTTAGAAGTATGTTTTCTTGTAACAATAGCTAGGAATTAGAAAAGATTAGACTAAGTGTTTTTCTGTTATGTCAGAACTGCAGTACTGAATTATTTTAAGTTTCTGTGTGATCTCTGAACTCTTGAATAGAACTGTGGTGTAGTAGTATTGTCTTGTGTTTTTAGTATTTATAATTAAATATTTTTAAACCCTTTTCAACTGTGGCTGGTTTATGTAGAGAAAATGTAAGCTCTAGAGTACATTGCATGCTTATAAGTGATCCTATACTAAGCCCTTCCAATAAGCCTTGATTGCTTAGTTATACTATTATTGGATAATAATATCACACAGTAATAACTGGATACCCTTTTAAGGGCCTTTTGGTAGCTGATAATTATTAGCTGGTGGTGGCAGGAATTACTACCGTATAGTCTGGGCTTAGAAGCACAGCTGGAGAATCTGTGTCAGCCTTTCCCAGGAGTGTCTGTAAAGTTGTGTAAATACGTATCTCAGAGTGTGTGTGTGTCAGTTACTTGGGCAGGGACACAAAGCACTGGTTGGACAGAAATGGTGCTGGAGGTTAGCTTGCCATCTAGGCTGAGATCTGGACCCTACAGCTGTGCCAGTGGAGAGTCTTATTGGGGACCTGGGGAGCAAGGGAGCGGTCAGTCCTGGACTGACTGTGATCTCTGTGTGCTCTTAAGGGAAATTGCACTTTACTGTGTGTATTTTTTATCCTTTCCTCCTATATGAGTTGCCTTCTCTGGTGTTAGTGGTGAGGACTGAGGCTCCTTGATTGCTGGGCCAGGGCACGGGTGTCACATATTAATTGGTGGTAGTGGTTGGGATATCCACCTCACATATTAATTGGTTTGCAGTGGTGCGATCCACTTCACATACTAATTGGTGGGCATTAGTGGGATATCCACATCACATATTAATTAGTTGTCAGATACTAACTGGCTTGTAGTGGTGTGGGTAGAGTGAATCATGTAGCTTATGTACAGTGATCTCTGAAGGTGTTTTGTGCTCTAAAGCAGCCACAGAGTGAATACTCAGAGTTCAGATCACAATTGTTTTATTTATTTTGTTAGCTTAGTTAGTCAGGGTGAGCAGGCAGCATGTCAGCAGAGGAGTATGGAAAGTTGACAAGGAGCCAGCTGGTGAAGATTTGCCAAGCTAGGGGACTGGTGCATGGAAACCTGACTAAGGCAGACCTGATTGCAGCCTTGGTTACAGCTGCATCAGAAAACAGCATCCAGGAGGGCAATCAGACTGGCAGTGGAGATACAATAATCCCAGAGAATGGACAGCTCAACCTTTCTGTGAAGGACAATTAGACTGGCAGTGGAGATACAATATCCTCGGAGAATGGACAGCTCAACCTTTCTGTAGTGGACTTAAAAATCCAGCTGGAGCTAAAGAGACTTGAGTTGGAGGCCAGGCATTTGGAGATAGAAGCCGAAGAAAAGGAACATCAGAGGAGGCATGAGAGAGAAATGCTGACTCTTCGGTAGAGTCATGGAGGTAATGGGGAAGGGGGTAACTGGACCCCAGAAGTAAAACAGGTCAGTAAATTTCTTCCGCAATTTAAAGAGGGGGATAATTTTGATAGTTTCATTTATATGTTTGAGAGGGTATGCAAACAGTACAGTGCTGACCAAAGGCTCTTGGTATGGTTCCTGACCCCCTTACTCCATGGGAAAGGTGTAACTTTTTTGTCAAAAATGCCTGATGCTGTCCGTTTTGATTATACTGCTGTAAAAAATGTCTTTTGGAATGTTTTAAGCTAACACCAGAAATGTATAGGTAAAAGTTTTGTGAGCATAGATGCAAGGCAGATACAAATTTGTGGGAATATGTTGCTGAACTGAGCACTTATTTTCATAGCTGGGTGAGTGAATGTCTGGTCACCACTTTTGAAGGGCTGGCAGACCTTTTGGTGAGGGAACAAGCCCTTAGCACTTTGCCTGAGGACATGAGGATCTGGTTAGCTGATAGACAATGTTCTACTTCATATGAGTTGGGGAGGTAGGGAGACCTATACCTGGCCAGCAGGGCAGCCCTGCACAGGAAGGGGACCCCCAGTACTGCTCATGGGTCTAAAGGAACCCATGATGGGCAACACAGACTGCCCTAACAGAATCTGCCAGTAGCAGAGGAAGACACTAGTCCAGGTACATGTCCAGGAGCTAGGGTTAAATGTTTTGAATGCAACCAGTGGGGCCATATGGCATACAGGTGTCCACAGAGGCAAGGTGGGGAACCAACAGTGAGAGAGCCAGTAAGAGGGAAAGACAAAATGCCAATAGTAGTTTGTCCTGAGACAACAAGGGTACCAAACAACCACCAGAGGCTATATCCTATTGTAGTGAATGGCAAAGGGGCCACTGCCAGTAGAGACACAGCCTCTCATATAACCATTGTAAAGCCTGCAATGGTTACAGAGGAGCACTACGTGCCTGGGCTGTCTACTCCAGTCAGGGATTTAGGAGGGATCCCATTCCAAATACCTTTGGCTAGGATTCACCTTGACTGGGAAGGTGGAAAAGGAAGCCAGCAAGTAGGTAAGTTTGAGGATATACCTTTAGATGTCCTGAGGGAATGATTTTGATAGTGAAGTACCCTGCGCTTGTGCAGTTACATGCAGTCAGGCTTGGAGACAAGCATGTGGGTCTGGTTGCCTGGGGGAGACACAGACAGACTGCATACTTGCGGCCAGGACTGGTGAGGTGGTTACTTCAGGGAGGGAGCTACTCTGTAGCAGTGAAACTGAAGGTGAGCCACAGCTGCTTGTGGGTACTGATGTTCCCTTGGACAGAGTGACTGTAAAGATAGAGGTGAGTAGTAGTACCCAGGCTGATGGTAAGGCACCACTGTCAGAGGATGCCAGACTTCCTGTGGAAGGGGAGCTGAGAAGGGTTACAAGGAGAGAGATGAGACAGGCTCAGCTCTCAGACCCTACATTGCAAGGCCTGAGGCAGGTAGCTAGGGAGGCACCTGATTCTCAAGGGAAGGGGGAATCTGTATACTGAGACAAAGGGTTACTGTACAGAGAGTGGACCCCTGAGGGAGGGCTAGAAGGTGAGAGAGTACAGCAGTTGGTAGTGCCTAAAGCCTATCATCTGGTGCTTCTAGCCATAGCCCATGATATTCCCTTTGCAGGTCATATGGGCATAAAATGTACAAAGAGGCATATTATGCAGAACGTCTATTTGGCCTGGAATTTCTAGAGATGTAACAGGGTACTGCACGTCCTGTGAGCAGTGCCAAAAGGTAGGAAAGGCAGGAGACAAGGTGAGAGCTCCTTTGATGCCTCTGCCTGTGATTGAGGAGCCATTTCAGAGGGTAGCTATGGATATTGTGGGTCCTCTGAGTACCCCAAGTTCCACAGGGAAAAAGTATATCTTAGTGGTAGTGGATTATGCTACACGATACCCTGAGACAGTGGCTTTGTCCTCCATTGAGGCAGAGAAGGTGGCAAATGCTTTGTTAGAGATTTTTAGCAGGGTAGGTTTCCCAAAAGAAATACTGTCTGACAGAGGTGCCGATTTCATGTCAGACCTGCTGGCTTGCCTGTGGAAGTCCTGTGGGGTGAAGCACATGAAGACCATCTGCTACCACCCCCAGATTAATGGTCTTGTTGAGAGGTTAAACTCTACAATCAAGTCCATGCCACAGGCATTTGCAGATCAGTTTAAGAGGGAGTGGGACAAATATTTACCCCATCTGTTGTTTGCTTACAGTGAGTTTCCCCAGGAATCCACAGGTTTTTCACCCTTTGAGTTGCTGTATGGGTGTAGGGTGAGGGGACCTCTAGATTCAATTTGAGAAGAGTGGAAAGGTTAGTGCATGTCTCACAAGGAGCCCATTGTGGCATACGTCCTAAACCTCAGGACATGGCTCAGGGAACTCATGGGCTTGGCCCAGGAGAACCTGGCAAAAGCCCAACAACAGAAAAAGGTGTGGTATGACAGGAATGCTCGAGCTAGAGAGTATGCTGTGGGACAGCAGGTAATGGTTCTCATTCCTGTCAGACACAACAAGCTGCAACCAGCTTGGGAGGGTCCCTACAAGGTAGTAAGAAAGGTGAGTGATGTTAACTACATGGCAGAACTGTGAGGCAGATGGCAGGGGCTCAAATTGTACCATGTTAACATGATGAAAACTTACCAAGATAGGGAGGCCCTTATGCTGAGCATTTGCAGTGGATTACATGAGGAGTCTGAGGGAGATCTGGGGACTGATCTCCTCAGTGAGGCTTGGGCTGACACCGCAGTGGAAGGGGTGGCAATATCCCAACAGCTATCTCCTACCCAGGTTCGAGAAATCTGAACAGTGTTGCAGGAATTTGGGGACATGTTCACTGGGAAACAAGGGTGCACCCACCTGGTGCAGCACCAGGTGGATACAGGAACCCAAAGGCCTATTAGGCATGCCCCTTATAGGGTGCCTGAGAGAGTCACACAGACTCTGAGGGAGGAGGTATAGGAGATGTTGGAACTAGGGGTGATTCAAGAGTCCAACAGTCCTTGGGCCTCCGCAGTGTTGCTGGTGCCAAAGAAGGATGGCAGCACCAGGTTCTGTGTGGACTACAAGAAATTAAATAGTCACACAGAATCAGATGCTTACTCCATGCCTAGGACCGATTAGGCCCTAGAGCAGCTGGGTGGGGCTAAGTATCTTACAACCATTGAACTTACCAAGGGTTACTGGCAGGAGCTCTTAACTTCCAGTGCTAGAGAAGTCAGACTTTGTGACTCCTTTTGGCTTGTATGAGTTCACAAAAATGCCCTTTGGGATGAAGAATGCCCCAGCGACTTTCCAGAGGCTGGAAGATCATATCCTAGTAGGAGCTGAAGGGTTTTTCCTTGCTTGCTAGATGATATTGCCATCTATAGCTATTCCTGGCCCGAGCACCTTCAACATGTCAGGGAGGTGCTGGGCAGACTACAGAGGGCAGGGTTAACTATTAAGCCGAGCAAATGTCAGGTGGATATGGCAGAGGTCTCCTACCTAGGACATAGAGTGGGGAGTGGTAAGATAAGCCCAGAACCTGCCAAAGAAGAAGCCATTCAGGCATGGCCTGCACCTGTTACCAAAAAGCAGGTGAGGGCATTTTTAGGGACAACCGGGTACTACATAAAGTTTGTTCCCAGTTATAGTACCATAGCTGCTCCCTCACAGACCTGACAAGGAAGAACAGGCCAGATAAGGTAGTGTGGACCCCAGCATGTGGGCAGGCATTCCAGAAGCTTAAAGAAGCTTTGGAAGGACCCCCTGTGTTATCCAGTCCAGATTACAGCAAACAAATTTGTTGTACAGCTGGATGCTTCAAACCATGGGGTGAGGGCTGGACTTAGCCGGCTTTCTTCAGAGGGAGAAGAGCACCCAGTGGTTTATCTCAGTCATAGGCTCCAACCCAGAGGAAAATGCTATGCAGCTGTAGAAAATGAATGTCAAGCCATAGTGTGGGCATTGCAAAAACTTCAGCCTTATCTGTATGGAAGAATATTCACTGTTATGACAGATCACAACCCTCTAACATGGTTAAACAGAGCCGGTTAGTAAAATACCAAGTTGCTAAGATGGAGCCTGGGGTTGCAAGCATATAATATGTCAGTGCAGCACCGCAGTGGGGTTAACAATGCCAATGCAGATGGGATCTCAAGACAGGGAATGGGGTGAGGTACACTCAGACAGACCTAACCCTCTCAAGTGGCATTTTTGAAGGGTCACTTGAAAAATTAGCTTGAGTTCTCCGGGGGGGGGAGGTGTGAAGACTGTTAGAGAAGGGTGAAGGCTGCCAGCTTAGTCAAATAGAATTTGATACATAATTCTGGCATTTGTAAATATAAATGTAAAATACAGGCTTGTTTCTTAAATGAAAGAAAATACTGTAAAATGTGAACTTCAAGATTGTAGCAACATTGTCATCTGCTGTAAGGAAAACTAAGCCAAGCATTTCAAATCTTTCTTTTGAAGTTAAAATTATTTCAAATCTATCCTTTGATCTCTAGAGCTTGGAGTCATTATGTCTGGACTAGCACATTATTTCCATTGTTTTAACTTAAGGAATAATTACTAGAGTGTACATGTGAAATGTATTTTATTGTTGTAGCTTCCTGAGCAGATGTAAGCTTGCTAAATAATGTAGCCTGTTGGCCTGGGAACCCCAGGCTAAGTGTCAAAATGATGTAATGTGTATACCGGGAAACATAAGTGTCAAAATGATGTAATCTGGGAGGGCCCAGCAGAAATGTTTGCTCATGATTTTAAAAACTATTGCTCAGAGAGAAACTGTAAGCATTTTGATCTTGACTATCCAACTCAGCACTACCTATGTTCTATATGTGTAAGTTACTTTAGAAGTATGTTTGCTTATAACAATAGCTAGGAATTAGAAAAGATTAGACTAAGCATTTTTCTGTTATGTCAGAACTGTACTCCCTAATTATTTTAAGTTTCTGTGTGATCTCTGAACTCTTTAATAGCACTGTGGTATAGTAGTATTGTCTTGTGTTTTTAGTATTTATTATTAAATATTTTTAAACCCTTTTCAACTGTGGCTGGTTTATGTAGAGATAATTTAAGCTCTAGAGTACATTGCATGCTTATAAGTGATCCTATACTAAGCCTTTCCAATAAGCCTTGACTGCTTAGTTACACTACTATTGGATAATAATATTGCACAGTAATAATTGGACACCCTTTTAAGAGCCTTTGGGTAGCTGATAATTATTAGCTGGTGGTGGCAGGAATTACTACCGTATAGTCTGAGTATAGGGGCACAGCGGGAGAATCTGTGTCAGCCTTTCCCAGGAGTGTCTGTGAAGTTGTATAAATACTTATCTCAAAGTGTGTGTGTGTGTGTGTGTGTGTGTGTGTGTGTGTGTGTGTGTGTGTGTGTGTGTGTGTGTGTGTGTGTCAGCTACCTGGGCAGGGACACAAAGTGATGGTTAGATAGAGAGGATGCTGGAGGTTAGCTTGCCAGCTAGGCTGAGATCTGGACCCTATAGCCGTGCCAGTAGGGAGTCTTATTGGGGACCTAGGGAGCAATTGAGCAACCAGCTCTGGACTGACTGTGATCTCTGTGTGCTCTTATGGGAAATTGCACTTTACTGTGTGTATTTGTTATCCTTTCTTCCTATATGAGACGCCCTCTCTGGTGTTAGTGGTGAGGATTGAGGCTCCTTGATTGCTGGGCCAGGGCACAGGAGCCACAGTCACACATGATGGATTCTCATAGGCCAAATTTGTCACATTCAGCTGGAATAATGACAGTGTCCTACAATGGCCATGAATACATTCCTGTTTTAACATACAGTCTGTCTAATAAGTTCATAGGTTCATAGGTTCATACTAGACTATCTGCCCTGAGGCAATTATAAGCCTAGCCCGATTCTGTATGGCTTACGCCACCCCTTGATTTGAGTATACTGTGCCCTTTAAGGTTTAGTTTACTGTGCCTCTGTCTAATAGTGACACAGGAGTAATCTCTGGGACAAACCTATGCTCCCCCATCCACCTATCGAGATTCTTCTTGAAGAGATTCAGTGAGGTGCTCTGCCTCACATGAACTGGAATTCTATTCCAGAGCGAAGGGAGCCTCTGGGTTATGAACCTGTCCCTCCAGCAAGTTCTATTTATTTCTGTGCTGAGGTTCAAGTCCCTCAGTGTGGCTCTAAGGGATTTAGATTTACTGAGGTGGAGCATGTCCATTAATTCTGGATTTGACATAGCTTTGTATGTCAGGCATAGATCGCCTCAAGTAGGCGGTATGCAACTGAGTAGAGCTGGAGTTTTTAACCGAGCAGCATATGGCATCTGTTTGAGACCCTTGATCCTCTTGGTGAGATACTTTTGGGGTCTTTCTAATTGCTGCAGGTGTCGGGTAAGGTACATCCCAAAAGGGGCATTGTATTCTATGATGGGCCTGATGAGGGATGAATAAAGGGGCACGATTACCTCTCTTGATCTAGATGTGAAACCCTTCATGATGAGGTGGGCTATGTAAAAGGTCTTTCTAACCACTTTGGCAATGTGGTTTTCAAAGGAGAGATTGCTATCAACTTGGGTCCCCAGGTCCCTAATAACTTTCACTGTACTTAATGGGTTTCCACCTATGTGGTAATTTGTGGGCACATTGTTTTTGCCAAAGGGTATGACTATACATTTTTTGGCATTTAGCTTTAGACCATGGCGCTGGCACCAGTTATCTATCTCTGTGAGACCTTTTTGAAGGATGTTTGTGTTAGCTGGAGAGTTGATTATGGTGCCCAGTTTGCAGTCGTCTGTGAACTTGGTGAGCCATAGTCCTCCCACGTTTGCCTGTACCTCGGAAAAGTATATACCGAACAAGAGTGGTCCCAGGACAGAACCCTGTGGGACACCACTTGTGACTGGTTTCGAGTCTGACATGGCTCCAGCAACTCTCACTCTGTGGGTTCTGTCTTTGAGCCAGTTTGCAACCCATCTTGTGACATAGGGGTTTATATTTAAGCTGGATAGCTTATCTATGATGCCTGAGTGGGGTATTGTGTCAAATGCCTTTGCAAAGTCCAGATAGGCTGTGTGGACTACCTTCCCTTCATCTATGACTTTGGTGACTGTTTCAAAGAAGTCAACCAGTTTCAAAAGGCAGGATCTGCCCTTGACAAAGCCGAACTGGGTAGGATGTAGTGTCTGTAGGTCCCCAATGTCTTTGTTTATGAGCTCCATGATGATCCTCTCCATAGCCTTGCAGACTAAGCTAGTCAGGCTTATGGGGCGATAGTTTCCAGGGTCCGTAGAGGCTCCACCTTTGTGGAGTGGGACCACTGTTGCTGTACATCATTCTGTGGGCACATATCCTGTAGTGAGGCTGAGATTGTATAGCTGTTTTATTTGAGGGATTAGCTCCTCTTGGAGTTCATGTAGGACGCAACCTGGGATGCCATCTGGTCCCATGGAAGCAGTGTTTTTTGCTTTGGAGAGGGCAGCCTTCACCTGAGCATCAGAGATGTTTGGGAGGCAGCCCTCTGCTGGGATAGATACTTGCTCTTTTGGGGGGGAGGTGGTGGAGAAGTTTGCACTGAACCTGTCTGCCAGGATATTGGCGATGTCCGTGGGTTCAGTGTATTTTTTGTCATTTAGAATCAACTCAGAACAAGTCTGGGAGTTGCATCCCAGGTTTCGAACATAATTGAAAAAAGCCTTATGATTGTCTTTGGTGTCCTGTGCAATTTTTCTCTCGAAGCTGGCCTTGGAGGATTTTATGAGGGATCATAATTTTTTGCTAGTACTGATCAGAGATGCCTTCCCTATTAGGGATTTTGCTCTATCATGTAGTAGCTTCCTCCTTCTGTTGTACAGTTTATTTATGGCAGGGGTCCACCAGACTGGACGCCTGCCTTTGGATGATTGGGTCTTGGTTTTGTTTGGGATAGCATGATCCATGCATTCCTGGAGATGTCCGTAGAATGCATTTATATAGGATTCTGCAGTTTGGGCCGTAGTTTCCACTGGCCCTGGGGCCTTGAAGGATTCCACTTCAGTTTTGAGAGTATAATGGCTGTATACAATGTATCCATGAGTGTTCCATGGCCTGGTGGTCCAACCGCATCCTCCCTGTACAACATACCAGCCAAATGAGGAATATTACATCTCATATGGCTAGCCACTAAATGTGATAGCAACAAATGTGACACAGGTCCACAACCTCACCATTATATGTCCTGGCCAATTTGTAAAGAAGTACACCAAGTAAGAGACATAGTAAAATGCATAACAGCCAGAATAATAAATTATATAATGTAATGACACACTCAATTAATGTGATTGCATATGCAAGCCCTATAGTGCATATGTGTCTATATTACATTCTCGAAAGCCAACAATGTCGAATCTGACATTGTCGACAAGAGAATAGCAAAACTGCAGAACATTGAACAAGTAAACGGAAATCTCCATAGTGGGAGATTTCCATTTACTTCAATGTAGTGTGGTCTTGGAGTTGGTATATTTAAGTAGCGAGGAGTGGGGGGGGGCATCCCCCCACGTGGGGGGTGCAGGGAGGCTTGCCCCCCTGTCTACACAGTTTTTTTTTTTTTTTTTCTGAACATTCAATGTTTTAACGGTCCGATCACTAAAGGTTGACCTTTAGTGATTCGAACTGTTAAATATTCGATGTTCTAATATAAATCCAGCGCATACAGCTATGTTTCAGTTTCTCATGGATAATATGATACACATATGTGATATCCCTGTGTGGCAAAGCTGCTTATAGTTGCACCATTGTCAGTCAATAGCCAGAACACCTACATTATGTACTATTATTGTAATGTAGCATACACAGAATGACACGATTTATGTGGTGCATGTCTTTTTTGGGTATATTGTAGAACACGAAACAGCAGTCCATTACAGGCAAGCCATGTGTACATTACTAATAAATGCAGTTTTGTATATGAAATACACCATCATTATGTTATGCATGCATGTAGGCAATTTATATACTATTCACATTGTACAGTGTTTACAATATGGATTGCAGTACACAAGTAATTTCCCTAAGTGCCCCTATATGTACATGCAAATATAACTATACCAAGAACATTGATTGTCTGTAATGGCTTTGCATACACCCATGAAGTTGTGTTTGTGGTACAGTTAACATATCATTGAATGCAACATGTATCCACCGTGCCTAATACATATGTTGTGATGCATGGATGTTGTATAATGTCTATCAAAAACTCAAAACATTGAAATGCACAATATCCAAACCCATAATCCAGCCACAGTTTACTATCAAATGACTGAAAATCAAAATACTGAATACCAAAAAGACTGAAAATGCAAAATTTTGAATACATTTTATTGCAAGGGGCAAGCCTCCTGCTCCCCTGATATGGGGGTTGTGCCCCCCACACCCCCTGCTAAATATATATACCAACTTTAAGATCGCACAACAGTAGAGAAGGGGAAAATTCCATCATTCAATATTTTGAATTTTTATTTTCAGCCATTTGATAGTAAACCTCCCGCCACAGCCTCTTCTTCCCATTTTTTTTGCATGTTGGGTCGGGGTGTCATTTCAACATTGACAATCATGTGCAGCCAAGGTTTACACCACAGGGTGGCTCTACACCCCACACTCGCGTGCACATTCATACCTATGGCCAATTTAGAGTGCCCAGTCCACCTACTGCATGTCTTTGGAATGTGAGAGGACACTGGAGCACCTGAAGGATACACACATAAACACAGGGAGGACATGCTGACTCCACAGAAAAGGCACTCCAGCCAAGAATCAAACCAGGAACCTCTTGCTGTGAGGTGACAATGCTATTTACTGTGCTACTGTGCCACCATAATACAGAATTATAAAGCCTATTTTACAGAGCAGCAAGCCCCCATGCACCTTCTATGTGGGTGCTGAGCCCCCACACCCCTACAGCTTATATACATATACCATTTCTGGGATCACACAAGCCTGAAGAAATGGCAAAGTCTACATTTTTGATATTCTGAATTTTACATATTTTGTGCCACCAGCAGCTTTTAGACATTTTGATTATATATATATATATATATATATATATATATATATATATATCATGCACTAATATATTTTACTTGTATGCATTGTATATATTATACTAATCCACTCTAAATATTTACAGTATTATTTTAATTATACTGCACATTTGTAATGTTGTATTTGCCTGCTTATGTTACTAAAATTTCTGTTGATTTCCTCTTACTGATTTTGCACTTCTGTGCCAGGATCACAACTGAAAAGATTCACAAAACCAGCTCACTTAGCCAATAATCAAATTGCAAATAAAACTAAACTAAAATAAAATAAAATTAACACAGGCCAATGTAATGATATGCTCTAATAATTCAGTTAGTGTGTGCATGTCTGTGTTTATGTCTGTATCCTATGTACGCTATTGATGTGTTTACTACAGAATAACATAGGATACATAAATCTTTGCTACGTCCGTATACTGCTACATGTGCAGAATGTCTATGCATGTACCAATAATTCTGCAATTCTATAACATTGCTATGTATATGTACATATGCCTATATTGTGTTTATGTAATGTGCCTCATGTATATGCACATTATGAGAAAGGAAACATATAGGTAAGCATATCCTCTGATTGTATAAGTCAGTATGTTATTCCTATTTGGCAAAGCATAGTGGCTAAAGGATCTAAGGTATTAACAAATGCTTCCTGAACCAAGAGTCTGAGTCTTTCCACCTCATTTTCCTATTGTGTGACATTTAGCAAGTCACTTCTGCAGAAGGTGCTATCAGGTCTCCCCCATAAAAAGGGACACTTGTGTCCTGTAAACTCACTCGGTTAACAAATAACTAACATTACAATGTGGCAGCAACATATTAATGTATGTATCTTTACAGAGGAAGCTTTTCATGGCTCATAGCTCTGGAACAGACTTTACTGGCTCTACAATGGTCAGTCATACTACATCAGTGTAGGTCTCATACATGAAGAAATTCCAGGACCATCCATCTTGTGAAAGAAGTTGTTTACCTGATCTGTCTGAGTTACTAAGCTTTCCAGGGAGCTCAAAGTGTGATTGTTTATTGGATAGAGGGTATAGGGGTCAGTTTTCAGGCTTTTTCTCTCTGCTATAAATCAGGCAAGTTTGCACAGAAGTGGTTAGTAGTGCTCTATATAGTAGTAAATGGCTAGACAGTAACTTTTCCCTGTAAAGTTAGGATTAGGTTCAAAAGCTGTTAAACAGCCTTGCATTGTGTGCAATTAAGCTTAGAGCAGCTAATGTATACATCTAATAGCTCTACCATAACCTTGCCCTTAACCCCAAAAACGAGTTTGTGTATCGAATAGCATTACCATATCCTAGTGCTATATAACATCCCCAGAAACCATACTAAGAGAACATGTAAAAATCCAATCCATAATTCTAAACAGCCCACCCAATTACAGGAGCAGACAACATAGATATACAGTTTCCAGATGTCTCTTTGGCAAGCTTGGGAGATTTGGGCATCCTAACATAATGTAGCAATTGCCTCTTGTTCTCAAACAACTGGTTAATCATTAAAGAAAACAGTATGTGAGAGATGTCAATGCACAACTTGCTTGGAAGCAAAAATCTTGCATACAAATGACATTGTCAAGAATACCTACAATACATACCCTCACACACACTGTTCACCACACATAGAGATAGTCTTATGCTGAGGCAATTAAAAGAAACCTTCCCAAATCTCGAAGACCTCCAAAGTCACTTATTGGCAGCACTGCCCTTCAATAACTACTAAAACGCACACACCAAAAGCAAGAACAAATGTCTTAAATCAGCCTACACCAAATAGCTCCACGAGCAAACCCTATAAAGTTAGCATATACTATACCTAATACTCTTGTCATTGGTGACTTCATTTTGTGATACACACACACACACACACACACACACACACACACACACACACACACACACACGCTCCCACTCACCAGGTAAGACAACAAAATGATAATAGCTTATCTGGAGCCAGTTTCCTCAATATCACACATGCACTCAGTTCACTGCATGTCAGGTACCAATATAATTTTATCACAGTCCATGTGAGTGTAAATGATCTGAGATGTACCTTAAAGGACTATATGAACAGATATAATGGATCTCTCGGAATATGTGTCACAGACAACTGTGAGCCATGCATTGAGCAACATACTACCTTTGCCAAGGATGATGCCACAGTATGAACATAAAATAATAATTGGTTTAGTTTCAGGTGTCACTCCAGGAGAATCCAGTATCTTTCAACATGGGAAAACATGAGCAACAGACCACATTGCTTTGCCAAGGATGGGCTTCACCTGTCCTCAGCTAGGCATTTGGATATTTGTTAAAACTTTACCCACCCCCTTAGAGCCTTTTTAGGCAATGCAAAAAAGACAAAACTACAAACATAGTGAAAAACTTTCCAAGCAACCTTAAGTTTTACTGATTAATCCTAGGAGCCTAAACAAAAAGGTCCACATCATTCAAGTCCTACTTAAGTCCCATTTACTCTGGATAGTGTTGACATCTGTGCTGTGACCAAGAATTGGTTTAAAGTTGTAGAAAGTACTCTGGCAATGCAAGGGTGCAGTGCCTTCCACACATTTATACCAATAACAGCACAGATTGGGGCCGAAGGTGGAGGTGTTTCAATCTATTTTGCAACACACATACCTCCAGGTTGGTTAAATAGAATGATACCATGGATCTTATCTACATGCAAGTCATTATAGATAAGGTCCTTCACCATATCTTGGTTAACTACAGGTCACCGTCTTTGCTCCTAGAGTCTCACAGCTGTTACCTAAACCTGCTGAAGACACTCACCATCCAAATCAAACACCTTATTCATGGATGACTTTACCTCATCATTCTCATCTGATCCTTCACATTATATTCTTTTGTTTTTTGGCATATTCAATTGCTGCCTGATTTTTATCTACTTTTGGTTTGATTTCCATTCCCGCTTGACGCTGAGATATTTCTGCGAAACTAAACAAGGAAGCCATCTTAGACTTATTCTCATCATGTTTCAAAACTTTCACTACGTTTAGGTCTGGTGAGGTCAGCAGATATGCATGCAGTCCCACAATTGCAGATCTATAATGTAATCAATTTATGGAGGCCCAAGCCTCCTTCATAACAGGGGATATATAATCTTGGTATGCACTGATTTTTATAAATCCTTTGATGAGCATGAAGCATCCCTCTTGTTTTCCTGTCCAACATCTTTTGGGGACAGTCAATCACTCCAAAACTGTAAGTTAGGCCTGGAACAGCAAATTAGTTTATAGCTTGGACTTTGTTCCTGGATACCAACACTGTTTTCCATATTAATTGTCTTCTAAAATATTCCTTGCTAAGTTTATTTGCATTTGTTCATGTTTTATTGTTGATCCTTCACCAATTCACAAATATTTATACACTCCCTCTTGCTCAAGTTCTTTTATATCACATTCTTGTCCCAAACTGATGTTTTCTTGGAGCTGCGGCTTTCCTGATTTAAAGGTCGCTTTTGCACATTTATCCAGACCAAATAACATTCTTATTATCATCTGAAAAAGGTATGACCACTTGCAGTTGTGCTTTCAGTTCCTCATCTGATGAGCTATACAGTTTTAAATCATCTACAAAAAGAATATAATAAGTCTTTATATGTTATTGTTTTCTTGGAGCCAAATTGTAGCCATGACCTAATCTGTTAAGCAGACAGCTTAACGGGTTAACTGCAAGGCAAAAGAGCAGTGGTGACAGACAATCACCCTGGAATATCCCCCCTTTGAATTTTTATCCCGGAATAATAATTTGTCCTTTATCATGGTTTAACTGCAAAGTTGTTTGCCACTGCTTCATGGTCACTGTAATGTAATTGATCAGTGTAAGGTGTATCTTATAAATTTTAAACACTCTTTTATCCGTGAAGTTGGATACTGTCAAATGCTTTCTTGTAGTCTATCCATGCTATACTTAGACTCTTCCCCTTTTTACAGTTCTTCATTATGACTTTATTTAACAACAAATTATCCTTTGTTCCATATGACTTTCTTTTATTACCCTTTTGTTCTATTGCCATGATTAAGATTTCTTCTAAATGACTATAAATTCTGTCTGCATCAATTCCAGTGCATAGTTTATATGTTGCAGGAAGGCAAGTTACTGGTCTATAGGTTTTATGATATCTTTCAGGTTTGCTCTTAAGTAGGAGTATTGTTTATCCTGTTGTTAACTAGAATGTATCTATTTCTTCTTTTGCTGGTGGTGTTTCAATTCCTTTTGCCTTGTTTCCCAATTCTCTATAACACTTTTTTGGGTCATCGATAAATTGCTTATTTTGTACTTTTCCTTTTATTTATCTACATATCTACATATCTTCTAAGTTTTTCTGCCTGTGCTGATATTTTTAGTTTATTATTTGCGATAGATCCTGATCTGTTATAATACTGCATGTTGGTTTTATCATGTCTATCTTTCTGAGTATTTTTGTTAATCTGTTTGCATTTTATACTCTTCTAACAGTGACACTTCTTGTCTTACTTGCTTTCTAGTTTTCTCTATTCGATACTTCCATGATGGCATTTGATTTCTCCTCTTCCTTTCCCTTACTACTCGATGTTCTTGTGGTAATACTTTGTTATAAATTTAGCTGCACATTGCTATATCCTATTTACTCTGTTATACTGCATGAATCTCCATGGACAGTCCTAATTACTGTGTTCACTTGTTCATCAAACCTCTAACTTTTTTGGTTTGATTGACCTTCTGTAGTCTATTTCTTTCATTGATCTTAATATGTTTGTCCATCTGTATTAAATAAATCAAGCAACTCTTCTCTTAGATCATTTTCTTCTAAACTGAGAGCACATTCTTGGTTCTCGATTTCCTGTGGGCATTCTGTAGAAAGTTCCAGACCATCTTCCTGTGCTACATTCTCTTCAGTTTCATCCTGTGTCATCCATTGCTCATTTGTATGGGAGCTCACTGGCCTATCACTCCACAACATTGATTGTGTCATAGCTGCCACAGTTTCTTGTTCCTTCCTTTGCTGTCCAACTCCAACTGAACGATTGTACCAGTTTCCTGTGGAGGGCTCCAAAGTATCTTCATACGGCAACTGATCAGATGCTTCCCACTCTACTGGTTTCTCCTTAATTTGGGTGTCCATTGCTCTATCCTGCTGTGGTGTTATCTGAGTTAAGTATTTTACACTAAATCCTTCACTTCACAGGTACTCCATAACCTCAGTTTCTATTTCTTTAACTTCTCCATTACTAATCCATTTTTTTTTACTTTTCCTCTTTCTTTTCTTATTTTTGGTGTTGTTAAATGTTCTATATCCAGATGCCTTTGCCTGTATTTCTCTTCAGATAACTTTAGTGCTGCTCTCTTCGTATTGAGTAGTTCTGATTTCTCCTTTCCATGAATATTGTACCTTATTAAATCTCTTTTTCTTTCCCATGTCCATATTCCTTCTTCAGATGTCTCCTGCTCCTCCTGTTTCTCCTTACTTGGGGGAATGTTGTTCCACCATGCTGTGATATAACCTGTGTTAGACTTTCTACACGAAATCCTTCACTTCCCAAGAATTCCGTAACTTCAGCTTCTATTTTTTTTTTACTTCTTCTTGACAAATATTCTGTTCTATTTTCCCTTTTTTCATCTTATATTTTTACTGTGAAATTTTCTGTATCTGGGTACCTTTGCCTGTATTTCTCTTCAAATATCTTTGGGGCTTCCTTTTTTGTGTTGATTAATTTGGCTTTCTCCTTTTCATAAATATTGAACCATATCAGATCTCTCTTTCTTTCCCATGGCTATATATTTTTATGCCTTTCAAAAGTCTCTAGATTTTGTTCTTTATATTTTTGCACTTACTCAGTCACTTCTTTTTCCAAACGGTACAAGGTTTCTTGTTCTATATAGTATTTGTGATGGATCTGTTGTATTAATGAAGACAAAACTGCATTTGAAGCTTCTGACAGTTTTTCTTGTGGAAGTATTTTTCTTTCCTCTAATTTTTCTCTCTTAAACTTTTCATATATTTTCTGTCTGGAAATTCTGTGCTTCTTGCATAATAGTAACAATACATAATTTCTTTCTTATCCTCAGTAGTCCACTCTATTGTCTGTCTGACTCTTTTTTGGCCAATCAATTTTGTGATTTTTGTGGACTGCTACTTCCTTCTGCAACAGGGGGGCAATCCTCCCTCTCTGCCTGGCCTAGCCCCATTGTAGGAAAGTTTCCATGTCTTGAGGATTCTACACTGTCAGTTTTTTCCAGTCCTGGCACCAGTGCACCTAACAGGATTGGGCACTTTTTTTTATCCTGGGTCTTGTGCACCCATCTGTCTTTTTTATTGTTCCCCTACTTCTGTCCATGATATTATGCTATATAAAATACAGTGTATACATCAATATTGTCTTGTTGAGATTTTGTGAAAAATAGGGTCCACCTACTTTTCTTCTGGTACAGTCTGTGTTGTTGCAGTTCAGATGCCTTGGGGGTTCTTAAGACTGATTTCCAACATTATTAGTCAGCAATCCTCAGTCATTCTATATCAGCTGATTCTCATACATGATAGAAGTTCCTCACTTGTACTCTTTTTATCCCGCTGGAGTCTGTTGGTCTGTGTTGTTACCCTTCAGGTGGAGTCTGTTTGTTTCCTGGGGCTTTAAAGATGGATCATCTGGATTATCTGGATCATGAACTCGCAGGACAGTGTGCTTAGAGTTAGAATGTCATGCACCGTGGCACACACATTCTGACCATTGCTGAATCCTTCTCAAGGGTATACTGCAGGGTACCCTCTGATGTGTCCAGACAAATAAAGCTAATTTTAAACACACTAAATAGTCTCTCTGCATCATTCCTTGTTGTGATGTGTGCTCCATTATAAGCTTCTACTACAGCTATGGACAGATTTCTTCGTGATGTCATGACCCATAGCTCAAGTGGATAAGTGCTGTCACGTGTGGACAGAACAAAGGCAGTGAAAATCTATGCACTTGTATTTGGTAGAACAGCAGCCTTTGCAGACTCTCTTCCATATACATATTTATTAAATTACCTTTGCTGATATCTACACTTTGTAAATATTATCTAAAGAAACATTACGGACATTGTTAGGGTATGCAGCAATAAGGTTTAGGATGAGGCCTTTTGCTGAGCACAGTGTTTGACTATTAAGAGATAGTCACCCCTTTTGACTGACATAACAGTTGGCATTTGCACCAGAAGGAGTTTTAATTGCTATTTGGGTATATTCAGGCGCAGCAAGGACATGTGTGAGACTGTCATTTTGCTGTATCTATTCTGTCACAATTAGCAACTTATTTATCCTGCCTTATGATACATAACCACCAGGGACATGTGACAATGGAATGTTCATGAGGTTAGCAAACCAAGTGGTAGGCAAACTGTTTTCTCTGGAAAGACAGGATTACCACTAAAATGACAGGATTACCACTCAGATTATAAGATTACCACTCAGATTGCACTGGGCCATGTGAAGCATGCTCATCTTACACACAGTCTGCACCACCTCTCTGACAAGCCTCTGTCAATCTGTTATCTGATCAGACACCTGGCATAGCTGAAGCCTGGACCAGTGCTGGCTGAGCTGGACACCTCCTAGCTTCACAGAGTGCAGGATGTTGCTCCTGGTCCAAGAAGAATTATGCTGTGCAGTTACAGGGAGATAGTCTCTGTACTAGCATTTAGTGGAAATAAGTCAGAGACCTTTTCTGGGCAGGGCACCCATCCATCATAGAATACACACACATTTACACATGCTTTGTACACACACTTGTAGGTACATATATTTGAATATATATATATATATATATATATATATATATATATATATATATATATGCATGTATATGTAGATATATATATATTTTTTTTTTTCAGCATAGAAAATACTAACTTTATATTGTGATAGCATTTTTGAATTGTTATACTGCAAGAATTCACCTCAGACTTTAGATACTAAATAAGAAAGAGGCATATCAGGTTCATTTAAAGAAGCACGTCTTCAAACAATAAATCTGCCATGCCTCAGTAAAAATACAGTTTGCTTGTGGTTTGCCTGAAACTTATTTGATTGCTTTTTTTTGTGGATGCACAATTTCTCATCCTGAGCGAGGGTGTGGTACTAATATGTGGGCAAATCTATCACTAAAATAGATAAAACTAACTACTTTTTGAAGAATAATAAAAGAGTGGTCAGTTATTCAAAACATGTTACAATAGATGAAAATAATAAAAACACTGCTTTTAAATGTAGGCTTTCATGGTGTACATGTCCAAGGATTTTATTGTGGAGCTTACTGACAATTCTATAAATGAGTTTGATTAGAAAGAAGAGGAACATCATGTTAACAACTTAATATACAGCCCCAGTAAAGGCTGTATGACTCTTATTTTCAAATATTGGCTAGAGACATGACACGTTTCATAGTTCACAACTGCCTCTGAAACCAGATTTGCCTCTGAGAGAGATAAGAGTAATAACTGTAATTTAATTCCCAAGAGCTATAAACAGATGAAATTGTTAGGATTCTAATTACTGCTAAATTACTTTATTGTCCTGAACAGATAGTGGGAATCTTCTCCTAGGCAGCCAAGGGTTATTTAGAGGTCACTGAGCAGGTGGATAATAAAAGCTGCTTAGGGAGGTATGTTTAGCAGTAGTTGTTGATGAGTGTGTGTGTGTGTGTGTGTGTGTGTGTGTGTGTGTGTGTGTGTGTGTGTGTGTGTGTGTGTGTGTGTGTGTGTGTGTGTGTAAAAGACAAAGAGACAGAGAGAGATGGAGAGAGAAACAAAGAGAAGATAACTTAATTTTTCTTGATAGCTCACTTTTTCAAATGTGCACTTTTTTTCATTCAGAGATAATTTTAAAGTAAAGTTATTTTCAGTGCAGTAAAATGCAATTGACAGTACGTACTGTTCAGAAAGTAAAGGACAAGGTAGTTTTAATTGTGTTTAGACCAACTGGATAGAAAGGAGATACATGTGAAAAACAATGGCAATTGAAAAAGACAAAGCCGTCTTTATAGCTGACAATTAAAAGGGAATGTTTGCTAAAATATGATAAATATCACAAGTCTTTTGAAATAAGGTACATTACTATTATCCATTTAAGTAAGCAACAAGCAGACAAAACTTAAGAAGTACAGTGTCTTACCATACAAGACATCTGGAATTTAATAATTTACTAGATGCATGAAATGCTTCATGGGTCCCATTATTTTCAGCTGTATCCTGGTAATGTAGACTGAATTAACGGTGGGAGGTTCCACCGCCATCATGGCTGTCATTGTCTGTTTTGGCTCATGCCCAATTGTGTTTGTATATTGCCACATCCATGTCCATCCACCAGGCATTTAGCACAAACAGTCCTTGTCAGCCTTCCATACCTAAATCTTACAGTGGCCATTCAACTTCCACTGCCTGTGATGGCTATATCGGGTATTCCATGGGCAGACCACTGTCAGAGTGTATGATGCCACTCCATGGTAGTTGTCGTACATCAGGCATTTTGAGGTAGAGTTTATGTAGCCTGCAGGGCTAGGCCTTTCATATGGGCATCATTGATCATTTTTGGCTGGTCTGCCAGTTCCTCAAAAAAGCTCACACTACACTATGCATACACACGAAGATTCATTTACCTAACATGCTTTATCTAAAGATATTCAATCAGTATAGCATGTTATGGTATTTTTTATCAGTGTACCATTTATGGAATATCATTACCTATAATGAGATTCATTAATATAACACGTTATAGAATTCCGTTAGTTGCCTATAGTGCAGTAGAATATGAAGTCATTCAGTATGTAGCCCTGTAAAGTAATGAATTTGGTGCACCATGCCTCAGGTTATTCAGTACATCAGCATTGCGGAGTGCTGAATTTGGTGCACCATGCCCCCAGTCATTCAGTATGTCAGCACTGCAAGGTGCTGAATTTGGTGCACCATGCCTCAGGTCATTCAGTACGTCAGCATTGCGGAGTGCTGAAATTGGTGCACCATGCCCCCAGTCATTCAGTCCATCAGTGCTGCAAAGTGCTGAATTTGGTGCACCATGCCTCAGGCCATTCAGTACATCCACATTGCGGAGTGCTGAATTTGGTGCACCATGCCCCCAGTCATTCAGTCCATCAGTGCTGCAAAGTGCTGAATTTGGTGCACCATGCCTCAGGCCATTCAGTACATCAGCATTACAGAGTGCTGAATTTGGTGCACCATGCTCCCAGTCATTCAGTATGTCAGCACTGCAAAGTGCTGAATTTGGTGCACCATGCCTCAGGTCATTCAGTATGTCAGCATTGCGGAGTGCTGAAATTGGTGCACCATGCCCCCAGTCATTCAGTCCTTCAGTGCTGCAAAGTGCTGAATTTGGTGCAGCATGCCTCAGGCCATTCAGTACATCAGCATTGCGGAGTGCTGAATTTGGTGCACCATGCCCCCGGTACATTATCATTCTTGTGTTGGGGAGAAAGGCAAGATCAGAGAAGGGAAGGCATAATGATAGAAACTCTCGTCTTTGCTACTCCAGATTTGTTGGAATCTGGCCCTCTGTAAGATTCTATATAAATGAATCTCATTATCTATTTATAGTTTAACCTAAAGAACTGACCAATCAGCAACACAGCTGTGGAAGTCCTGATATTGGCCATACCCACAGCATGACCTCTGTGCTAGACATGCTATTTTATGCAAGACAGGTAAAAAGTCTACTATGCAAGCATCTTCACCTCTGCAAAAAATGGGAGGGGGCATATTGTTAGGGGTACATCAATGAAGTACCATTTGACTTATCAAGGAAAATCATTCTTGTGTTATGCCCTGTGTAACAGAAGTGATTTTTTATTTATTTATTTATTTAACATTTGTTGACCGGGAATGTCCGACTAGGTTCCACAGAGCCTGTTTTCAGCGGAGGCCCGGGGAGAAATGCTCCAGACTCATGTCATGTGATGTCAAGTGATGACTCATAAAAACAAACTATGCATGTATGGGGTCCTTAGCTGAATCCTTTGAACAACTCATTGCATGCAGCACAGTTCTCCTTGTATGTCAGTACTGGTATTGCCATCAATGGGCCTTTGCATCATGTAATGCGTGTAGTTCTAGTACCAGCAATGGTACTGCTGCCAATGTAAAGCTTCTAAGTACAAAATGGGAATCAGCTGTAAGGCTTTGCAGTTCTTCCTTAGCATGCAGACTCATGGTGCTCTTTTCTTAAAGCAATGTGTGGAATTACTGAATGGGATAGCATGCCACCCCATGTGTAATATTCTTACAGTAAACAGGCAAGAATGTTACAGAGTTAACCCTTATATCGATAGAAATCAATGCATAACTTTGTAAAGCTGCAAATTTAGAATTATTCTACTAAAATTATTCTGCTCAGCATAATTGTAAAAGTTATTAAAATACATCTTTGTTAAAGTGGCTGTGGAGTATGAGATGATGGCAGTAAGGCTTCTAATACCCTTCAGAATATATTTCAGGTTTCTAATACCCTTCAAAATAAAGTTCAGAGCTGGGGTGCCTGCATTTCTATGCCATTAGATTAATTCCACAGAGTAACTTCAGTTCAATAGCAAAATACATTTTTTTATGATAGCACTGCTGCATTAGATAGTCAGGATGGCAGAAATGTTATATTGTTTATTTAGTTTGCCCAATATGTGTTGATAGTATCTTTCTGTTGCCTCTCCTATACCTCCTCTCATGGCCATCACCCATTCCTACTCCTTTTGAAAGCTTCTGCAATCTTAAAGTGCTCTACTTGCTCAGGTAGTCCATCTATTTAACAATTAATATTTCCTTGAAAACTATTTTCTTAGAGGTATACTGAATTTTTTACCCCCTAGAATGGCCATCCTCCTTCCTTTAGCTTTCTTCTTCAAGGGTACGCCTTCTCACCATCGCCCAGGAGCCTTGTATAACCGTATATGCCTTCTCACCGTCGCCTAGGAGCCTTGTACAACCGTATATGCCTTCTCACCATCTCCTAGGAGCCTTGTACAACCGTATATGTCTTCTCACCATCGCCTAGGAGCCTTGTACAACCGTGTACGCCTTCTCACCATCGCCTAGCAGCCTTGTACAACCGTGTATGCCTTCTCATCATTGCCTAGGAGCCTTGTACAACCGTATATGCCTTCTCACCATCGCCTAGGAGCCTTGTACAACCGTATATGCCTTCTCACCATCGCCTAGGAGCCTTGTACGACCATATATGCCTTCTCACCATCACCTAGGAGCCTTATACAACCGTATATGCCTTCTCACTGTCGCCTAGGAGCCTTGTACAACCGTATATGCCTTCTCACCATCGCCTAGGAGCCTTATACAACCGTATATGCCTTCTCACCATCGCCTAGGAACCTTGTACAACCATATATGCCTTCTCACCATCACCTAGGAGCCTTATACAACCGTATATGCCTTCTCACTGTCGCCTAGGAGCCTTGTACAACCGTATATGCCTTCTCATCATCGCCTAGGAGCCTTGTACAACCGTATATGCCTTCTCACCATCACCTAGGAGCCTTATACAACCGTATATGCCTTCTCACTGTCGCCTAGGAGCCTTGTACAACCGTATATGCCTTCTCACCATCGCCTAGGAGCCTTATACAACCGTATATGCCTTCTCACCATCGCCTAGGAGCCTTGTACAACCATATATGCCTTCTCACCATCACCTAGGAGCCTTGTACAACCATATATGCCTTCTCACCGTCACCTAGGAGCCTTATACAACCGTATATGCCTTCTCACCATCGCCTAGGAGCCTTGTACAACCGTATAACATATTCTCATTCTGTCTTATCCTTAAATGAGAATAAATTTTAGCTCTTCCACTATTTTTCTCATAACTCCTTGCCTTCTGCATTTATTGTCTTGGTGACATTTGTTTTGCTCTTTCTTAGCTTGATATCATTGCCCTGCTAGCATTGATAATTACGATAGCATTTGATACAGATTTTGTTACCGTGCAACATAAATAAGTGCTTCAGTATTTTTGAGGTCTTATCTTTTCTGTTTTCTGCCTTCTTGAGTTTAGTTTAGACATCAGACAAATATAAAATACTGGAAAGTGTGAGTTACTTTGATAACTTAATCTAAACGTATTTTTGCTCTGAGTAGTAGACTATGCTGTTTCTATGTTATGCTGTTTAAGTGCTGTTAAAATAAGTATTTTGTGAAGTGCTGCATCTCTGTTCCTAGGAAGCATTTTAAGGAATAGTGCTACATCATAATATCCATGGTTACAGCTTTCTAATCCGTGCATGTTGGATGTTTTCTGCTATTTTCTCACATAAATTCCTTTTCCAAATGTGTGCTGTCAACCATCAATCTTCCCAGATAGTATTTTACTTTAGGAGTAATCTGAGCATTGATTAAAGGACTTTATACTTACTTACATTCAACCTAAGTTAACACATCCCAGCATTCAGTGCCAGTATTCTTAGGTCCCTTTGAAGGAATACTTTCCAATGCCTCACTGCCTTTTATAGTTTAGTGTTGTCCATAATTAGGTTAGTCAGTGTTCTTGTGATGTTTGGCATCAAGATACAAAACAGCAAAGTTTCTAGCTCTGATACACCATGGAATTCAAATAGCTACTTCTCTCTCTTTTAACAAAGTCTCCTACTTACATGTTTAATAATTATATTTTTATTATTCAACAAGTGACAGCTCATTGCTCATATGGCAAACCAAACAAGAGGCCATGATGTATATAAGACAGAGTATATAACATTAATAATAAGAATGTTTCCTTGTCAAACTTGAACACATCTTATTACATATAAATGTAAAATAATACGCATATGTAATATACAAGCTCACATTGCATTGGGGAAAGGAGAAACTTTCTTAACCCTATTTTTGTGTGTGCGCGCGAGCACACACACACACACACACACACACACACACACACACACACACACACACACACACACATATATTTATAGGTTTACTATCAAATGACTGAAAACCAAAAGACTGAATCCCAAAAAGACTGAAAATTCAAAATACTGCATACATTTTTAATGCAAGAGGCAAGCCCCCCCCCCCTGTTCCCCTCATGTGGGGGACTGCACCCCCCACATTGCTTGCTAACTATATATACCAACTCCAAGACCACACAACACTGGAGAAGGGGCAAATTCCATCATTCAGTACTTTGAATTTTCAGTCTTTTTGGGATTCAGTCTTTTGGTTTTCAGTCATTTGATAGTAAACCATATTTACATACATAGTGTGCATGATTCATTACATATCACAAAATGAGATGCAAAACATCCAACACAATACAGTGAAAAATCAAATTATTTAATACTGAAAATCATCAAACATATTTAAGATTGTAAAAGGGAAGGAATTTCCTTTTATGATCTTTACACAAAAAATACACCATAAGACTCGTTTCTACTTTGTCTGATTAGTGGTTTTGTTATGAAAATCTTTTGTTTAAGGTAAGGTGCAGTTATAGGGTTAGGGTTAAGGTTAGCATGTATTGCTAAGGTGGGCATATTACTAAGCTGGAAAGGGTAAACGTACAGCTCCGGTATACATATTTCAATCACAGGTGACAAGAAATGGACATCACCTGTTATTGTATACTGGGAAATGTCCAGTAAACTACTTATTATGGGCTAGCATATATGGGCTGGGTATGGGTACAGTGATAGTACTGGACAGAAAAATACACATGACAGTTTTTATGTCAATACAGCTATGGGTAGGGGGTGGGAAATAAACCCCCCAGACATCCTCACAATGAGAAAATGAAGTAAGAGTTAACATCAGGATCCATTTGACCAAATACATGGACGAACATAGGCAGCGGAAGCTGTTAAAGACTGTGGGGGGGGGGGGGTGACAGGGGCACTTAGTGAACTAAAAAGAGTAATTTTTTTATAACTATTTGCTACCACAACATAGGTTCACTTGGAGGACATTTTAAGCTTAGCCAATTCCCTTTAGGTGCTTGAATTAACATTTTCTGATTGGTCTTAGCTATCCCCATGGCTGATAATTGTATATTAGCCCTAGTGAGAACAACTGTGATTATACCATAGATGATCTGAGGGGGCCATGTAAGGGATGCAGCATTTAGGAACTGCCTCTATCCATTAGTGGCAAGAGGGGAAATGCTGGAGTACATTTTCTATTAACTATCCTTAGATCCAGGTTGCATTTGAATATGGATGGATGAGCTTTGCTTTATTTTTATGGATAGTCTGTTCCGGAACAATGGTAGCCTCTGTGATATATATACATCTCTCCACAACATTTAGTTTAGATACCTGGACTGAGTATTTCTGATGCCATTTGACTTGTTGATGTTCAGTAGGTCCATCTGTATTATGTCGGAGGATGCTTTGTATACCAGACATGTCACCTCTAAGCACTCTGTAGGATACTGAGTATAGTAATAAATCTTTGAGGTGGTCCATGCAAGACCTATTGTTTAGGACTTGTATCCATTTAGTAAGGTATCTCTGAAGGTATTCCACTTGTTGCATGGGGCTGGACAGATAAATGCCAAAGTGGGCATTATACAAAATGATTGACATAATGAGAGCTTTGTAAAGCGGGACAACAACATCTCTAGATCTAGTTACAATCAATTTGTTTATAAACTGTGCAATATAGAAAGGTTTTGTTATGACTCTGGGCACATGTTGGTCAAAAGTTAGGTCACTGTACACACAAGTTCCCAAATGCCAAGCAATTGGATCAGTTCTCAGAGGGCATTGTCATGATTTTGACACCAGTTATTATTTGGGACAAACCTTCCTGCATGATGATTAAGTCATTTGGGGATTCAATAATTTCTCCTAGCTTGCAGTCATCTCAAACTTAGCTGGCCAAAGCTCTTTGGTATTTCCTTTTACTTTTGAGATGTATATGCCAAACAGAAAAAGTCTCAGCACCGAACCCTAGGGGACTCCATTGGTGACTGGTCTCTTCCCCTGTTTTGATCTCCTGCATCCTGTGAGCCAAGTTGGCAATGCAGATGGTGATGTAAGTGTTTGCTCCTGCATTATTCATCTTTTGTACTACACCTGAGTAGGGGATTGTGTCAAAAGGCTTGGATAGGTCAAGGTAATGTGGTGTGAACTGTTTTACTTTCATCCATTGCTTTGGTAACAAGAGAAAAGCTTAAAATTTGCCCATGATTTTGAGACTTTCACACTTTCCTCTGGGCTGTTTTCAAACACATTTCTAGGGCCATGCATACATGTATGCATTCCTTGATTCACCTTCCTGATTGTATTAAATTATATTCCTT
This sequence comes from Protopterus annectens, assembly GCF_019279795.1. Taxonomy (NCBI): domain Eukaryota; kingdom Metazoa; phylum Chordata; order Ceratodontiformes; family Protopteridae; genus Protopterus; species Protopterus annectens. The sequence continues at coordinate 108,265,300 of NC_056745.1, read as the reverse complement.
GTATAATATAGCACACTTGTTAGACTTAAGTTAGAGCGCATTTTAAATTTATTGTTTAAACATTTTTCCATTAGGCAATGAAGCAAAATGCATGCACCAATAATGACAAAACTGCCCTATTCAGAACATCTCCATGACAACAGTCTACTTCTACACACAATATATAAATACAGAATCACAGTAGTGTAAGCCACAGTCATGTTGCACAGCTTCCTGAACTTATTTTCAATTGGGGGGGAGAGGGCAAAAGGCCAAAAACCAGGGACTCATTTTAAACATTGCTTGTATAATTTTGGAAAGTTGCTTGCATAAACTGTCATGTTACCACCATGCATTTCACTGCCAAGCCTTGAACCCAGAACTCTGTGCACTACAGTCAGTGCCACATACCACTAAGGTAAACCATCAGTTTCTTGAAAAACAGGATGACAAACTTAAATGGCTATCATATCATTTAGTGAATTCAGTTCTCACTTCTCACCATAGCTCTCAACCTCTTAGCACAAAAATACAGAACAAAGCCAGTAAGGGGGGAAATACAGCCCCAAAATAGGGACACATTTCAAATACTGATTTTATAACCTTAGAAAATTGCTAGAATAAAAGGTTTTGTTTTACCACTGAGGCATAAATTCACAAGTGATGGTGGCTAGGGACTTTAGGCTCTGTTTACCTGTACCCAAGGTACAGGGTTTGAGCCTGAGTGCCTCTAGCCATCAGATGTGTTCCACCGGGGGCATTGTCACACATGCACATACACCCCTTACTCACTCTGAACATAGTCTCCCAGTAAATTCCAACAGCCAGTCCAGACTCTGTCCTCCAATTTTCACCCAGGCAGCTTCCGAAATTAAATCCTTCAGCAGCAGCTAAATAAAACCTTCCATTCCAAAATCAAATCCTACAGCAGCTAAATAAAACCATCCGTTCCTGCTCGCAAAAGCATTCAAAACCATATGTGTGCCCCGAGCACAACTCCAACAGGCTCGTAGCCCTGATGAGCTGACATCATCACGCAGGTGATGACGTCAGCTAAAGTGCGAAAAACGAAAATAATTCAAAAATAAAGAATGGGACAGTTGGGAGGTGATCTGCAAAAGTGGAGGGGCTCCCCTCCCCCCTCTCTCTATGGTTCTGGTGCCCATGTGGATGAAGACATGCTGAAACGTATTTCTAACATGCACAGTTTGTCCAAATACATGGACGAAGAAATGCTGAAACATATTTCTAACATGCACAGTTTGTCCAAATATATTGGCGAAGACATGCTGAAACATATTTCTAGCATGCACAGTAATGCTCGTTCCTTTGAGCTATGCCAGTCATGACAGATGTGGCACTGTTGTCTGAAAGTTATGCATTTTAATCCATACTAGTTTCTATGAAAAGCCAGATGTTTATGACAGCATCTATACTTATCCCAAAGCTCCCTTAGGTAGCCAGATGTTTATGACAACATGTATACTTATCCCAGAGCTATCTTAGATAGCCAGATGTTTATGAGAGCATGTATACTTACCCCAGAGCTCCCTTAGATAGCCAGATGTTTATGAGAGCATGTATACTTACCCCAGAGCTCCCTTAGATAGCCAGATGTTTATGAGAGCATGTATACTTACCCCAGAGCTCCCTTAGGTAGCCAGATGTTCATGACAGCATGTATACTTACCTCAGAGCTCCCTTAGGTAGCTAGATGTTTATGACAGCATGTTTACTTACCCCAGAGCTCCCTAAGGTAGTCAGATGTTTATGACAGCATGTATACTTACCCCAGAGCTCCCTTAGATAGCCAGATGTTTATGAGAGCATGTATACTTATCCCAGAGCTCCCTTAGGTAGCCAGATGTTTATGTCAGCATGTATACGTACCCCAGAGCTCCCTTAGTTAGCCAGATGTTTATGACAGTTTGTCTACTTACTGCAGAGCTCCCTTAGGTACCCAGATGTTTATGACAGCATGTATACTTACCCCAGAGCTCTCTTAGGTAGCTAGATGTTTATGACAGCATATATACTTAACCCAGAGCTCCCTTAGGTAGTTCATTCTGCTCCTGTTACTCTGTCTATTCCTTTTGAGGACTTCGGGGGTAAAGACAAAAAAAGAGCATTATGTGAAGTTTTTGAATGACAAGTAATGCCAGCTTAAATCTGAATCTAACATATGTTATGCTTACAGTATGTAGGTGCTGCCTGAGCTTTGACTTCATCCTCCCATTGGCATACCAGGACAGGATTGCGAAGCCTCATGATGCAGTAATGATGATAGCAGTTTTCCCTTGTCTGTGGAATGCCACGTGCATGGATGAAAGCCTGGACTATACTATTCCAAGCTTCAGTCTTGTGCTGTATACCTGTATAGCCCTCCTGCAAAAGCATCCAACTGTAATCATTTTGGAGGAGGTAAAGAAATATCTTTGTCTCCTCCTCACACCACCTCTGTGCTCTAAAAGGAGCTCTACCCTCTTCTTCTCTAGCCATGATGTCTCATCTTGAAGAATTACAGGGAAAATGGAAGGGATATGGCACCCAAAACAGTTCTCATCTGTTGTATCTGTCATGAATTGACAGCCGTTGAGGGGCATCAAATTTCTGTGATGGATAAAAAACAGATAATATAGGAAATGTGGAAGTCCTCCATCTGTGTGTATGCTGCTGAGAAAGCATGTTCTACAGCGACTCCATATAAAGATACCAAAATAGGGAATGGTACTGTCTCCTCTATGAGAAAAGAGTAACCGCGCATGCTCATGTGTGTGCACAATACCATGCAGAAATTGGCATAATGTTTACCAGGTGTGCTAGTAATGCAAATTTAGTGATTCAGAAACAATAATGAGAGAATCCTTAATCAGCATAGTTATCATGCTGAGAGGGGTGAATCTTTATAACTGTGACAAAATGTGCTCTGCCTTCACTGCCAGGTTTTTGTACCACACAGTAATACTGGTCATACCACTGTTTTGTTTCAGAAGCTGCTGGAAGTACCCCTACTATTTGCCTTTGATGTCTTGTGAACTGGTGAGCAATTTGTTGCTGGAATCCCTTATGAAGGGTGTCTGATGACTATCTTCTTTATCGGTTTGTCTTTGTCTTAATGATTTTATACAGTTTTTGTGCAAACTGTAGAGTCCCTTTCCAGAAGATGGTACTGTGCGTCAAATGCCTTGTTTTTGCAATAGCAACTACTCTCTTGGGATCTTTGTTAGCCAATTAGTATCCTTTGTTAGCATGGTTCATCTTTTCTGTCTCCCAGGTTTTCTTGTACTCCTTCTTTTTTTGATGACTTCCTGGACTTCTGTGTGCCACTATCAACTTTCCTTATGTACCTTATTTCCATATCTGTGTCAGTCACATATCTGTTCTGTAGGTTCATAGGTGTTTACTAGGTTAATGACCACAAGGGCCTTTTTAAACCTAGCTGTGCACCCCAAATCTCTGACAAGTTCTGGTACCCTTGACATGTGTAAGCAGGGGATTGGAAGATGAACCATTTACAAGCAGGGGATTGGAAGATGAACCATTTACAAGCAGGGGATTGGAAGATGAACCATTTACAAGCAGGGGCCTGGGAGATGAACCATTTACAGGTTGCTTGTGTCCATTAGAGACGTAGGTGCCAGACCAGGGATGAATTTCCTGTTCCCCATCCAATTGTGCAAGTTACACTTGAATTGCATTAAGGAGGAACACTGATTCACATGGATGGGTAGCCTGTTCCAGAGATGAGATGGGGTAGTCTCTGGATAAATACCTGTTTCTCCAGCAGGTCTTATTTATATCACAGGCAATGTTTAAGTCTTCAGAATGGGTAATGCTGGTGTTGTTTCTTTTGTTGATATGCAGGTGGTCCATCAGAGTGGGGTCTGGCAATGCCCTGTATGCCAGGCATGGATATTCACTCAACAGCTTGTAAGAGACAGAATACAGGGATAGGGCCTTGAGGTGGTCTGCAGAGGACATTTTATTTACACCCTGTATTCTTTTAGTGAGGAACCTCTGTGGACGTTGCAGTTGTTGGATATGCCTGGTCAGGTACATACCAAAGGGGGTATTGTACTCAGTGATAGGTCTGATGAATGCTGAATATAGCTAACCAATGACTTCCCTGGACCTCAGTGCCATATGTTTGTTTATAAGTTGCACAACATATAATGGCCTCCTCACCACTGTAGACACATGATGATCAAAAGCCAGATTACTGTCTATGTGTTTCCTATGTCGGTGTCTCTAAGTCCCTGAGTACCGGGTCTGCTTTAAGGGGTGTGCTGTCAATATGATAGTTACAAGGGGTGGATGACTTCCTGAAGGATACTATTGTGCATTTCTTGGCATTTATTTTCAGTCCGTGGCTCTAACACCAGTTGTTTGTCTGTGTCAGCCCTTCCTGGACAACATTTGTGTTGGCATGGTTTCAATGACAGCTTCTAATTTGCAATCATGGGTCTATATCAGAACATCGAAGTATTAAAACTTCAAATGTTCTGATATCGAACGCTATTCAGTGAACTCTAAGAATAGCGAAGCTGCAGAACAGCGAATTCTTTCCTCAGGAAAGAATTCGGTTGGCCGTTTCTGTGGTTTCGCTATTATTAGCGGTGTGGTGGAAAATTACGGGTTGGGTTCAGGTAAGTGTGCGATTGTTTGTACATTAGGGTTAGGGAGGGGTTAAGTGAGTTAGAGTTAGGGTGTGGGTTAGGTGTGTGTGCGATAGTGACAGACGTTAGGGTTAGGGGCGGTTTAAGTGAGTTAGGGTTAGGGAGCGGGTTAGGTGAGTGTGCGATAGTGACGGACCTTAGGGTTAGGTTTTGGGTTAAGGTAAGTGTGTAGATAGTAGTGTATGTTTAGTTTAGTGTAGCATTAGATGTAGGAATTTAAGTGTATGTGTGTGGTTGCTGTTTGTTTGATGTGCTTGTGTTGTGTGTATGTGTTTCGGAGCAGCAAATTTTTCCCATGGAAAAAATTTGCTGCTCTGAATGTTCGATATTTTCATGTTTAGATGTTTTGGGGCCGATGAAATAGCGTTCACTATTTTCATCTTTTGATAACGTGATATAAATGCGCAATCATCTACAAATTTAGTCAGCCAGACACCATTGACATTGGCCTTGACTTCAGAGAACTTAATGCCAAAAAGGAGCAGTCCAAGGACCGATCCCTGAAGGACTCCAATTATAACTGTCCTCTTTGTAGAGGTGGATTCCCCAATTCTAACCTCCTGGGTCCTGTCTGTGAGCCATTTGACTATCCACTGGATGACATATGGGTCTGTGCTTAACCTCTTGAGTTTGTTAACATTGCCCAGATAGGGCATTGTGTTAAATGCCTTTGCCACATTAAAGTAGGCAGTGCGAACCATTTTGCTCTCATCCATTGCTTTGGTGACCTTCTCAAAGAAGACTCCTAGGTTAAGTAGGCATGGCCTGCCCTTGATGAAACCAAACTGGATTGGGTCCATTTTCTGGAGATTTCCTTTGTCATTATTGTTCATTTCCATGCTAATTGTTTCCATGGCTTTGCATATGAGCTATTGAAGTTTAAGGGTTTGTAATTTCCAGGGTCTGTAGATGGCCCACCTTTGTTCACAGGGATGACTGTTGCTGTTCTCCATTCATGAGTGGCAAAGCTTGTTTGGAGGCTACAGTTAAATAGTGATGATGAGGGCTTGACAGGTTATGATTGATGCTATTTAGAAGGCATCCTGGGTTATTGTCTGGGTCCATGGATGCAGTATTCCTGGCATCAGAGGGAGCATTGAGGACCTGTTCCCTAGCTATAGTAGGTATAGCTGTATTTGATGGTATTTCCTGCTGGGATGTTTTGGAGGAGAGAGGGGTAAAGTTAGAGTTAAATTTGTCTGCCTGTAGGTTTGCTATATCTTCTGGTTTAACATATGTGGCTCCACTAATAATGAGTTCTGCGCACAATTGTATGCTTAATTTGAGGTTATGGACATAGCTAAAGAATGCTTTGTGGTTCTTCTTGGTCTGGAAGGTCAAATGTATCTCAAATTTGGCTTTGTTAGATTTTAATTGTCCTCTGAGATGTTTCTTTAGTTTTCATGAGTGTCCTTTTGCCCTGTTGGATGCTACACCTCCTAATTTTTGCCTCAATTTTCTTCCTTCTGTTATACATATTACTGATGTTGTGATTCTACCAGGGTTACTTGTTTTTTGAGTTAGTTCTATGCTTATTCCTGGTGGGTAAATCTGCCCCTATGAGTTATTAACATGTTTGTATAGGGTTTTTGTGAACAGTTCCAATATTGCTGACTCCTTTAATAACTTCTTTACTGAAGCTATCCAGTCACTTGCTAACTCACTATCTCCTGTATCCTCTACTTCACCCCCATCCTTCTATACCTCTCCACCCACTTTCCGTCTCCAACCCATCCCTACATCCCTCATCTGTACCATCCTTCAGAAACTCGAACCCTCTATCCCTTCAGCTGACCTCTTACCTGCTAAGTATCTTCAAATAGCAGCCAAAGTTATTGCTTATCCTATCTCTATCCTAATTAACAGAACCATTAAAGAAAGTATCATCCCATCTATCTGGAAAGTCTCACAAATTATCCCCCTACACAAGGGTGACAACTCAACAGAACTTTCCAACTTTCGTCCTATTGCCCTACTCTCGCCCATAGCTAAAATCATGGAAAAATGCATCCACCGTCAATTACTAGACCACCTTCTCCTAAATGGCCTATTAGCCATCTCACAGCATGGCTTTTGACCCTTCCATAGCAACACTACTGCCCTCCTGTCATTTTCTGACCACATTAACAAAAACCGTAACAACTACACCCTGTCCTCTGCTATCTTTATTGATCTTTCAAAAGCATTCGACATGGTTAACCATCAACTACTTTTGAATCTTCTCAAGTCCCTCTCACTGGATACTCAAGCACTACAGTGGTTCAAGTCTTACTTAGATAACAGGCAACAAGCAGTGCTTTGGGAAAACACTCTATCTGCCCCTCTTCCTGTCACCCTTGGTGTACCCCAAGGATCTATTTTAGGCCCTCTTCTATTCTCCATCTTTATAAATGATCTATCTATTAGTATCCCTCAAGCTGTAACTATACAATATGCTAACAACTCCACATTAATATCCTCAGCTACAGGGCCTTCTGAACTGCAGTCCCTTACCCAAAATGTCTTTAAGCTTGTAGAAGAATGGTTTTTACAACACGGTCTCCTCCTTAACCCAAAAAAGGCTAAACTACTAATATTTACTCCTACACAAAAATCCACCACATTTCACTTCTCTATGAAATCCAAAAATGGCACAGTCATATCTCCTGACACTTCTACCAAACTCTTAGGAGTTACTATTGACTACAGCCTTAACTATGATACTCATATCAACTCCACAATAAAATCAGTTAACCATAAACGAGGCTCCCTCTACAAAATTAAACCCTTCCTTACTTCCACAGCCAGAACTACTATTGCCCACACCCACCTTATCTCTACTCTCTTTTATGCCTCTCCTATATACACTAATCTATCTAAAACTAACTTCAACAAGCTTGCAATCTCCTACAATAGTATAGCCAGATTTGCTACTGGCTCCCCCTTTAGAACCCACCACTGCCAAAATCTGAATCAACTGGGTTGGCTTGAACTGCACAATCAGATTTTATTTCAACAACTAATTATTACCCATAAAACCCTTTATTATCAAGGTAAAACACCAATTCTCACCAATCTTATCAGCCCATATAACAATCTTACAAATCTACGCTCAGCCAACAAACTACTGGTATCTATATATAAACCCTACAATAAAGCAGGTGATTCCCTCTTCTCTAATGCAGTGGATAAAAGCTGGAAACTCCTTCCTTCTGAACTTACCCCTCGCTCTCCTCTACTACACTTTTCAAACAGAAACTTAAATTATATCTTACTAGCCACTGGCTCTGTCCCTGTACTAACCCAGACTAAGATTTTCTCATCCTTTTATCATTATCATTTATTTCTTCCTTTGCTATTCCACCTCTACTCAGTTTTCACTTTAAAGTCCACTACCTCTATGTTGGACTTATTCTACCCAAGATAGTCATAATGAACTTCTCCCCTGTCGCTCTGAGTTACTACCCCTCAACTAATTTTCTCCCAACTCTGTTCTCTTTAAACTAGTCTCTCCTGCTGCTCCTTACTTAAAACTTTGTTCTGGAATCTCCCTCATCCTTCTGAATACTCCCTTCCCACAGTGATTGGAAAAAAAAAAGGGTGTCTTATTTTGTTCTACTTTTGTATATCACATATGCTTACTTACCTTGTAGCACATGTTTTGCATGACTAGTATCTTTAATTGAAGTTTAATGTTTTGAAATTGAATTTTTAATGTGCTGTTTGTTTTATGTGGAGCTTTTCTCCCCGGGCCTCTACTGAAAATGGACATGTATCCAGTTAGACTAGCCCGGTCAACAAATGTAAAATAAATAAATAAAAATAAATAATGTATAAAGACCTTGCAGTCAGTTCAATGTGATGTTTCTGAGGTACAGTGATGTAGTTAAAACATGTTTAACAAGACAATTAATACTAATTTCATATTTTATGTCTCATTTTTGTTTAAAAAAGCAAATTATGACACCTCGTTTTTCAGTTAGAAAACTAAATCTAATGTAGAGCATACACAAAAGCTACTATTAACAAATGTTATTTGTCACTGACTGTCTGAAAAGAATAAAAATGCTTCATTTATAAATCAAAATGCTAAACACATGGCACATGGATATGTGGTCAGCAATGAAAAACCAATAATTAACTGTCAGATTGTTTTGTTTTTATGTTTCCACGTTTGGCTTGAAAATAATGAGCAATGATTTTTTTTTTTTAAAATATAACTTTAAGCATATGAGGTACCTACTACAGCCATTGTGTCATCTACCAGTAAAACCATCCAGAATTTGCACATGCCTCAGTACGGCAGGATGGGTTGCAACAAATTGAGTGGCCATAGCACTTGTACCCTGGTCATAGGTACTATCATCTCCGGAGTCATCTTGTGTTGTTACTGTGAGCATGTCTAAGTCAGCCAACAATGTATCTGTGCAACTTTGTGTTTTAAACTTATTAATATGCATACTTTTAAAGTGTTCTGGTTCTGAAATAAGGCTCTATGTTATTTTCTACTGGCCCTATAGAAGACTTTTCTTAGTATGTGTTGGAAGGCATCTGGCACAGTTCTAATGTTTGTTTCACTCTTAGATTGAATTGCATGTTTTTTTCTTATGTGACAACATAATTATGCGATGTATACTATCATAACTTCATTTAATATTCATACTTAATGAAATTATGTAAGCAACAAATCCAATTGCCTTTCTGTCTTCACCTTAAATGATGATACAATCAATAAAGCTTTTACATAATAACCATTTAAATGAAAAGTAGATTATTTAAAGAAAAATTATTTTTCTCTGTTAAACATGAATAAGAATGCATAACTAGGGGTCACAATGAATCCCATAGCAGTGCCATGTACCTAATGATATAATTATTTGCCAAACTGAAATGCACTCCTTTTTAAAGCAGACTTGATAAGATCACAAATCACGTTAATGAAATCCATTCATTGATTATAAATCATGTTAATGAAACCCATTTGTTATCTAATATACTTAGATAATATAGATCTAAGATGCCTGAAACTAAACAGATGTGTAATAAATATGTACAACTATGAAATTGAAAAAGGCACCTCACTGGTATAAGTGTAAAAGAATAAAAACTAAAAATATCTTAACACCTGCAGTCCAGCAATCATTAAACATTTAGCTTCAACAGAACTGCTAGTAAGCAAATAGTTCACAGAGAATTATGCAAAATTAAAACTGTATTTAGTTTAATTTGTAAATCCTTTAAGTGTGTTAATGGATCCTGTGAGTTCATTGTATGTGACTACACTTTCAGTATGAGAATGGAGTCAAAAGCATCAGTTCCAGCCCAGTCGATACCTTTACCAGAGATTATGGATCTCATCGTGAGGTGGGTTATACGACAGCTATGGACCTTTAGGGGATTTATGTATTATAGATATAGTAGAAGGCTGCATATATAAGAAAGCATATTACTCTTCAATGCGCAAATCAAATCCCCCTCGCACAGAGCCTGAGGAGTTCCATGGAATAAATTCCTAAAGTAGCAGCCTGTAGGCTGTATCCTCCGGATCAATAGACCCCAGTGTGACTGATTTAGGATGAACAACTCTTCCAGAAGGAACTCAACATATATAGGACTTAATAAACCAATGTTAGAAGTGGGTATTACATATAATGTGACCTTGCTACACCTGCCTAGTTCCACATGCTCATATCATGTTGTGAATGATTCATATCTGTCAGGTACTGCAATAATGCACACAGAGCATTTACTTGTATCTCTTTTGTCTTTATTTACTAGTCACCTGTTTTGACTGTGTGTTAGTAAAGCTTATGCCTCTATTTTAGCTATACTTTTTGTCGGTTTCCTTTACTGTATAAAGTGGTGCTTCTCCTAGGTATACCATGCACAATTGTTTTAGGTTTGTTTCCATCTCCCCTACAGGGCTCAGCATTGTATTAGAATCTCCTCTCCTGCTTTTGAGCTCATTAAAACAAGATTGTATTTTCTTGCAATATCCTTACCTGCTTTACCTATGTACCTATAATTTCCCTGGCTGCTGCCTTTCCTATCATCTAGTGCACACTATTCCACAGTTTTAGCCCTGTGGCTCTGTACAACCTGATATGTGTGGTGCATCTTTCACTGCTTTTATCCCAAATTAATGAAACTCGTGTTCTCATGCTATGCACATATATGTAACACATGATGTCCTGATGTTTGAGGTAAGCAGTTGTGATGTACCATGTATCACTGTCTACCACTGAAGGAATATCTTTCCTTTTTTTTTCCTAAGTTTTTCTTGATTATTTGCATGTTTGACTGATCAATTATTTATTTATTTCTTGTTTGTTTATTTGTTTATTCATTTAAATTTCACTGACTAGGCTGTATTTTTGGAATCATTGTTCCTTCACCAGGGGTGAGCTTGGTGTGCAATGAAGTTAATTGGGTAACAAATGGTCATGTAAGCCATCATGTCTATGCAAAACAATGCACAGGGGGTCAAATGGATTAACTCTACAGGGAGAAAGACAACAGACATCTGAGATTTGTGCAAACGTAACAACATTGCTCCTGTGCTTGGGAAATTATACCAAGCTCCTACATTCAGAGAATGAATGGAAAACTCAGGAATGTGGGGATGTAAGATGTAGACTTCCTATAAAAGCCAATTTTTTACTAGTGGTCTCTGAATGGCTATTAATGCATGATAATTATATCATATTGATCTCCACTGGTATTGGTGGCTACCACTAACATGTGATATCATTCCCCTGCATGGATCAGAGATCATATGAGACGAGCTTAGTCATGGTTTCCTGCTTATTGTTTGCATAATTACTAGCTATATATAAGTGAGGTCAGCACTCAGAAGTGTTTCAAGATTAGCCGTTTGAATAATCCCCAGATTAGATGGCGAGCATGCCATCAGGGCTTATGTTCCATTCATGTTCCATCTATGCTTCACATGTCTGTTTTTCTCTACTTTTGTTTTTTTTCAACCCACCTTGCTGCAGAACTGGAAATGGAAATTAGAATTTTTTATATAGCTATGCTTAAATTAGCTCTGTCTTCTCTGTTGCTACATGAAAATACATCTTTAAGTCCCTTTTCTGGTAATTGACTTTGGAAATACAAGGACATATTTTACTTTTGACACAATGCAAGGGTATTCCATTTGGTGAGGGCTCATTCAGATGGACTATGAGCTGCTTTAGTAATCATTTCTGCAATAAGGTAATGAGAGAAGTAAAGCCAGATAATGGTCAAACAGGGCACTATGTATGGTATTGGACTGTACCTTCTCCCAGTTTACCAATATCCCATTACTTGGCTGTGTCTCTCTCCAGATACTATAAAACTCTGTTTAGACCTTTCGGTCAGCATGCTGTTTTCTTTTTTTTATTTTAAAATGATCACTGAGAATTGGATTTAATTTAATTTTACTACAAAATTATTAAGAGCCATTTGCTAAGAAAAACAAATAAATAAGACACAAACTCTCACACTGAAGCAGATTTAGCATAAGCAATAATACAGCTTCTCTTCCCATGAAATTCACATTTATTTAAAGTACATCCGGCAAGCCATTAAACTACAAGAGCCATGCAGGACTTTATATTCAAATAACGTATACCAAATCATTAATTATCATCATTATCTCCAGTGAAGGGTGCAGGGATTCGCATACAAAGTGTAATGCATTTGCTAACAGTCTCGGATAGCCCACTGAAAGCAGGAGCCCCTTTGTCCCACTCCAGGGGAAGACTAAGGGCATTGTCTGGTGAAGTGACTTGGTTAGAGTCATACAGTAGACAAACAAAGGCTGAGGGAATGAAATCCTGGAGAAAGTATCTTATTAACAGCTGACAGCTTTACTCATCTGCACAAGCATTTCCCAGGGTGCATTTAATACTTATCTGCCTGCAGAAATACAACATTTAAACTATATATTTGAAATTAAAATCTTAATCTTAAACTCATAGAGTGCTTATTGCCCTGTTTATTCACAACCAAATAAGCAAGACTGTAAGCAGTCAACAATGCAAGGAAACCAAGGATCATACCTAAAGAACAGGTGCATATACTAATGCTCCTGTCTACTATCATCAGTTCCCTCCTTTGCCCTATCAGTACTCAGGGATGCAACGAAACACACAAATGTGACAATAAATTACAGACTCTTTTGTCATTGTGTACACCTCAGATGTTTGCTTGTAATTAATGAATGAACAAATATATGAACAAAGATGTAGAAATCTATTTCAGCTTGCTGCTGTGAAAACTATACAGTGCAACAAATGGCACCCCATATTCTCCTAGGCTATTACCTCAAGAATTACAGACAAAGATCTCAAGCTAGTAACAAACTTTACAGTATGCTCTTACATAATTAGAAAGTTACTAGCATAGCATGTTTTGTATTAAGCATACTCTGAAACTCATATCCATGACACTTTGCTAGAAAAGCAGACATTTTATCATCAGCAAACAAGGACAAATTGTGGGCATCTAAAAAGTATGTATTTTTCACTCACACATACACACACATGCATATACACATGGCCATCAATTACAGCTATTTATATGACTACATGCCATAGATCTGCTTAACATCAACTGACAGAATACACAAATGATGGCTCAGAATTATATCTCAACTTACATCTGTCAGAACCATACAGCTCAACCCACTGTAACTCTCTTTTTCTCTTAGCTTCTTAGCTCAAGAATCAAAGAGAAAGATCCCATATCAGGAGCAGATACTAAATATTTCTCTGATATCATAGATGTTTGCTAAAATAACTCCGAGGTTTTTACATTAGTAATCATTTTTGAAAGATATAAGTCTGAAACACACATGCCTGTCATTAATTATAAACAGCAATCCACAGCAATTTACCAGAATACCACAGAATTTAAAAGGAGCACTTAAACAGATGTTATAAGCCTTAGCTCTAGACACCTGCCAACTTCTTTGCTCAAGAATTCGGAACAAAGCCAAAATTAATGAACAGGCAAATGCCCAAAAGGTGCAAATTTTAAATATTATTTTATCTATTTGTAACTGGTTAAACCCACTGGATAAAGTATCCTTTTTCAGGAGTGACCTGAAAGCACTGCCTGGTTAGATAACTTGTTCAAATTCTTTTAAGTAGGTAAATAGACATGGAATAAATCATGCTGCTGTACTGTGGATTATAGGAAACAGTCTGATAACAGCCTACATCAGTAATCCTCAAATATACTAGAAAATCAAACAGTTTACTTGTTCTTCATCTTATTTATTTATTTTATTTTTGTTTACTGGGTTTGTCCAGCTTGGTTTGGTCAAAAATTCCTTTTCATTGAAGGCCCAGGTAGAAAAGTGCCAACATATTACAAACGTTTTAAACATTCAGTAATGTACATGAATAAAAACATTAAATAATGTACATTTACAATTACACAAACATTTGCTGATCAGATTCTATTCATATGAAAATACAGGCAACTATTACACTATAAAATATACTTCTGCCTTAATAGATATTGAGCATTTGAAGGGATTTATTAGTAGTTGTTAGACAACAGACCATGTGATCAGTGTTTAGAAATTCAAAGAAATGAAGATGAAACAAGGAGCTAGACAGGGCAGAAAATGTTAATATTATAATTAATAGGTGAGGTATAAAAATAGGCTCACAGACAATTATATATACTGCTAGCATAAGATTTTAGTATGGGGGGTGGTGAGCAGTATCAGAAAACTTTGTGTATGTCTGGTAGATGCTGTTAAAACTATCCAGTTATTGGTGAAGACTCAGTGTTGGGCATAGGATTCTAAATAAAGAGAAATTGTTTGCGATTACGGCAAGCTGAAGAAGCTAACATTTTATGAAGGATGGCAAAACTATGAGGCAAAATCAGGAAAAAGTTAAATAGGTGTTATATTCATACTGATTTTCTAAACAATAAGAACTATAAAGCTAATAACTAGCATTATTGACTGACTGCAATTCTCATTACTTTTCTAAAAAATCAAACACTTTCACAGGTGGCAAAAACGTAAGGCATAATTAAAGAAGCACTGCAAACCTGGGGACAACTGAAAGGCAGATTGTGCCCTCTGCCTGAGAATGCATGCCCACACATACGCGCACACACACACACACACACACACACACACACACACACACACACACACACACACACACACACACACACACCACCCACATGTGCACACACACACACACACACACACACACACACACACACACACACACACACACACACACACACACACACACACACACACACACCACCCACATGTGCACACACACACACACACACACACACACACACACACACACACACACACACACACACACCACACACATGTGCACACATCACATGTACACACATGCATGCATGCAGAAGAGCATACATGCACACATACTTCACAGCTATTTATAACATCCACATAGCAATGTCTTTGGTATTGTGTGTGTGTGTGTGTGTGTGTGTGTGTGTGTGTGTGTGTGTGTGTATGTGTTTTTTTTCTTAAAAAGACCACATGCACACCAGCGTCTCAATACTTGTCTGCTGTTTGTCTGTTGTGACTGTTAAAAGCTTCAGGAAGTGTCTCTTTCATACTGGCTCTATATTTGAACCAGGGAAGAACTCATAGATATCACACATAAAGTAGAGTGGACATTTTTCTCTTTTATTTGGCATTTATGGAGATACCAACAGCTGCCTAGGGAGCCTCATGTGCAGGATTCAACACTTAAGGGGGCGATTTCAGAACTAGGTGCTCTATTGACAAAAAAAGAGTCAAAGTCAAAGTGAACTTTATTGTCATTCAGACCACACAACAGTGCAACTGAACAAAATTAAGTTACTTCGAACTGAATGTGCATGCAACATATACTGATATTAATACAACAGTAACACATATACTAATGCTAATCCAACAATAACAATAGTAAGACATTTATGCAGTGCAGTAGCAAGTACAATGACATGCACCAAGACTATTCCATTTATGTCTTCATCAGTACCCAAAATATTGCACAGATAATATATTGCACAGATCAGAATCAGACATATTTCAAATAACACAGAATGCTAGCTTGGCATATTGCACAGAATGTTAACTTAGCATCATTAATATTGCACATAAGGTATAAGATTGTACTTTCATACAGTTATCACATATGTCTGCGAATTACTTCAGCGTTGTAATGCCAGACCTCTATGACTAGCATGGTCTATGTTATTACTGGATTTCAGATGTCTAATGGCTTGTGGAAAAAAGCTTCTATTAAATCTGGTGGTTTTGCAACATAAGCTACAGTATCTCCTACCTGAAGACAAATACGAGAACAGACCATGGGCAGGGTGAGTGCAGCCTTTGACTATTTTCATGGCTCTGCTACGGCACTGATCAGAGTGCAAGTCCTGGATAGATGGGAGTGTGGACTTGATAATTCTCTCTACCACTTTCATCACCCTCTGGAGAGATTTGTAATCTGAAATCGTGCAGTTTCCATACTACACTGAGAGATTACTAGTCAGGATGCTTTAGATTTTTCCCCTGTAGAAGGTTGTAAGAACTGAGGGTGGTAGTTTTGCTCTCCTCAACCTTCTAAGAAAGTGTAGACGCTGTTGCACCTTCTTGACAATGTGATTAGTGTTTATTGACCAAGACAAGTCTTCAGCGATATGCACCCCCAGGAACCTGGTGCTCTTCACCCTTTCCACTGTTTCTCCTTCTATTGTGAGTGGAGAATGAGCCTTGCATTTCTTCCTGATGTCGACTATTATCTCCTTTGTTTTATTCGCACTGAGAGCCAGGTTGTTGCTGTCACACCAGCCAATCAATTGGTTCACCTCCTATCTGTAGGCTTTTTTGTCACCATTGCTAATGTGACCCACCACTGTAGTATCATCTGCAAACTTAAAAATGTGGCTTGTGTTGTACTTAGCAATGTAGTCATGTGTCAGCATGGTGGACAGCAGGGGACTCAGGACACATCCTTGAGGTACTTCAGTGTTCAGTGTGATGTTCATCAAGGTGTTGTTGTCTATGCAAACCTTTTGTGGTGTGTCAATAAGAAAGTCCAGAATCTAGTTACATAAAGGAGTGCTAACACCCAGATGGACCAGTTTCTCAATCTAATGTTGGGGGATGACCGCGCAGGAGGCTGAACTGAAGTCAATAAATAACATGCAGACATAGCAGTTTTTGTTATCCAAGTGTGCCAAGGATAAGTGAAGCGCCAGTGAGATGGCATCTGCCATAGAGCAATTGGATCTATAAGCAAATTGGAGTACTCCCAAGGTCAGTTTTAGGTCACTTTTCCTCCTCAGTATTAATTAAAGATGTGAAAGAAGAACACATAAATCTCCAGTTTATCCTTCGTGGTATTGGTTTTATTCATTAACAGTCAAATCTCCCACTCATCTTTCCTGGTAGTGGTTTTATTCATTAAATAGGCTTAAAATCATTGAGTTTGATACAGAAGGGGAACTTCTACAAATTATATTTCTGACTTAAAAATGATAAACTGGTGCAAAATTCATTTAAATCTTATTCCCTGTTATTTGATACCACTCAGAAGCTCTGGTGGGTAGGTTACCATTATCTAGTTATTTGTCTTTTAAAGGTTTTGGCGATATAAAGTAGACCCATTTTAAATACCTGACTGATTTTGTCATAGCTGAAGGTCAACTACAAGATCATTACATTTCTGTCTCTAGAAGTGACCTATTGAAAGAATGTCTTGATCCCAAGATTAGAATATGTCCTGCGTCCAGAGGTTCTAAACTCCACCGATAATATTCAGACTTTGCAAACCACACTGAACAAAATTTGGCATTTTATTTCCAGTTTATATATGAGAGAATATCATTGTCTTTCCTTAGGGGAAAAAAAGCCTGGAGCCTTCCTATTACAGCTAGACAAACATCCTTTTTAACACCATTTCTTTCAAACTTTAGCATTTTAAATATTACACATCCTAGCAACACAAAGTCGTTTCACTTCCTGTTAAGATCCATGGATCAGGGAACACTGATCTTGAAAAGGCCCAAATTCTATCTGTATAGAGAGGAGCAAGCTTTCAGTAAAATAGCTTTAGTCATCTGGCTGTCTGTAGCCATAATAAATACATCAAACCTATCAAAATGTTTGTCTAAAGAGAAGAAACTCTTCACAGATAGGAAACAGTACCGTACTACAAGAGCATTGGTTAACCTAACTGCACTCAAATTTGTTTTCAGAAATGGTCTTCTTACATCCTAGCTTAGTAAGATTATAACCAATGCATAGCTTTCATTAAGCCCTTAAAAAATTACTTATATGTGCAAAAAAAAATTTCAGTTGGCTACTTGCAATGGCCCTTTCTAATGAAAGCTGGTAAGTTATATTTGTATAATGAATTGTCTATATAGCAGCTGTATAGCCTGTTCATGATAACCATTCTATCCTTATTTATTAAGTTGTACTTAAATTACCATTATACATTATTTTATGCTTTTCTACCCAGGCCTTAGTTGAGAATAGCTCATGTCTAATTTATTATTCAGCAATGAAATAAAAAAATAAAAAAGTTATATCATGCATATTTTTTGGGGGGAGCTGGTAACACTGCATTCCTTTGCAGTTACAACTCATCCTGTAATTGTTGTCAGTATCTTCCATTTAAGCGTACTGTTCAGAAGTCATTCTTTGGTACATTTATCATATTAGTGTTCCTCAGCTGTGAGCAGTTCATTACAGTTATTAACTCTGACATTTTGTCTGGAAATAAATACAGCGGTCAGGGCTAAAAACTTAGCGGTAGCAGTCTGCAAATAAGCAAGCAGGCATGATTTTGCTCTGTATGGAAGGTGCTGGTACTGATGGTAAATAAATAAAAGTGTTTATTTGCATATTACTAACTTCTGCTTTGAAGATATACAGTGGTGAGTTCTTTCTATGATTTTTCTAATGCGCATAATATGTATGGATACCTATCTGGTTTGTTTGAAGACTAGACTTTACCTGTATATAGCTAAAATAGCAATGTTGTTTATGCTTTCAGAAAGTTAGGTATTCTGAGGTGTGTCTTAAGTACTGAACTCCTCACCTGGGCATGACCCACACATAATTATTTTATAGATGTAATGCTGATTTTTACTGCACTATAAATTCCTATTGTATTTCTGCTGTGTGAAGTTGTACTGTGAATTAAAACAGCTGGAGCCTTGCCAGTACAGTGGCTTAAAATTATACCAGAGAACATGTTGTGCTTTAATATTTCTTGCAGTCACCAGCTAAAATAATCTATTAAAGCTTAAAATTTTAGAAAAAAGTTTGCTTTAAAATTTGTGATTGGATATATTTCAGAAAGTAAAATGATGGTGAACTACTTCTGGAAAATAATTACAGTTCCACACTATAAAACTTGGCATTCAAGACAATAGAATGCAGGATGTACTGCCTTTTCACTATGGATGTGAACATGACGCATTTCATAAAGATATTATCCATCATATCAGAGAAAAGTTGAAGAAGTGGTTAACAGAACAGTGCACTATCACAATCATGATTAGTGAACTATGAGTGAAAGAAACGCAAAACAACTGAGCTCACAATAAACTGTCTTTGTGTATTGAAGACAAGAGCTGGTAGGAAAATATAAAATTTACAGGACAGGTTGAAACACTTATGATTATCTGCCTTATTGTAATCAATATCAGAAGAATAAGTCTATGCAAATAAAAGCTTTAAGGAACAAACATTATAAAACTTCAATTCGCCTAAAGTAAGGTATTTTGAAGTGCTTGTCCTGAGAGAGTGAGAGATGTAGAAGTACCCTGCATCATCAGCAGCCATTCAATCAGGTTACATACATGGGGTAGAACACTGGACTAAACCTCCTCCTCTATCCTGTTTAACAGACAAACAGATGCCCCACACATGCGCATGTGCACGTGAGCACACACACACACACACACACACACACACACACACACACACACACACACACACACACACACACACACACACTCTCTCTCTCTATCTGTCTTTCTTTTTAACTTGAACTGCAAGCAAGTAACAAACCAGATGAAGAAAGACCACAGAAAGGCACAGGTGCAACCAGCAAAGAGAAGTTTAATAAAATAAAGCACTTTTCGTCCTACTCACTGGTAGGACTTCTTCAGATAAAATGAGTGTGTTACACCCAAGTTTTTATACATTTGTAAAATGCACAATCAATTAATCAAGTAATTACACCATCAATTAATCAATAAGGCTGCGTAACACTCACTTAAAAACCTATCTCTCTCTACCCTGTGTATAGTCACCATGACTTAATTCATAAATACACATTTTACATTAAAAATATCATCAATTACTATTTCCTTACAAAAATATAAAATGCATAAAGATAAATATATAAACAAAAAATGTGCATAGATGTGTATCATCAGACCACATCTCTATTGAATAAGAAACACACACACACATATTTATATATATATATATATATATATATAAAATGTCATAATATATGTAAATAAAATAATGAATACGTTCACCAACTAATATACAATATTTCCTCTTTTTAAACTTCTTAATTTTAGTATGCATAATAATGAATACACTTCATTAAGTCCTGGGCAGAAGTAAGCCAGCACAATTCTAGGCACTCCAACAATAATGAATCCGGGACACCCCGTCCATCACTTATCACTGAATCTATAGCCCTGAACTTAAAATTATGGTCAGAATTTGCAAGGTTATGTCTTGCCAGAGCATTCTCTGTGTTATAATTCCTCATATGATATATATGCTCGTACATGCATTCTCTTAATTTGCGATCGGTTTTACCGATATAGAATGCGTCACATTTTTGACATTGCACCATGTAAACAACATATTTTGTCTGGCAATTAAACATAAATGTAGTTTTATAAATGACATTCCTGATAGAAAAATCCCTCCCTGTGTCAATGTATTGACAAAAATTGCACATATAACATTTCAGCATACCACTCCTTAAATTGGTTACTGACTTCTTTGTTTCCAAAATGTTTTTTAGATTTAAACCACTCTTGTATATAATTCGGGGGGAGTTTTGGAGTCTACCAGCAAAGTCAGGATCTCTCCTGATGACTTCCCAATTTTTCCTCAACATAGACTCAATTTCATTGGCATCACTTCTAAAGGGGGTAATCATACTGACCATGTGGTTGGTGTCCCTGTGGGTTGTAGGCAATTGTATTGCATTCCTATTAGGTACACCACTCAAAATTGGTGTGTAAAAAACATTTTTTCCTTTGTTCTGGACTTCCTCCTTTATAGTACAGATAAGTGAACTCGGGTAGCCCCTCTTCAGAAACATTTCTTGCAAAATATAACATTCTTCAAGAAAATCAGTATCCTGTGACACCATACGGGCAGCCCATATGAACTGCCCTTTGACTACGGATGTCTTCTGGTACCAAGGGTGGCTGCTACTGAAATGCAGAAAGGAATTTGAGTACATTGGCTTTCTATAGATTTTAGCCAAATAACAATTATTTATCAAATCCTTAGTAAGGTCTACATCCAAGTAGGTCACCCTACAGGTGTCAAAGGAACATGTGAATGATAGAAATTCTGTAGTGCTATTGAAATATAGCACTAAATCTTCTTCCTTCTTATTGTCGCCATCAAAAATTATAAAGACATCATCAAGAAACTGTGTATAAAAATAAATTGTGTCTCAGATATCTGGTTTATTGAATATAAATTCGTGTTCCCAATAAGCCATAATGAGATTGGCGTAGTTTTCACCACATTGGGAGCCCATAGCTATGCCAATCTTTTGTAAGAAGAACTTACTATTGAAAGTGAGGTAATTGTTGAACAAGATAATATCCAACATCTCTTCTACAAGTGCTACTTCATCAAGTGAGGCACCCCTTAGAGGTAGCATATAACTAATCCATTCAATACCTTCAGCATGAGGTATTGATGAATAAAGATCTTTTACGTCAATGGTTAAAAAATTCAATTGTTCTTTGAATTCTAGATTGTTAATTTGCACCAAGAATGACCACGAATCCTTACAAATGTATTTTTATTTTACCACATATGTTTTAAGAACTTGGTCAACACATTTTGCCCAGGGATATGTTAAACTATCCCTCGCATCCACTAAAGGTCTCATTGGGGGGTTATTTATGTTTCTGTAGATTTTAGGGATCCCAAATAATATCAGGATCCTGGGCGTTGGCATACTCAAATAATTAAACAATTCAAGAGAAATACGTGCTTCAATGGTACAGGTGCATACTGCAGTAAGTCTAATAGTTGATGTTGTTCCTTAGTAACATTCAAAATGAAGGATGTGTTGGTGGACAAAATGTACTAGGCACATGCAAGGTATTACTTTGTACATTATCATTTTCAGCAAATAAAAAAGTCAAATTAAGTTTCCTCACATAGCTGTGAGGAAACTTAATTTGACTTTTTTATTTTCTGAAATTAATAATGTACAAAGTAATACCTTGCATGTGCCTAGTACATTTTGTCCACCAACACATCCTTCATTGTTACTGTTCGAGCAAATGTATGAGTTGGACTTAAGACATTGTTTAACATCTTGTAAGAGTAATACAAACTTGATTTTGAATGTTAGTAAGGAGCAACATAAACTATTAGACTTACTCCAGTATGCACCCGTACGTATGTCACCAGACAAGCGTTGTGGCCTTGTATTTATGAGGTTCTACCTGACATAGTCGAAACCACACAACACCGACAACCACATCACAACCACATACGATAGTCCATAAACACAAAAACCCACACATAACCGATAAATCTATAATACGTGTACACAAACCACGAACCCCCATACACTGCACACACCACAATAACAATTAAAACAAAACACATCCCTAACCCTAACTCACTTAACCCACCCCTATCCCCACAGACCACAGCCTTTCCCCATGTCGGCATCCTTGGTGTTGTCATCCCCGTCGTGTCGGTCTTCTGCATTGTCGATGTTCTGCCACTCGGTCTTCTTCGTCAGGTAGAACCATTTATGAACATGGAAGACTATGTGCTTAAAATGCTTGAAATTTTGGATAGTCCCACATATCAAGAAGTATCTAAAAATGAACTTAACCAAGCAATGAATAAAGTTAAGTTACATTTGAATAACATGTTCATTGAAGCACGTATTTCTCTTGATTTGTTTAATTATTTGAATATGCCAGAGCCCAGGATCCCGATATTATTCGGGATCCCTAAAATCCACAAAAACTTAAACAACCCCCCCGAATGAGACATTTAGTGGATGTGAGGGATAGTTTAACATATCCCTGGGCAAAATGGGTTGACCAAGTTCTTAAAAAATATGCGGTAAAAGAAAAATACATTTGTAAGGATTTGTGGTCATTCTTGGTGCAAATTAACAATCTAGAATTCAAAGAACACCTGAATTTTTTAACCATTGACATAAAAGATCTTTATTCATCAATACCTCATGTTGAAGGTATTGAATGGATTAGTTATATGCTACATCTAAGGGGTGCCCCGCTTGATGAAGTAGCACTTGTTGAAGAGATGTTGGACATTATCTTGTTCAACAATTACATCACTTTCAATAGTAAGTTCTTCTTATAAAAGATTGGCGTAGCTAAGGGCTCCCCATGTGGTGCCAGCAATGCCAATCTTGTTATGGCTTATTGGGAACACAAATTTATATTCAATAAACCAGATATCTGTGACAAAATGTATTTTTATACACAGTTTCTTGGTGATGACTTTATAATTTTTGATGGCGACAATAAGAAGGCAGAAGATTTAGTGTTATATTTCAATAGCACTACAGAATTTCTATCATTAACATATTCCTTTGACACCTGTAGGGTGGCCTACTTGGATGTAGACCTTACTAAGGATTTGATAAATAAATGTTATTTGGCTAAAATCTATAGAAAGCCAATGTACTCAAATTCCTTTCTGCATTTCAATAGCAGCCACCCTTGGTATCAGAAGAAATCCGTAGTCAAACGGCAGCTCGTAAGGGCTGCCCATGTGGTGTCACAGGATACTTATTTTCTTGAAGAATGTCATATTGTGCAATAAATGTTTCTGAAGAGGGGCTACCTGAGTTCACATATCTGTACTATACAGGAGGAAGTCCAGAACAAAAGAAAAAATGCTTTTTTCACACCAATTTTGAGTGGTGTACCTAATAAGAATGCAATACAATTATCTATAACCCACAGGGACACCAACCACATGGTTAGTATGATTACCCCCTTTAGCATTGATGCTAATGAAATTGGGTCTATCTTGAGGAAAAATTGGGAAGTCATCAGGAGAGATCCTGACTTTGTTGGTAGACTCCAAAACTCCCCCCGAATTATATACAAGAGGGCTTTGAATCTAAAAAACATTTTGCATACAAAGAAGTCAGTAACCAATTTAAGGAGTGGTATGCTGAAATGTTATATGTGCAATTTTTGTCAATACATTGACACAGGGAGGGATTTTTCTATCAGGAATGTCATTTATAAAACGAAATTTATATTTTAATTGCCAGACAAAACCTGTAGTTTACATGGCACAGTGTCAAAAATGTGACATATTCTATATCGGTAAAACCAATCGCAAATTAAGAGAACGTGTGTACGAGTATGTATATCATATGAGGAATTATAACACAGAGAATGCTCTGGCAAGACATATCCTTCCAAATCCTGACCATAATTTTAAGTTCAGGGCTATAGATTCAGTTATAAGTGATAGACGGGGTGACCCAGATTCATTATTGTTGGAGTGCCTAGAATTGTGCTGGCAACTCCGGACAGGAGCTTACTTCTGCCCAGGACTTATAAAGTGTATTCATTATTATACATACTAAAATTAAGAAGCTTAAAAAGATGACATATTGTATATTAGTTGATGAACATATTCATTATTTTATTTACATATATTATGACATTATATATACACACACACACACACACACACACACACACACACACACATATATATATATATATATATATATATATATATATATATATATATGTGTGTTTCTTATTTATTAGAGATGTGGTCTGATGATACACATCTATACACATTTTTTGTTTATATATTTATCTTTATACATTTTATATTTTTGTAAGGAAATAGTAATTGATATTTTTTAGTGTAAAATGTGTATTTTTGAATGAAGTCACGGTGACTATACACAGGGTAGAGTGGGATATGGTTTTAAATGAGTGTTACACAGCTTTATTGATTAATTGATGGTGTAATTACTTAATTAATTGATTGTGTATTTTACAAATGTATAAAAACTTGGGTGTAACACACTCTTTTTATGTGAAGAAGTCCTACCAGTGGGTAGGACGAAAAGCGCTTTATTTTATTAAACCTCTTTGCTGGTTGCACCTGTGCCTTTCTGTGGTCTTTCTTCATCTGTCTTTCTGTTTACATCAAAAGCACTGGAAGTGACCTAAGTCTGATTAGAAGTAACATCTGAATAGTTGAAAGTGTATCATCACTTGTTATCCTTAAATGGTTAGTACTACATGAACTTGTAGTTACTGGAAATTAATGAAAATGTAATTCTTACAATCCTGGATGTGGAGAGCAAATTAAGGCCACTTGAAGAAGTGTGCTTTGGGGTCTGCAGATTTAGCTTTAAAAAAATTTATGTGAATGTGATTTCAGATTTCAAAGAAAAGTGTCTAAAATTGACAGCCAGAAGATAAACAGTACTACAGGCTATCAGATCAGAAGATGGTAAGTACATGTCTGCTGTACGGAGCTCACTGAATTGTTGAGGAATGAGTCACCCAAAACCCATGCATCAAGAAGACTTGAGGAGACAGTGTAAATTCTAGAAACTGCATTAACTGTATTGCCTTAGTTGGATGCACATTATTTGAATTATAAAATCATACTGAAGGAGATAGCACTAAAGTTACTGGCCTGAAAACTACAATCAATAACTTGCAAAGACATTTGACAAGAGTTAAAAGCACAGTCCTCCTTTCTTGTAGCAAAAACACATCATTTTCATCCAACTGGTTAATTAGGAAACCAGTGCAAGATATAAACATTTACTTTGTATCTCTTTGTTAATTGCTTTGCACTGGCTATAAACTGATTGCTCTCAGTTATACTTTTAATTGAAGGCAATTCACACCCATCCTGTTTTACTCTAATATTATATTTCCTACATAATCATTTCACTTGTGGCTCTTCTTCAAAAACCTTTCCCAAATGACCTTACTCCTTCTAGAAATACATTTCTGTTTCTTGTTTCCTACTTCCCTATTTCCATTTAATTTTTAGCCCTATTCCCAGCTATTGTTCGCCCTCTCATATTGCTTTGCACTATATCCAATTGTGATTACAATGATAGCAGCTGTCTATTGCACATTACAGAATTTGCAAACTGTACATCAGCACCCTAATTGGAGAATGTTCTCCAGCAGGTTATTAATGTACAAATAATACCGGCTGAAAAACGAATCTGCTGCTTCATGGAAGCATATCAAGCTGTCATGGAGCTTGGACTGCAAAAAAACTAATGGCCGCCATTACTTTACACTCGCTAAGCATCACTTTTTTTTCTGTTTAGCAAGTGTAAAAAAATAAAAATAAAAAAAGTGTATGTGTGTACATGTGTGTGCATGAGTGTGTTTATGTTTCTGTCCGCGTATGTGAATGATTGAGTTTATGAACCAGAGGAGACTGTGTGTGAGAGAGGTTCAGAGCGAGAGTGCGAGTGATCTTGCGTGCATAGCTCTTTGCTGTCCAAATTTTCACAGAATGTCCAGATTTTTCCTCATATTTTTTTTCTTTTCCTCATAAAATATGTGGTTTTCTGAAGTTTTGTGGCAAATCAGTGATGAGTGAATTCATTAAATAATGACAGGCATTTGAGTTTCAGGCTTTATGTTTCAGAAAATGTATTGTAATACAAGACTTTTTATTCTAGCAAATTTCTAAGTTTATTTTATTCTAGCAACTTTCTAAGTTTATAAGAGCAAGATTTAAAATTTGTCCCTATTTCTGGGGCTTTGTCCCCCCATTATTTTTGGCTTTGTCCAGATTTTTTTGTGCTAAGAGGTTGAGAGTTATGCTTGTGTAACTGAATGCGAGTATGAAACCAGAGGAAACTGTGTGTATATGTGTGTGTGTGTGTGTGTGTGTGTGTGTGTGTGTGTGTGTGTGTGTGTGTGTGTGTGTATGTGTGAAAGCAGAAGAAACTGTGTATGAGAGAGAGAGAGAGAGAGAGAGAGAGAGAGAGAGAATGGTCTGTCTGTAAAATTATTGTGTTTTACCTATTTATTTTTAAGTACTATATTTGTTTATTTATTTTTGATGTAAAATGCTTCTTCCAACACCATTAAAATATACTTCAGGAAGTTTGAAACATTAAAATACTTGAAAACACAAAATTTGTAAAAAAGAAGAAGGCTTATGACCAGACCACACTCCATTTTTTTTAAGTTTAGCGCTTTTGTCAGTAATAAGCCACTGACTTCATCAGAACAAATCATCACATTATTACAACTTCCTTTTTCCTGATTGGTGTGCTGGTTCAATATAGATATTTTATGCCATTTTAACAGTTCAGTATATATTTATACCATGTGCATATTTATTTGTATGCATATATACATATATGTATATATACATATATGTATGTGTACAATTTTGTATTTACAATTTTACTTAGGTTGATGTCATGGTTTCGAAAAGAACCACGTGATGTGGATTTTAATATAAAAGAAAGCTGTAATGATGTGATGATTTGTTCTGATGAAGTCAGTAGTTTATTACTGATGAAAGTGCTAAACTTAATACATTTGTCGTCTGGTCTGGTCATGCACCTTCTTCGTTTTTGTTTTACAAGTTTGAAACATTAGGTGGAGAAACTATTTTATATCAAAAATATATTAAAAAAATAGTATAGTACTTAAAAAAATAAGTAAGTAAAACACAACAATTTTACAAATGCCCTTCCAGGGGTGAAGAGGGCCTCTAGCTGCAGCGTTGGGCCTCATAGCACCCCTGACCACTAGTTAATTATGCATTAACACACATCCTGTTGAGCATTATTATTTACTTGTATATTTTACTTTTTCCAAATAAACCCTTATTTCTTCTTATTTTGACTATATATAATTATGCTCTAGTCTTTTCATACTCCACTATTCCTTACATTCCAGAGAAGATATCGCGACAACATAAATCTCTTCTTCTTTTATACAAAATATTTCTCTCTTTACCTATCCAGCTTTCAGAGTCCACCATCACTGAATCTCCTACTGCCCTGAAACGTCTTGTTTCCTTCTTCGTTGCTATTTTCCCACTACCTGACATCTATAAAATACAGATTCCAGTACTTAATTACGTAACTCTTCAGCTTATCCTCTGTCCTTCTCCTCCTACTGTGCCATCTTTCATCCGACCATAACTCAATAATATGTCTCTACAGGAACACCATGAAAGCCTGAATCTGCACAATACCAACGCCCAGAAGAACGAAACTTCAGAATCCCGACGGTGAATAACGGAGATTGCCGTATAGTGTTTAAAGGTAAGGTTGCTGTTCTCCCAACTGTAGTGCGATCTCGGAGTACGTATATTTAAGTTACAGGGGGTGTGGGGGGTGCAAGGGGGCTTGCATACATGTTGTTATTGCTGGTTTTGGGGTTTTATTTTGTTGTTTTGTTGCTTTTGGTACTCTGTAGGTTTGGTCGTCTGGGCGTCGGTACTTTCAGTGTCGGTATCGTGCAGTTTCGGGATTTAGTAGTGAATCCGTCTCTACATCTCTGCAACTCTGTCCCAACCACCTATTCATACTTTCAGTTTACACTCTCCACACATTGCACCAAACCTATTTAATATTGCCCCTCAGCTTTATTCCAAATATATACTGATTAACTGCAATTCAATTCAAACCAAAACAAAATTAAGTGCAAGAATCGTCTCCAAAAAACAAGTATGCATAATTCACCAATATACTAAAGTTCTTCTAAGAGGAGATATACACCCTAACCCTGGCCCCACCTATCACAATGAACGCAAAGATAATTCTCTCCCACACTCTTCTCTAACCCAACAACAGGCAATCCCCAATCCTGGTGATCAAATTTTTGGCTGCAATTAATGTTAGAAGCATAAGAAATAAAATTGCTGAACTACATGCTGGATTACCCTCCATAAGTCTGATCTTCTAGCTAGAACTTAAACATGGCTTAAGCCCACCATAAATAACTCCAGAATTATACTTTCTGGCTATAATATCATCCATAATGACCGTAGAAAGAGGAAAGGTAGTGGAATTGCCTTACTATTCCCAAATCCTATCACATTCCCCTTTACAGCAAACCAATGCCAAAATTCACTTCAGCAAAGATCATTCTTGCTTTTCTAAAATAATCAGTTATAAATGTATATGTATTATTGTCTTTTACATTGCCCTAGCAACAAAACAGCTATACCGGAAGATATCCTACATTGGATATCCATAACATTTCCACAAGAAAAAAGGCTACAAAGTGATGTCAATGTCAATTGCTTGGACATAAACTCTAATTCCCCTACATCGAGCAAGAACTTATATAGTTTCAATCAACTAATAAATAGCTCCACACATTATAGCAAGACATGAATTCCCTATTAGACTGGATCCTAGTATCATACCCTAGTAAATACACCCCATAGCTATAATGTTAGACTCTCTCAGTAATCATCGCCCAATCTATATGATCAGACATCTCACACATCCAGTTAAACAGCATTTATAAAATAACATGCAACCATTCCAAGTTTAACCCAGAAATGTTCATTACTACTCTATCAGCTATTAACTGGAACGTCCTAAAAATCCTTCCCCTAGGTGAAGCTGTAAATGAATTCAGTACAACTTTTCTAAATATCCTAAATAGCCTTGCACCTCCTAGAAGGCAGAGGCTAAAAACAAATAATGCAATTTTGCTATCCAAAGAGAGTAGAATGCTAATGCAGGATAGAGAAAAAACATGGAAAGAACGGCAAAAATATAAAACGCCTCAATATCTTGAAAAATTCAGAATATTTCACAATTGTTCTAAAAAGCAAATAAATGAAGACAAAAAACTATACTATAACTTTCAGAATAATACTAAAGAGAACTCTAAAACATTTTGGACATACTTTAAAAAAATATTACATCCCGACCAAAAATTCAACCCAAATCCCTCACCCGATACCGTACTACTTGTAAACTGCAATACAGTTAAACTCTTATTTTATAGAGACTACAGCATCTCTAACCAAGGATTCCTCAGCATCGAATCCCGACCCTGCCCAATGGCTACATATCACCACATCCACTTTCACCTTCAAACCTGTGGCCACATCCTATATAGAGCTACTCTTAAACAAACTTAAACCATGCTCTTCTTCAGTTGATGAATTTCCAAGCAAGCACTTAAAAATAGGCAGCCAATAGCAATGTCTGTCTGTCTCATTTCTTATATATAGGTCAATCCAGGAATCCTACATTCCTTCTCTCTGGAAAAAGTATATATTGTCCCTCTGCACAAAGGAGGAAATTCGACAGACATTAAAAAGTTTAAACCTATAGCAATCTTATCTCCCTTTGCCAAAATACTTGAAAAGAGTATTCAAAAACAATTGTTACAACTATCTCTTGCAAGAAGAACTCCTATCCCCTATACAACATGGCTTCCATCCTTCCCATAGTACTAGCACTGCTCTTCTAACTTATATCAATATGGTCAGTAAAGCTAGAGATCATTTCAAACAAGTCTCTTCCTTATTTCTAGACTTGTCTAAAGCCTTCCATACAGTTTGTCATAGCAAACTTCTACTTCAAATGTCCTCACTAGGTCTCTCTCAGCCCGCCCTTCTGTGGTTCAAAAGCTATGTGCCCACTAGGTATCAGTCAGTAAAATGGCACTCCACCCTCTCTCCTTACCTCCCAGCCACCACTGGTGTACCACAAGGCTCTATCCTTGATCCCCTCCTCTTTACTTCCATACAGACCACCCTAATACAATACACAGATGATTCTACTCTCATTTGCACATCTGACAACATGTTACACAGGAAGCTTTAATAGTTGCTGAAACGTGGCTTTATAACTCACAACTCATTCACAACCCAAAAAAAAGACCAAACTATTACTTTTTCCCAATTCTCTCTCTCATGAAAAAAAAGAAAAAAGTCCTCTCTCTTGATAATACAGCCATTGAAGTCACTTCACATAGCAAATTATTAGGGGTGATAGTGATAGTAAGCTTATATTCAACCTCCATATATGAAATTGCATAAGTAAAACTCATCAAAAACTATGGATGCTTTACACAGCCAAAACATTCTCAATGACAGAACTAAAGCTACACTTGCCACTTCTTATGTCCTCCCCACTCATCTTTATGGCACTCCCATCATTACTAACCTCCAGGCTTCACAAAAATTAAAACTTGAACGATGCCATAACAAAGTTCCTAAATGTGCAGCAAATACCCTTTCAGAACCCACAAGTGTATAGCACTGAAAAGCCTAAATTGGTTAAAACTGCCTCCTCAACTAACATATACCCAGCTTCTTACCACCTACAAAATTATCCATCATCCATCTGCCTGTCTAGCACTAAAAATCATTCTACACAACTATGTTCCCAGTCAGTTATTGTGATCCAGAGACCAACAACTCCTGCCTGTCTACAAACCTATCATATCTGCTGGGCATTGTCTCTTTTCATGGAAGGTTGTTAAGGCTTGTAACTCCTTACTTGAATCCATTAGGTCAATACCATCCTTCCCATCTCTGAAAGACTTCCTAGTTAAAGTCTTGCTCTGTTCTTGCGCAAAACCATGATAAACTATATCCCTAAATGTAAACAAGTATATTTTTATTTTTTTATACCTCCTTACTCTCCCTTCTTTAATTACTTCCTTATTTCTATCAAATTCCCTTCCATGACTTTCTCTTTAAATATACCATAAGCCTGTTTTTCCCCTCACTTCATATTGCAATTCTTGTTTGTATTAGACTAACTTACATATCATTTCTCTACAAACTGTCTAAAATTTCTCTAAATATTAAATAATTGTCATATAACTCGTGTTGATTCTTAACCAATGTTTTATATTATCACTAATTTGTTAAAATGATTTAAATTGTAGATAATTTTGTTTTATTTTTAAAGTGTAAAATTATTGTTCTTAAAATGAAATAATTTGGAGCTTTTCTCCCCAGCCCTCTGTTGAAAATGGGCTTCTATCCAGGTGGACATTCCCAGTAATCAAATGTTAATAAATAAATAATAAATAAATAAATGCCACAGCTGCCCAACTAAGTACTTCCAAGCAATGTAAGAAGACATCCAAAACAGTCTCCTAATTGCAGGCTAGAGGAGCATAGTTGTGGGGGATTTCATCCAACAAATGCAAAAGCAGGAGTTTCAACTTTTGCCCATGACATGAAATATGAGAGAGGGTCAAGTGGTGCATTGAAACTTCCCAATTCAACTAAAGGTTTATGGCATGGTAAAATGTTTTTGTGCAAGAGCTTGAAATGGCAATCTGGTGTTATAAGAAGTTAATTAAAGAGAAGAATTAGGCATCTTTGGTGGAATAGAGGTATAAAGCTCTTACTCTGACTTAGATAACCCAAATATTTATAAGCAACAGAGAGAGATGATGGGGAGGATGAACAGCCCCATCTTGGGAGAGATGGAGGGAGGGATGGATTTGATCACACAGTGCTACATTCCCCCAGAAGAGGAGCAACAAAACAAGAACATGACCTTTGAGTGGACATTAGACTTTCTAAAGCTCTATCTGGTTGTCTGTAGTAATTTTCTACGCAGTTGAGTGAGACGAAGGCATTGTGAGCCTCAGTAAAGACTCAGATCACAATCTTGCCTTGTAATGAAGATAGGCCATTACAAACACACTGATGGCTGCTTGAATGGTGGTCTTCTCCAGACAATTCTCACCCTGATCCTCATTGAAATTCATGGTTAAGGGAAGCAAGGGACCATTCTCAAATGGCAGAAAACTTGATAACTGCCAGGCATGGTGGCAAAAATCACACAGGAAAGAAAGAAAGAAAGAAAAAGAAAAAGAAAGAAAGAAAAAGAAAAACAAAGAAAGAAAGAAAGAAAGAAAGAAAGAAAGAAAGAAAGAAAGAAAGAAAGAAAGAAAGGAGGTCCAATGTTTAGTGGGAACCAGCCAGTGAGATAGAAAGGCACAGGACTGCACTGCATAGATTAGAAAACAATGAAGTCTTCCATTCACAGGTGACACAGAGAAGCTTAAATTTGAAACTCAGAGGATCTTGTTTTGCAGGGCAAAGTAACATTCCTGGTTGAGTCCCCAGTGAAGACATTTAGCAGAATAAAAAAATATACGAAATCTTGATGAGACTGACAGTTTTGTCCTAGGAAGGTCAGCTTCCAATGTATTTCCTCAGATGGATAAAGAGAGCATCTGGGATGAAGCAAGGAGTACAAGAGCCCATAGAAGAGCATAAATTGGTATGCATGGTGATTCTACAAGTATCAATTTATCTCTAACCTTTCATTTTTCACTTCTGCTTTGTCTTACCTACTTTTTACATCGAAGAGCTGTATAGTTGAGTTGAAGGGAGTCCATCAGTTTGGAGCTTGAAGTGGTATATTGTGAGATCCTAAACCATCTATTGAATGGTCATCCAGGCATCATATGAATTGGTATCGGAAGAAGGAAGGAAGGAAGCACATCCATGACAATTGATCTGCAGGATGAAAGAAAAGGCAGCTCCAATGTAGAGCAATAAATGGGGTAGAAATACACATATGCAGTTTCCTGCTAACTTAGGCTCTACTCAAAGATTTTTTTTTTCTCATGGGATGTTGGCTTGCTCTATATGGTTGATTGAAAAGTAATGTCTGTTGATGGGTTAAAGTGTGCAGTAGTTGTTTTAAGTCTGCTCTTTTGTTTGCTAATTAATTTAGTCTGCTTAGAGTTGTTTCTTGCTTGTTTATCAAAGTTCTGCAGTTAAATTTGCAGTTGTATATCTCAACTGTGTGCTGCATAGCAGGCTGCTGCCAATATATATATTTTTTACAAGTGTCATATCATATTTTTTAAACATTGTGTCTACAGGATGGGGACAGTTGAACTAGACTTAACAGCTATAACCAGTAGAAGAGGGTTTATAGAAGTCTGGATGATCAACATTTGATACCTTGGATGTGAGAGATCCACTTCTCTGTGTCTGTCAGTTTGTGTCCAGGGTACAGAGGAATTGGATAAAAATTGACTTATGCTTAAGATAGAAGGTGCTAATGAACATTTAAGTGCCACAATCTTTTATTTTTTACTGGAATAAATGCAGTAGCAGGTAAGATGATGGCTTGAAGCAAAAGAGATAGGGGCTTGCTTCCATTCTGTCAGTACTTGTAGTATGAATTACTTTTAAAATCTGATAAAACTGAACTCAAATTTTCTTGAAATTAATGAGGTATTAATTTAAGAATCTGATATATGGGCAAAAAGGCAAGGGAGGACATTGTACAGGTTAAGTTAGCAAGGGCATGCATACATGGCTGGAAGGTGATGTCATGAATATTTATGGGTTTGAAAAGTTATATCTGGTTGGGCATATAGCCTTTTAACCTCTAATCAAGTGACTATGAAAGGGGGGACAGGAAGTTCTTGTTTTTTTATAAACCAACCCTAGACTTAGGGGAAGAACTGCACCTCAGAGAGATGCTGACCTTTCTTAACATCTTAATATCATTAGGTCTTCAGCAGCATGTAAGAAGGGAAGAACATGCAAAGTGTCATCATTCCTGGTTAGATCAGACCACAAAGCGGTCACCTTCAAAGACACCATGTACCCTGACCCCCCCCCCAGCTAAGGTTAAACAAAAAAAACTTCTCCAAAGCTGATTGCAACCTCCTGAGGAAAGGTCTAAACAGATTACCAGCCCCCTCCCCAACAGTATGAACTGGCACTGATGTCCAAGCCTGCACCAAATTACTATAACGCCATTTATATAAATGCATGGATTGATTCAACAATACCTGACAGGACAAATTCCTCCTCCTCAAGGAAGAGTAAACCTGTTTGGTGGCTATAAATAAACTCTACAATAAAAGAAAAAAATTGCTGTTTAGGACGAAGAAGGAACAGGTGTCAAACTGAAAGTAATTGCTCCTTGGCCTAAACAGGCAAATAAGGGTATTAGTGAAGTCCTCCAAAGCTAACTTCGAGTCCGAATTGGCCACATCTACTAAAAGCAATCATAAGGCCTTCTTGACATATGTCTGCAATTTAAGGGGAGACACCCAAATCTGCTCAGAACTGATGGTCAAGGACACCACATGCACAAATGCCATGGATATAGCCAACTTGCTGGCAGACAGTTTCAGTGAAAACTTCAGTCCTCTGTCCCATCATTAATCCAGGATATCCCCAGCACCTGCCCACCACTACTTATCTCTAGGGAGCAAGTCATTACTACCCTCTCAAAGGCTAAAAACACAGCTTCCATGGGACCCGATAACATCCCAGGCTGCATCCTGCATCAACTCAGGCAGGAACTTGCAGCACCATTAGGCACCCTATTCAGCTTAAGCCTGAGTACCAGTCTCATCCCAGCCTCCTAGAGGATGGCCACCATCATCCCTCTGCACAAAGGTGGAGTGTCCACTGATCCAAGCAATTATAGACACATCAGCCTAACTAGCCTGATTTGCAAAGCCATGGAATGCATTATCATGGACCACATTAACAAGGACATTGGCAACCTCCAAATGCTTGATCCCACAGAGTTTGGTTTTGTCAATGGGAAATCATGCTTGTTAAATCTGATAGGCATCTTTGAGTCAGTCACCAAAGCCATGGACAATAGGAAGATGGTGCATGCCGCCTACCTTCACTTGGCCAAGGGCTTCAACAGTATTCCCCACTCTGGCATAATAGATAAACTATCCCAGCTTGACATAAATATGTATGTGACCAGATGGGTAGCTAACTGGCTCACTGATAGAACTCACTCAGTCAATATAGGGGAAGCTACCTCAAATAGTAGACCTGTAATGAGTGGCATACCCCAGGGATTGGTCTTGAGACCCCTGCTGCTTGGGATGTACTTCTCCAAGGTGCAAGCCAAAATCAGAGGTCTGTGGCTGACAAGGTTTGCAGATGAGTGAAAGCTGGATGCTGTCATTGACTCCTCTAGTGATGTAGACATACTACAAGACAGTCTCACCCAGACAAATGACTGGTACCAGAAACACGGCCTCAAACTAAATGCCAAAAAATGTACCATCATCCCCTTTGGGGAAAGTGACATCTCCACAGATTATGACATGAATAACAACATCCTAAGCATGCAAGTAGCTGTGAGGGACCTGGGCACCCAAGTTGACAGCAATCTAATTTTTGACCATCATGTTGCCTCCATTGTACTGAGAGCTTTCTATATGGCTCATCTCATTAGTAAGGGTATTTCTTCCAGGAACAAGGAAGTCATAACTTCCCTATATTCCTCCCTTATCAGGCCCATCATTCAGTATAATGCCCCTTTCAGCATGTAACTTGCGAAGCACATGCAGCAGCTGGAGAGATCAGAGGTTCCTGACCAGGATAATCCAGTGCTTCAAAAATCTATCCTACACAGATAGGCTAAAAGCCCTGTCCCTCTACTCCATCTCATATAGACTCCTCAGAAATTATCTATGTCTGGCATACAAAGCAATCTCTGAGCCCACCTTGATGAAATGGCTGCATATCCGCAAGCCAAACTCCACTCACGTGACCCACATGCAAAACATCAACTTGGTCTGCAACATCAACAGGACTTGTTGGCAGGAAAGATTTGTCTCCCAGAGACTCCCCCATCTGTGGAATAGACTCCCTTTCCCCCCAAGTCAAGCAGAGTACTTCATTATCCCTCATAATAGGTAGTAGCTGCAAATATTAGTTCTTACTCTCTAGATGACTGGATGGGAAATAAAAAATATACTCCTGGGATTCCACCTGTGTTCCTGCTGGACAGGGGCATTGGGTGCTGACTTGTGGGAACATGGGCTAATTTATAGGCTAGGCTTATAAGGGCCTCAGGGCCAGTAGCCAAGTAACTTGCAATGATCCTATGATCCTAAGTCTCTCAAGAAAGCAGAAGATGTAAGAGTATGTACATTGGTGTATTGGTAGTCAAAAATAATGCCTTACGTCTGAGTAGTGTTTTATTGTAGCACATCTAGAGAGTAAGAACGAATATTTGCAGCTTTTACCTATGGATTGAACAAGTAGAAGGGGAAATAATTTGAATAGGGCTTATTGAATATTGGTTTATGATGGGACTCAGTATGGATGGCTTATTAAGTCAGATGTTCGGGAGAGGTTGAGATACACTTGTATTTTATTCACTGCCATTTCATGTTTTGTTATCTTATGTGCTCTATACGAATGCTCATATTATTGACCCCAGGCTGAGACTGAAATTGGTCAGAATTGGTCAGTGCTCTAACACTATTACTGAATTCAATAAGTAACTAAATAAGCCAATAAGCTCCTGGAGTGTAGCAACAGAGCCTGCAGTAGGGCAACAGGGGTTTGGAGGTGGGAAGAAAAGAAGTGCTACAAGGACTGCAATGTGAAATGGTGAAGAATGAGCAAACTTACTAAAAGAGAATGCACTGGGTTTAGGGATTCATCAGCAATTAAAAATGAATAAAAGCAATCTATGGGAGTTGCAAAGTAAGAGTTTTATTGGGTTCTTGAGAGACTTAGGATCATAGGATCATTGCAAGTTACTTGGCTACTGGCCCTAAGGCCTTTATAAGCCTAGCTCATAAATTAGCCCATGCATAAGCTATATGCATATCTGAGGGGTAGAGGAGAGGACAAGAGGGTAAGGATTACGATTACAGATAGATTTGTCTGAAACAAGTTAAGTGGGCTTGGTGGGAGAAGATAAATATGTACTAATGTAGGAGTGGTACTGGCCATTTTTTACAGGCATGTGATTTGTGAAGGCCATACAACAGGTCAAGAAAAAAAGAATCAGGTGTTCTGTAAGGGGGATTTTATATATTTACTGGAGACAGAGAGAGACAGGCTATACTTCAATAATTGTCTTAGCTTCTGGTGTCATTCTAAGGGGATCCACTATCTATCATCCTGGGATGACATGATCAACAGACCTCAATGCTTTGCCAGAGATGATCTTCATCTGTCACCCCTGGGATTTTGACTACTGGCTAAGGCTCTTGCCACCCCAATAGTGCCTTTTTTAAGGCAGTGTCTCTGACTAAATTGCCAGTGTAAAAACTCCTTCTAAAAACAGCCTCAAGGTTGTGCTGCTAAAGACTAGGAGTGTCAACATGAAACTGCACTCACTGGAAGCTGTCCTCACCTTGGAAGACACAGACATTTGTGCAGTCATGGAGACTTGGTTCAAGGCTATGGAGAGCATGGCAGCCATACCAGGCTACGCCTCCTTCCACACATTCAGATCTCAAACTGAAGGCATGAAAACTAAAGAAGGTGGTGTATCAATATTCATTAAAGATAAGTACACTTCTAAATTGGTTAAACAGTATGATTCCCTGGAGACACTTAAGGTGCAATTAACTGTTGGTAGGAAACGTATTCAAGTCATTGCCAGCTACAAGACCCCCCCCCCCCCTCCATGAATCAGGACACCCACTCTGCCTATTTGAATCTACTTGAGTCTATCAAGTTACATCCAAATACCATGGATTTGGACAACTTTAACTACCCATCCATTGACTGGGAAAATTACTCATGCTCAAATCCATTTGCCCAAGGGTTCCTCAACTTTGTTAACTCCAATGCCCTGGACCAGCTGGCCAACACCCCCACAAGGGGTACCAAAATCCTGGATCTAGTGCTTACCAATATGGTGGACCACTGTAGCACCTCCACTGCGAGGTCCTCCCTGGTGAGATCATACCACAAATTGGTCTCATTCAAAGTAACTATCACACCTGACCCCCCCCCCCCCCACAGCAGCAACTAAATTAAAAAACTTCTCCAAAGCAGATTATAACCTTTTACGGGATTGTATAAATAGCTTCACTGCACCTCCTCCCTCAGATGGAACTGGCAACTATACCAAGCTCTACACCAATGTTTTATACAAATACCCATATACCTGCATTGACTAGGCTGTACCTGATGTGACCAAAACAAGATTCTCAAGGAAGAGTAAAGCTGCCCAGTGGACAACTGCCATTAACAGGTTTTACAATAAGAGGAAGAAATTGCTGTCCAGGAATAAGAGGGAGTGATCCCTCCCAAACTGGAAACACTCCCTCCTCAACTTAAACAAGCAAATAAGACTTCTTGTGAAGTCCTCCAAAGCAAACTATGAGTCCAAATTACTTTTCTCAACAAAGAACAACCACAAGGCATTCTATGGTTATATCTTTAACCTAAAAGGAAAGGCATAGATTTGTGCCAAGCTGGTAGTTAATGATACCACATATACTGAGCCTGTGGGCATAGTCAATCTGTTGGCTGACAAGTTCTGTGAAAACTTCATTCCCCTGTCCCCACCACACATATCCCATGACATCCCTGCCACCGGTCCCTTACTTTGCATCACTAAAGAGCAGGTTGTAAATACCCTCTCTAAGGCCAAAAACACAACATCTATTGGACCTAATAACATCACAGACTGCATCCTACATGGGCTCCAACATTAGCAATACCAGTGGGTACTTTTTTCAATCATAGTCTAAGCACCAGCTTTGTACCAGCTGAATGGAAAACAGCCACCGTTATTCTCTTGCACAAAGGTGGTGCTCCCATTGACCCCAGGAACTATAGACCTATTAGCTTGACTAGCCTTATCTACAAGACCATGGAATGAATCATCATGGACCTTATAAACAAAGATATAGGTAATCTACAAACACTTGACCCTACTCAGTTTGGATTTGTCAGAAAGAGATCATGCCTGTTAAACCTGGTGGACATCTTCAAGACAGTCATCAAGGCCCTGGATAAAGGGAAATCTTTACATACAGCCTACCTGGACTTAGCCAAGGCATTTGACACTACCCCCACTCAGGCATCATTGACAAACTCACCCAGCTAGGAATTAACCCTTATATCATTATATGGGTCACTAACTGGCTCACTGATAGAACTCATACAGTCATATATAGGGAATCCACCTCCAACAGAAGACCTGTAACCAGTGGTGTTACACAGTGATCAGTCCTGGGACCTCTACTGTTTGGAATCAATTTCTCCAAAGAACAGGCAAAAACTAAAGGTCTGTGGCTGACAAAGTTTGCTGATAACTGCAAACTGGGAGCAGTCATAGAATCTCCAAATTATGTCAACATCCTACAAGAGGGTCTTACACAAACAAATGATTGGTGCCAAAGTCATGGCCTTAAACTCAATGCAAAAAAATGCATTATCATTCCTTTTGGTAAAACTGATGTCCTGCTAACTACCACATCAATAGCAATACCTTAAGTATGCACTCTGTGGTGAGAGACCTGGGTACACAGGTTGACAGCAACATTACCTTTGACCACCATGTCTCCACAGTGGTAACAAGGGCATTCTATATTGCTCCTCTCATAAGTAAGGGCATTGCCTTCAGAAAAAAAGAAGTCATAATCTCCCTGTACTCTTCGCTCATCAGGCCAATAGCAATTGGAGAAACCACAAAGGTTCTTCACAAGAAAAATTCAAGGTCTTCAGCATCTGTCCTATGGTGATCATCTGAAATTACTGTCACTCTATTCTGTTTCATACAGACTACTCAGAGGTGATCTCTGCCTTGCATACAATGCAATCGCTGACCCTGCTTTACTGGAAATGCTACACATCCATAAGTCAAATGGTTCATGGGTTAATCGCTCTAAAGCCCTTAACCTGGCATGTGACAGTAATAAAAACCTGCTGGAGGGACAAATTTGTTTCCCAGAGGTTACCACACCTTTGGACAGACTCCCACTTCATGTCAAACACAGCACCTCATTG
Source organism: Protopterus annectens (assembly GCF_019279795.1). Taxonomy (NCBI): domain Eukaryota; kingdom Metazoa; phylum Chordata; order Ceratodontiformes; family Protopteridae; genus Protopterus; species Protopterus annectens. The sequence continues at coordinate 108,224,641 of NC_056745.1, read as the reverse complement.
GCTGTCTTCAGATGTAGTCTGGAGGATTGGATGGGTGACCATAAATTCACTCCAGGGGTTCCACCAGTGTCCCTCTTGCACAGGAGCAATAGGTACTAATCGCTAAAAGCATTTAGTCTCAGTTGCCATTTAGTTTCTCTGGCTTCTAATTCAAATTCATCATCCCCACCCCTAGAGTCACTCTGTACTCTATCAATGACAAATATAAAAATCTCTTGTAGTTGGTACATTCTAGAGTGTGAATATATAAAGCAGTGTTCATTTTTTCTCAGCTGAGACTAAATGCTTGTTGCAAGCCAGGTTTAAATGATTATTGTTTTGTAGCAAAGGGCAGAAGATGTTTAATTTTAAGTGTACTGTGAAAACACTTATCTGACTGCAACAAATAAACTATGTTTTGAATTTTTAAGTTTATTTTTTAAGTATGTTTTATATTATTATGTTCATTATCAGTACTATTACTAATATTTTTATCTTGAATGTACTTATTATTGTGGTTTACAGCATGTTATTGTCTACATTGCATATTCAGGGGAAGTATGCATTTAAGTTTAGTCAGGGTAATTTCACTGATGCAAGCAAAATCATGAATAGTTGCTTAAGTAATTAGAGTATATAAAGGAAGTTGCAGCATAATTGAGTGACTCTGATGAAGCCAATTCATGTTTCTTGGTGAAAGTGCTTAGTTGGTTTTACGTTGACAGTGTTTAATGTTAAATAAACTAGTGTTTCATGCAAATACTGCCTTGGTGGCTCACTTTTTTTTAGTTTTACTACTGTTTACAAGTTTGAGCCATTTGGCTTGTTTTTTGTAATATCTTAGAAAACCTTTATTATCTGATTTGGCTTACTAAGTCCCTTACTACCCATTAAAGAGTACCTCAGTGGAAAACTGCTCAAGAAAGCTTAATACTTTATGTGTGAGCTCTTGAATGCTAAATGTCTTACCAGGGCATAAAAGTGAAAATTACTCTCATAGCCATAAAACTATAAAACGTAACAAATGCAACTCTTTAGACAAATTCTTATAAAAAGGAGGAGAGGAACCTAATAGAAAGTAAGAAAGAACCTACTTTTAGCTCCAGTGCACTCACGCAGTATGCACAAATCCTTACTACCTCGTGGTCTGGTTTGGACCTGCTCCGCTTGCCCTCACTGCGCTTGAGCTTGCTCCACACCCCACCTTGCCCCCAAATTCCACCTGCCCCCAGTGGTGCTAAATATATAGTGCTACAAGCACACCCCCTCTTTCTTCAACCAATCAGCTATATCCAAGTCATCAATAGGCTCTCCAGTACTTAACCTTTCTATCCTATCTTAAAAAGTTTAAACTGGGGACAAGTCAGCCTCAATAATCCCAATGTTACTTGCAATGAAACCACTTAAAATACTACCACTGTAATCTCTGATACCCTTCTTGCTTGTCCCATATCTTCTTACTGCCTATGAATATAATACATACCCAGGTTTCCACTACCCAAAAGGCCAAACCTCCACTTTTATAGCTCCACACAAGCTTGAACACTTAATACATCCCCTCCCATCTAACTCCTTACTTACTAGGTATCAGCATCCCATTAGAACAAGATATGCCAACCCTAAAACCAAAAGATACCAAAGTCTATTAATTAAAATCCGGAAGCTCACAATCAGATTACAATGCAACTTGACAATGGATGGAGATATCCACTCAAATCCTGGCCCATCCTCATCCACTGGCTCTAGGTCCTTTACTAACTGTCCCACTACTACATAAATCTTAGACAAACCCCCAAACTCACTCTTGATCAATCACCTAAGTATCAGAAGTGTAAACAATAAGATTCAACATCTACATGCCCTCTTAGATGCTCTTCCCCAGACATACTATTTCTTACTGAAACCTGGTTAAAACCTTCTACTTCAGATAAAGAAGTTATACCACAAGGCTATAACATCCTAAGACTTGATCGAACCAATAGAAAGGGAGGTGAGGTAGCTGTACTGTACATGCTTGAAGTGTCTTATAATGCCCTGCAAATATCTCTGTTTGGCAGTGCTGAAATTCTTATCACTAAGCTCCACATTAATAAGAACAAATGTATAAATTTTGTCTGTGTGTATATTTCCCCAGGCAATAACATTAACACCCTTGAAGATATCCTACATTGGTTATCCAGCAATTATCCACAAGAAACCATTGTACTTGGGGACTTCAACATAGACTGGTACATGAGTTCCTCAGAACCCACCACTCACCACATAAACCTTTATGGATTTTCACAGGTCATATCCTCCCCCACTAGGATCAGTAAAACCAACAATAAAGCAAGTATTCTGGATTGGATTTTTGTTCACACCCATCCCTTCAAATACAAGAGTGGGACCCTGCCTGGTGATGTAAGTGATCATCTCCTTGCCTATTTAATCAGGCAAAAAGCTGATTTCCACAACCAGTCCATTTTTAAAACAATAAGGAACAATAAGAATTTCAACTGCACAAATTTCCAAAATGAACTCAAATCTTGCAATTGGTCAGTCCTGAAACAATTACCACTTGAAGAAGCAGTAAATTACTTTAATACCAAATTCCTATCCATCCTTGACACCCATGCACAAGCAACGGACTATTAGAACCAAAACAAAAAGTTACTCCTTGGTTCTCAAAAGAAACCAGACATAAAATGTTACTTACTAATAGGGCTTGGGCCACTTTGAGGGCCACAAAAAATCCCATCGATCAACTTAGATACAGACAGTTAAGAAATGGAACAAAAAAAAACACCACATTAGACAAGAAAAACTATTACTGTCATCTACAAGAAAAACACCAGTACAAGCCACAAACGTTTTGGGTAGGTATAAACAAACTCCTTAGTCCAGGACAATCCTCCACTCGTACCCCCTTGGATTCTAACCAAAATCCCCAGCAGAAATTGCCAATACCTTTAACAACTTCTTTACAACAACTATCCAGAACCTAGCTAACCAATTATCCCCTGGATGCCCATAATCTCCTACTACTACACCCTTATCCCAACTGCCCTTTAACTTCAAGCCAGTTTGCACATCTTTGGTCCGAAAATTACTTAAAAAAAATAAAGCCCATCACCCTGTTGGCTGATCTCCTCCCTGCAGAATAGCTACAAAAAGCTGCAGATGCCATAGCATACCCCATTACTATCCTGATCAATAAAACTATAACTGAAGCATCCATTCCCTCCATCTGGAAGATATCCCATGTCATCCCACTCCATAAAGGGGACAGCTCTACTGAATTTTCAAGCTATAGACCCATAGCTATTCTGTCACCCTTGGCTAAAATTATGGAAAAATGCATCCACAATCAACTTCTGAACTATCTTATCCATAATAATCTTCTAGCCAACACCCAACATGCCTTTAGATCATTCCCATAGTACAACCTCAGGCAACATCTCCTTCTCTGACATCATTAACCAGTACCAAAACAATAATAAACTTTCCTCTGCTATCTTTCTTGATCTTTCAAAAGCCTTTGATATGGTAAACCACCAAATACTCCTAAATACTTTGAAATCCATCTCCCTAGAGGACCAGGCCATCCAATGCTTTCAATCATATCTCAGTGGTAGACAACAGGCTGTCCTATGGCACAGCAAACTATCCACCCTTTTACCCATCACCCTCGGAGTACCCCAAGGCTACATATTAGGTCCACTATTATTTTCCATTTTCTTCAATGGTTTGTATAAGGTCATCCCAAATGCAACATGCATTCAATATGCGGATGACTCCACTTTAGTATGCTCCGACATTTCACTTACAGAGTTGCAGATTCTATCCCAAAATACTTTCAACACAGTTGAAAATTGGCTCCTTAACCATCATCTCATGTTAAATCCTAATAAAACCAAACTGCTGCTTTTCTCCCCCACTCACAGGTCTGCTCCTATAACCTTTACATTAAAATTCAACAACGGCACAATTATTTCCCCAGATTCCTCAACCAAACTGTTAGGAGTTATAATAGATAATAACCTTAAATTTGATCTGCATATCAATAAAACTTTTAAAACAGTTAATAAAAAACTTCTCACTATATAGGATCAAGCCCTTCCTAATGCCATTAGCCAGAACTGTAATTGCTTGTACACATCTATTCTCCACCCTTCTCTATGCTTCTCCCTCTATTTACAAACCTCAGCAAAACTGACCTTAATAAACTTTCTAGCAACTACAATCACATTGCTAGATTTGCTACCAATGCAGCCTACAGAACTCATCACTGTCATAACTTAAATCTACTAGGATGGCTTGAACTGCCTAACCTATTTCAGGTTAACCAACTAATAGTTGCACACAAGATCCTGTACCAACCAGATAATACAACCGTACTTAAAATCATCATCACCCCCTACAGTAACCTTAGCGCACTTCGTTCATCTGAAAGACTACTCGTTCAAACTCTCAAATCCAGCATCACAGCCGGTAAATCTCTATTTGCTAACTCTGTTGGCAGAACTTGGAATTCTCTTCCTGCTAATCTTACATCTGAACTCTCTCTACCTCAATTCAAGAAAAGTCTGATTCAGTACTTTAAAAAAATGATGGCTATGTCCTTGTCCTAATCCAGACTAACTCGATCCATCACTCGTGTGCACATGGAGGACTTCTGCCTACACTTTATTGTTTCTTAACTTATAAATCCTATGATCTCCTTGGATCTACTACCAGGTTAGCCTACAAGGCATTCAATACCCTATCATTCTTGAAAACAATGTCTAGAGTTTTCCATCTGAGTAAAAAGTAATAATTTTTTTGTGTATCTGTTTTTGTGTTTGTTTACATCTGTGTAAAAATCCTTTTGTTTGTGTTTTATTTTGTGTTTTGAACTGTAAAAATGTAACAGTCTGTTGAATGTCTTTTTGGAACTTTTCTCCCCGGGCCTCCACTGAAAATTGACATGTATCCAGTAGGACTATCACGGTAAACAAATGTAAAATAAATAAAATAAGTAAGTAGATATCTATGATATTAATTTTATTTCATTTTATGCCCCCGTTGTTGTGTATACAACACCATAACATCTTAGTAATTACTGAAATAAAGAGTAAGCAAATGATAGCAGATAAAAATAAAACAAGCCGACGTAATAATACTGCCAGTCATGACTATCTTTCTTCCTCTCTGTATTACCAAAGCTAATCATCCAGTCCACTAGGATGGATACGCAAACACAATGTTATATGTACAAAATAATAACTCTTCTCATGCTTCGTTTTCTTTTTCTCTTAACTTCAATTACCAGTGACCATGTCCCACGTAATGTATCATAAATAAATCATACTATTATTACCCTGATACTCTCACAAAAGCATTCAGTTTAAAAAGAGTTAACAGTACAGTACAGTAAGTACCCATCCTAAAGGCTAAGCAAAACTACTATACTAGTGTAAAGGAAAACCATTATAAAACTCCAAAACTGTTTTTGTACGATAGTCAATAAAAGTATACAACTTGGTCAAAAATCACAACTGTGCCCTTTCACAGATGAAACAAATAACATACCATGTAGATTTAACATTAACTACATAAATATTGCAAGCTATCTTAATAGATCTAATGCACTGAACACATACACATCACTAAATGACATAGATGCTGACACTTCTACCTTTTTGCTTACCACAACTCCTACCACGTGATAAAAAGCTTACACAAAAACTGAAACCTGTGTCTCGTGTAGCTGATAACCTACCAGTATAATTTCTCAAAACTGCAGCAGAAGCCATTGCATACCAAGTATCTATACTTATATACCACTGTCTCCAAGAAGCCTTAGTCCTCAAAACTCTAGAAACATTCTTATGTTATTCCGTTTCATAAAAGTGGCAAATAACTTGAACTAAAAAACTACAGTCCTATAGCATTCCTGTTTCCTCTGTCTCAAATACTTAAAAATGTTTTCAGACAGCCACAAAGATGCTTGAAATGAACAGAACAGCTGGTAGTGCTATCATAAATAACCATGCATAAATGATGCTACATAAATATCTGTATAGTCACATATTTGCATTTTCATTAGAATGCTTATACTGTCAGAAGTGCAAAACCATCGCTTGTTTGTAGTATCTACTCTCATTTAGGGCTAAAAGAATGACCTAAATAGTTAAACACATTTGTTTTCAAAATGTAAAGATAGATTAGGACATACAACCAGTACTCACAGTTAACTCTTCCGTTAACTCTGAAGTCAAGGTCCATGTCAAAGACCTCTGGCTGACTAAACTTTTAGACGACTGCAACATAGGAACTGTCATAGAATCCCCTACTGACACTAATGTTCTCCAGGAGGGGCTGACACAGAAAAAAAAACTTGTGCCAGAGCCATGAACTAAAATTAAATGTCCAGAAATGCATACTATTAGTCATCCATCCTTGGTAACTATCATATCGACAAAATACCCCTTAGAGTTGACCCAGTAGTCAGGGACTTGGGGACCCACATAGACACTAATCTAGCCTTTGACCATCATGTGTCTACAGTAATGAAGAATTAATTCTGTGTTGGATAACTTATAAACAAAGGTGTGGTATCTATGTCCAAGAAAATCAAACCAGAAGTATAAAAATCAGGCAGCATGTGAATGTTCCAAAAAAAAACAAAAATAATAAAGGTGAAAGATCAGATAAGAAGGCAGGAAATGTGGAAAATGCATAAACACAGTTGCAAGTATAGAACACTTCTGGAAGTACCTGATGTTGATCAGGATCGAACACAGGAATGAATAAGGAGAGGTGAATTCAAACCAAGAGATGAAAGGTTAATATTGATGGTCGAAGATAGTGGGCTACGTACATGTTGGTTTACAAAGTCCATTGAACATGTGGGAGAAACAAACAAATGTAGGTTTTGTAAAACAGAATTGGAAACAGCTGTGCACTTTGTTGCTGGTTGTGATATACTAATGGCAGAAGAATTGCCACATTACACACGTACTCAGGTCACTCCAAAGCAAGTACAAGTACGATTCAGTCATTGTCCATGCGGGTGTGAATGACCTGAGACGTACCTCCCTGGACTACATGAAAAGAGACATTGAGGAGCTCTCCGATTATGTAGCCCAGACTGGTATGACCCTGACCCTGAGCAGCATCCTGCCTTCACCAAGAATGATGCCTCAGTACAAAGACAAAATGATCAGTTTTAACAATTGGCTTAATCACTGGTGTCATTCTAGGGGGATCCAATGTCTGTCAGCCTGGGATGACATGCTGGACAAGCCACGTTGCTTCGCAAGGGATGGCTTGCACCTGTCACCACTGGGCTTCCGGATACTGGCCAAGGCTCTTGCCACCCCCATAGTGCCTTTTTTAGGCAATGCTCAAAGGACAAATCAACCTCCATAAAAAACAAAAATGGAAAAAATTAAGGGTAATGCTGCTCAACGCCAGAAGTCTAAATCTCAAGATGCAGGCACTCGAAGCACTTCTCAGTATGGAGAACATCGATGTCTGTGCAGTAACCGAAACCTGGTTCAAGGCTCCTGAGAGCACTCCAGCGCTACCAGGCTATACCTCATATCATGCGTTTGACCTCAAGTTCCAGGCCGAACCACAAAGGAGGGGAGTGTCCATTTTCATAAAGGACACCTACACCTCTCGATTGGTGGCTACCCATGAAGCATCAGAAACCATACAAGTTTTACTCACCATAGGCAAAACTGCCATACAACTGGTCGCATGTTATAGAACTCCTCCCAATCCCAGGAATCCCATCAAGCATTCCTGAAAACACTGGAGGATATGAATGTCACACCAAACACCATCATATTGGGTGACTTCAACTACCCCAACATAGACTGGGCCCACTATTGTAGCCCTAACACCCTAGCCCAAAGATTCCTGGAATTCATAAACTCAAATGCTATGGAGCAACTGGTCACTTCTCCTACGAGGAGAGATAATATACTTGACCTGATTATCACAAACATGGGGTCCAAATGCTCCGCACTGGATATAAACGCCTCACTAGTAAGATCTGATCATAAACTGATCACGTTGGATGTACATATCCCACCCCCACCCCCAGAACAAAAGACTACAGTGAAAAACTTTTCAAAAGCTGACTTTGCGCTCCTCAAGTCAGAAATGATATCCTTTAAGCCTACTGGGTTAATGGAAACCACATCCCAAAATGCTGAATCCTTCACAAAAGCCTTCTACGGACATCTCCAAGAATGCATGGATCAAGCAATCCCAACTAAAACCAAGACCCTCTCCACCAAGGAAAAACGCCCGGTTTGGTGGACCCCGGCTATAAACAAACTGTACAACAAATGAAGGAAGCTACTGCAGGACAAAGCCAAATCCCACAAGGGAAAGGCTTCCCTGATCAGCACAAGTAAAAAACTACGTTCTCTCATAAAAACATCTAAAGCAAACTTTGAGAAAAAGATTGCCAAGGATACCAAAGACAATCACAAGGCCTTCTTCAATTATGTCAGAACCTTGGGAGGGAATTCTCAGATATGCTCTGAGCTAGTACACAATGACAAAAAATTCACTGACCCTACCGACAGTGCCAATATTCTGGCAGATAGGTTCAGTGCAAATTTCTCCCCTCCCTCACCCCCTAAAGATGAAGTAATTATCCCTGCTGAATGTAACCTACCTGTCATCACAGACATACAGGTGAAATCAGCACTCAACAAGGCAAAAAACACAGCATCTATGGGACCCGATGGTATCCCCGGTTGCGTGTTACGTGAACTTCAAGATGAACTAAACCCGCCCCTAAGAACTCTATTCAATCTTAGCCTCACTACAGGATATGTACCTGAACACTGGCGCACAGCAACAGTGGTCCCACTCCACAAAGGGGGAAGTTCTACTGACCCTGGTAACTACCGCCCCATAGGTTTGACCAGCCTGCTCTGTAAGGCTATGGAAAGAATCATCATGGAACTCATAAATGGCGACATTGGGGATCTGCAGACCCTTGATCCCACACAGTTCGGTTTTGTAAAAGGCAGATCCTGCCTCTTAAACCTGGTTGACTTCTTTGAGACAGTCACTAGTGCCATAGATGAGGGCAAGGCTGTCCACACTGCCTACTTGGACTTGGCTAAGGCCTTTGACACGATACCACACTCTGGCATCATTGACAAGCTCAGCAGCCTAAATGTAAATCCATATGTCACAAGATGGGTAGCAAACTGGCTAAAAAACAGAACCCATAAGGTTAAAATTGCTGGAGCCATGTCAGACTCAAAACCAGTCACAAGTGGTGTCCCACAGGGCTCAGTCTTGGGTCCACTCCTATTCGGCATTTACTTCTCAGATGTGAAAGCAAATATGGAAGGATTATGGCTGACAAAGTTTGCAGATGACTGCAAACTGGGTGCCATAGTTGATTCACCTGCTGACACACACATCCTACAGAAAGGTCTCACTGAAACGGACAACTGGTGCCGGAATCATGGCCTCAAACTTAACGCCAAAAATGTATAGTCATCCCTTTGGGAAAACAAAGTACCCACAAATTATCACGTAGACAATAACCCACTGAATACGGAAGAAGTAATCAGAGACCTGGGGACTCAAGTCGATAGTGACCTCTCCTTTGACAACCATGTTGCCAAAGTGGTCAGAAAGACATTCTACCTTGCCCATCTCATCATGAAGGATTCTCATCCAGATCAAAGGAGGTCATTGTACCTCTATATTCCTCCCTTGTCAGGCCCATGATTGAATATAATGCTCCATTTGGGATGTATCTCACCCGGCACATGCAACAACTGGAAAGACCCCAGAAGTACCTCACCAAGAGGATCATAGGTCTCAAACATGTGCCTTATCCAGCTAGATTAAAGAAACTCCAGCTCTATTCAGTAGCATACCGCCTGCTCAGAGGTGATTTGTGCCTAACATACAGGGCCATGTCCAACCAGGAATTGATGGACATGCTCCATCTCAAAAATCCAAATCCACCAGAACCACACGAGCTAAAGATTTCAACCTCTGCACAAATATGAATAGGACATGCTGGAGGGATAGATTCATAACACAGAGGTTACCCATACTCTGGAACAAAATCCCAGTTCATGTGAGACAGAGCCCTTCATTGGCACTGTTCAAGAAAAATCTCGATGCATGGATGGGAGATCGCAAGTTTACCCCGGGAGTCACCTCAGTGTCACTACTAGACAGAGGTATAGTTTACTAAATAATGGGGTCCCACATGTGTCACTACTAGAGAGGCGCAACTATATAGTATGGGGTGGCGTAAAGCCACATCACTGTTGGCTAGGCTTATAAATGCCCCCGGGCAGATAGCCTAGTACACTACTATGAAACTATGAAACTATGTATGCTGAAAGGCATAATAATGTGGCAAGACTGTTGTACTGGGGATTGAGAAATACACCCACCAAAACAACACCTAGGACTCTCTCAAAAATGTTGAAATCGCAACAGTGACTGTCTATACTCTATGTATGCTGTGAACTGTGAAACTCAATCCTAGAAGAAATACCTCATCCTACCTACAATGTATGATCCCTTTGAAGATGTACCTCTCAAGCAAATGGTTCTGCACTAGTTACAGCTCCACTACCAAGACCCATTTTTATTCTATGTGGCACAACTTATAAGTAAGGGCATGCCATACAGATCTAAGGAGATCATTGCCCCATTCTACTCAGCTCTCATTGGACCAATAATTAAGTACAATGCTCCCTTCAGCATGTACCTCAACAGGCATTGGCAACAACTGGAGTGGACACAGACTTTCCTCACTAAAATAATACAGGATGTAAATAATATGCCCTATGTAGACCACTTCAAAGCCCTGTCTCTGTAATCAATCACCTAAAGATTACTGAGAGACAATCTTTGCCTAACCTACAAGGCATTCTCCGATTAAGCCTGATGGATGTGCTACACATTCACAAAACAAACAGCGAAATTACCCAATCTAAGGATCTAAACCTCATCTGTGACATAGACAAAACATGTTGGAGGGACAGGTATGTGTCTCATAGATGACCCCTGACTCCTTTGGAACAGACTTTATGTACATGTGAACCAGAGCTCTTCCCTGGGCTTATTCAAATACAAATTGGACCAATGGATGAGACATCATAAATTTACCCCCAGCTTGCCACCGGTAGTCCTTATGGACAGGGGAAGTTTGTAGATGCCCTAAGTCACAGGCATAAACCAATGCTGTTCTAGCCCATTGGTATTGCTAATTGGGAAATTTGGGGCATGGATAGCTAGGCTGAAAAATGCTCTAGGGCCGTGAGCCAACTAACCTCCTATGATGTTATGATCTTACCTATAATTTACAATCCCCATGAAATCATACCTCTCAGTATAACAGTACTACCCTTGTACCAACCCCATTTCTTATTCCACTTATCACGACATCAAATCAAACAAATATCACTAAATTCTCACACTTTTATTATAGTAATCTCCTTGTTATGGGCCTCAGGCAAATTTAACCATTTAAATAAAATATGCATATGCCTTTTCTAGGTGGCCACAGTGGTGCAGCGGTTAGCATTGCCACCTCACAGCAAGAGGTTCTCTGGTTTGATCCTCAACTGGGGTGCCTTCTGTGTGGAGTCTGCATGTCCTCTCTGTGGTCGAGTGGGTTTCCTCAGGGTGCTCTGGTTTCCTCCCACATCCCAAAGACATGCTGTAGGTGGATTGGACACACTAAATTGGCCCTAGGTGTGAGTGCATGCATGTGTGTGTGCCTTCTGTGGAAGGTTGGGTGCCAGGCTGGCAACTCGACACTGTAAAACTCCACTGCCAATCATGAGCAGACGGTGATCTGCTGTGGCTACCCCTAACCGGGAAAAAGCCAAAAGAAGAAGAAGATGCATATGCCTTTTCTGCTGTCAGTGTGCTAATAATACACCAGGAGTAGGAACATACACTGTTAAATAGTGCTGAATGCTTTATTGATGTGGGTTTTACATGCCATATATACTATTGTATAGATATGTCTAATCTTAACATGTTGTAATTAGTATACAGTTTATTTGCCATGACAAGCAATGGAATTATATAATGCTGAATATTCTAATATATGTTTGCTGTTTACCCATTCAAATGTATGCAATGCAAAGCTTTTCTCTATGAGCCAGTGCTACAAAGGGGCTTTGCCTAGACTGACTTTCATGTTATACAAAGGCTAATAAATAAATAAGATGCAATCTGTTTTTATGCTTCTCTTTTTGCTAACTATGTAAAATACTTTTCACACAATCTGTTAACGAGTACCTTGAAAATGTTATACCAAAATTAATCCTTGATAGGGAAGACACTCTAGCCTGCAGTCCTAATGCATTCTTGGCCTCTTCCCATTCTGTTGCCTTTCCCTATCTGGTTATTTGCTCCCAAAATATTGGTTCCTTTGTCAGTTATCTTCAGTAAATTCCATCTCTATCTTGCCTATTTTCTGTACCCTTAATTGCAGTCAACCATATTGACAAAATCTCCTTTCTCCATTGCTGTGTTGGCATAATTCTTAGAAGATTTTCTAATACTGTATGAATATAATATTCTGTAGGTTATTAAGAAAAAACTGCCAAAAAGGACAAGAAGCCAGTAAAACAAATTGCTCCAAGGCTGCAAAGGTGGCGCTGGAAATCCAGAAGCAAAAAAGTCCAAAACAAATGCTGGTACTCCTTCTTCCACACAAGTAGAAAATGAAAGGCTGCCAGTAGAGTAAAAAACCTTCGCTTTATTGTAGAATATTCACACCAACAATCCCATCAAGCACTTTCGCTCAGCCCTTTGCTGAGCTTTTTCAAGATAAAATAACCTTCAAATGAACACTCCTTATATACATATAAAATTCAGCTTATTGTATAATTAATTGGTTAATTGAAAAAAATTCTTGTCCATTTAACCCTTCACTTCCTTTTCCTTCAAGGGATGTTTTTAAACAGCCTTTGCAAACTGAAAGTTGTTACATGTTAGAAATGCAAAGTGCTGCAAAACCCATTCATTTTTAAACTCATCTGGTTGCTATTAAGTATACACAGTAAAATAAATAAATCCATCTACAAACATCAAATTACTAACCATTTTTTCTTTCTTTCTTCAAAAGGGTGTTTTCAAACAGCTTTTACAGAATAAAACTTGTTACATAATAAAAATGCAAAGCACTGCCAAGCACACTCATTTTTAAAATCGCTCAATTTCCATCGAGTGTACACAATAATAGAATAAATCCATCTGCACATATCGAATTAATAAACCACATGTATACATTTGCATGCTCAAGCCTTCTTGTAAATACTGGTCAAGCAGGCATATATTAAACCACATATCTGTTTAATAATTTAAAAAATATTTTATGTTGCCTGCCTATAATTGTCATGAAGCTTGCTCTCTGGGAAACCCTGCCAATTAATCCTGCAAACATTATGGCCTGAAATTATGATTTATAATTTTGCCTTCCTTAATTTCAAGACGCTGCTAATACTGCAAGCATCATTTAAACCTGGCCGTCTTCCTGCATCTAATCTTAGCTGCCATATCAATTCTTTGTGTTCCAACAGGGTCTCCCAATCGCCCCCTCTAACATCTGGTTTTACCTGTTCCAAAATGATGAATTTAATCTCCATATCAGGACAGAAAAGAGAATGTCTGTAAAAAGCATTAGTTTCCTTTTTTTTAGTTATGTCATAAAAATGCTCATAAATTCGTCTTAAAGTTCTCTCCGTTTTTCCTATATAAAAACTTTTGCATTTCATACATAAGCCTAAGTAAACAATGAATTTAGCATTACAATTATAATAGCCCCTCGGTTGACACAAAAATTTTCTTGATGGTATATATAACTTGTGTCCGTTAAATATAGCTGGGCATTGTTTGCACATTCCACATTTATATGTGCCTACTTTTCTATTGTTCACATTTAAACCCATTTGTTTGGTCTGTTTAATTTCCAACATTTCTTTTAAGTTGGTACCTCTCCGTCTAACAAATCTGGGAAACTCTGGGATCATACTGCCCAACCTGTCATCCAGTCTCAAAATTGGCCAGTATTTTCTTACACTGCTTTCTACAATGCCTGAGTCAATACCAAAAGTGTGGATGTATCCCTTTTGTTCTAAGTTTTGTAATTTATTACTTATTTGGCAATTTAACATACCTGTATTAATCAGCAGTGGTTGGTATTTCGTCCCCCTATTAGTGCTCACTTCCTTTGCCAGCTCCTCTACCAAACCACTTGGGTACCCTCTTTCAGAAAATCTTTCTTTTAAAAAATTGACTTCTTCTCTGAAAAATTGTGATGTATTACACATTCTAGAGGCACGAATAAATTGGCCCTTGACTATTCCTCTTTTTTGATAGTCAGGGTGATTACTTTGAAAATGCAGAAATGCATTTGAATAAGTGGGTTTCCTAAACACCTTGGAATTAAATCTGTTATTGACGTTGTCCTTAACTAAACACACATCCAAGTAATTTAAGCTATCCAAGCTTAAAGAATGTGTAAAGGTTAAAAAGGAGGTGGTGGAATTGATGTTATCAATAAATTCCTGGACACTGGCCCTGGTACCTTCCCAAATAAGGCAAATGTCATCAAGAAATCTGACATAATGCCTAATATATCATTGACCATTCTGTACCAAAATATATGTCTGTTCCCATTTATGCAACACAATGTTTGCATAAGCGGTAACAGGCTGCCCCATTACAACGCCGATTTTTGTCTGAAAATTGACCATTAAAGCATATAAAATTGTTTTCCAGAACCAATTCCATAAGTTCTACCAGTAAATTGGTGGTATTAGGAACAAATTTAGCTTCATTGACTAAAACATCACTAAACCAATTTAATCCTGTAGAATCACGGTATACTGGGAAACAGTTGAACAATATCTATGGTAACTAACAAAAATCCGGTTGGTATTCTAGGGATTGTAAACCCTGAAATCCCAAGAATCCTTGCAAATATATTTTAAGGAAGCTGTAAACTGTTTCAGGTATGATCTATGAATTTTCCAACTGGTTCTGTAATACTCCCTGTCCTGATACTATAGGCCTGAAGTTTAAAGGTCCAACCCTTTATGTGTTTCGGGATCCCAAATATTACAGGAATTCTTGGTTTGGGAACAGTTAAAAAGTTGTACAATCTTTCATTAAAAACACCTTGCAAAAGGTGATCATACAAAATGAAACCAATTCTGGAATATGCCATGTGTAGCTCATTGCTGGATACCTGTTCATATTGCTCTGGGTCCTGCAACATCCCATTAATGTGATGAACATATTCTGTATTATACATCAACACAAGACCCCCCCCCCCTTATCTGTTTTCATTGCCCTACAATTACTGCTTCTAAGTTCCTTAATCAAATTCATCTCCTTCATGCAAATATTTTGGGGGGTACTGTTCTGTTTATTTCTGCCAATCATCCTGATATCTCTCTCCATCATTTCTTCAAATATTTTTACTGTTGGATCCATGGGTGGATTGAATACACTCTTTCTAGAGAGTCCCATATTTGAAGGAATTTCCCCTTTAAAATAAAGCAGTAAGTTTAATTGTCTACTGAACAGCTTCAAGTCTATCAAATCCTGCTCTAATCTACTTGAAAATGCTGGAACAAAATGTAATCCTTTTGTGAACAAATCAAAATGTTCTCTCCTCAAGTTAATGCTGGTATAATTGTATACAGAAAAATTGTTTTCTGTTACCACCATCACTTTATTTAAAACATCTGTGTTATTTACAGCATCATTAATTGCTAAAGCACCTGGAGCAGCTGAAAAAGGCTGCCTTATTGATTCCGCCACCCCTGGGGAAACCTGCTCCACCCCCCCTTCTTCCCTTCCCCTGGTTTCCCCAGGGGTGGCGGAATCAATAAGGCAGCCTTTTTCAGCTGCTCCAGGTGCTTTAGCAATTAATGATGCTGTAAATAACACAGATGTTTTAAATAAAGTGATGGTGGTAACAGAAAACAATTTTTCTGTATACAATTATACCAGCATTAACTTGAGGAGAGAACATTTTGATTTGTTCACAAAAGGATTACATTTTGTTCCAGCATTTTCAAGTAGATTAGAGTAGGATTTGATAGACTTGAAGCTGTTCAGTAGACAATTAAACTTACTGCTTTATTTTAAAGGGGAAATTCCTTCAAATATGGGACTCTCTAGAAAGAGTGTATTCAATCCACCCATGGATCTAACAGTAAAAATATTTGAAGAAATGATGGAGAGAGATATCAGGATGATTGGCAGAAATAAACAGAACAGTACCCCCCAAAATATTTGCATGAAGGAGATGAATTTGATTAAGGAACTTAGAAGCAGTAATTGTAGGGCAATGAAAACAGATAAGGGGGGGGGGGTCTTGTGTTGATGTATAATACAGAATATGTTCATCACATTAATGGGATGTTGCAGGACCCAGAGCAATATGAACAGGTATCCAGCAATGAGCTACACATGGCATATTCCAGAATTGGTTTCATTTTGTATGATCACCTTTTGCAAGGTGTTTTTAATGAAAGATTGTACAACTTTTTAACTGTTCCCAAACCAAGAATTCCTGTAATATTTGGGATCCCGAAAACACATAAAGGGTTGGACCCTTTAAACTTCAGGCCTATAGTATCAGGACAGGGGAGTATTACAGAACCAGTTGGAAAATTCATAGATCATACCTTGAAACAGTTTACAGCTTCCTTAAAATATATTTGCAAGGATTCTTGGGATTTCCTCAGGGGTTTACAATCCCTAGAATACCAACCGGATTTTTTGTTAGTTACCATAGATATTGTTCAACTGTTTCCCAGTATACCGCATTCTACAGGATTAAATTGGTTTAGTGATGTTTTAGTCAATGAAGCTAAATTTGTTCCTAATACCACCAATTTACTGGTAGAACTTATGGAATTGGTTCTGGAAAACAATTTTATATGCTTTAATGGTCAATTTTTCAGACAAAAATCGGGCGTTGCAATGGGGGCAGCCTGTGCTACCGTTTATGCAAACATTGTGTTGCATAAATGGGAACAGACATATATTTTTGGTACAGAATGGTCACGATATATTAGGCATTATGTCAGATTTCTTGATGACATTTGCCTTATTTGGGAAGGTACCAGGGCCAGTGTCCAGGAATTTATTGATTACATCAATTCCACCACCTCCTTTTTAACCTTTACACATTCTTTAAGCTTGGATAGCTTAAATTACTTGGATGTGTGTTTAGTTAAGGACAACGTCAATAATAGATTTAATTCCAAGGTGTTTAGGAAACCCACTTATTCAAATGCATTTCTGCATTTTCAAAGTAATCACCCTGACTATCAAAAAAGAGGAATAGTCAAGGGCCAATTTATTCGTGCCTCTAGAATGTGTAATACATCACAATTTTTCAGAGAAGAAGTCAATTTTTTAAAAGAAAGATTTTCTGAAAGAGGGTACCCAAGTGGTTTGGTAGAGGAGCTGGCAAAGGAAGTGAGCACTAATAGGGGGACGAAATACCAACCACTGCTGAATAATACAGGTATGTTAAATTGCCAAATAAGTAATAAATTACAAAACTTAGAACAAAAGGGATACATCCACACTTTTGGTATTGACTCAGGCATTGTAGAAAGCAGTGGTGTAAGAAAATACTGGTCAATTTTGAGACTGGATGACAGGTTGGGCAGTATGATCCCAGAGTTTCCCAGATTTGTTAGACGGAGAGGTACCAACTTAAAAGAAATGTTGGAAATGAAACAGACCAAACAAATGGGTTTAAATGTGAACAATAGAAAAGTAGGCACATATAAATGTGGAATGTGCAAACAATGCCCAGCTATATTTAACGGACACAAGTTATATATACCATCAAGAAAATTTTTGTGTCAACCGAGGGGCTATTATAATTGTAATGCTAAATTCATTGTTTACTTAGGCTTATGTATGAAATGCAAAAGTTTTTATATAGGAAAAACGGAGAGAACTTTAAGAAGACGAATTTATGAGCATTTTTATGACATAACTAAAAAAAAGGAAACTAATGCTTTTTACAGACATTCTCTTTTCTGTCCTGATATGGAGATTAAATTCATCATTTTGGAACAGGTAAAACCAGATGTTAGAGGGGGCGATTGGGAGACCCTGTTGGAACACAAAGAATTGATATGGCAGCTAAGATTAGATGCAGGAAGACGGCCAGGTTTAAATGATGCTTGCAGTATTAGCAGCATCTTGAAATTAAGGAAGGCAAAATTATAAATCATAATTTCAGGCCATAATGTTTGCAGGATTAATTGGCAGGGTTTCCCAGAGAGCAAGCTTCATGACAATTATAGGCAGGCAACATAAAATATTTTTTAAATTATTAAACAGATATGTGGTTTAATATATGCCTGCTTGACCAGTATTTACAAGAAGGCTTGAGCATGCAAATGTATACATGTGGTTTATTAATTCGATATGTGCAGATGGATTTATTCTATTATTGTGTACACTCGATGGAAATTGAGCGATTTTAAAAATGAGTGTGCTTGGCAGTGCTTTGCATTTTTATTATGTAACAAGTTTTATTCTGTAAAAGCTGTTTGAAAACACCCTTTTGAAGAAAGAAAGAAAAAATGGTTAGTAATTTGATGTTTGTAGATGGATTTATTTATTTTACTGTGTATACTTAATAGCAACCAGATGAGTTTAAAAATGAATGGGTTTTGCAGCACTTTGCATTTCTAACATGTAACAACTTTCAGTTTGCAAAGGCTGTTTAAAAACATCCCTTGAAGGAAAAGGAAGTGAAGGGTTAAATGGACAAGAATTTTTTTTCAATTAACCAATTAATTATACAATTAGCTGAATTTTATATGTATATAAGGAGTGTTCATTCTGTAGGTTATTGTTATTCTGAGTCTCTCCTTATTTCTTGAGCTTCCTCCATCTTATCATCATCCATTTAAACTTTGAATTATAGCTTTCTGCTTGCGTTATGTATAGGAGCCTTAACCGTGTAGCTCTAAAATACCCCTTCAAATCAAGTAATTCCAAACCATCTTGTTCTATTGGAAGAATAAACTTATCCCAGTTGACTCCTGCCCTTTTCCACTCCAATAAAATCCTTCAATTCTTTATTAATTGCTATCAAAAACTGCTGCTGTGATTAATAAAAATATTCCTGACCTGTGTATTAAACTAAAGGGACTCAAACATTTCCACTGCTTGTACCTTGCTATCCCAAACACAACAAGGCCTTGCTGAGCTTAATTCCGGTGGCTGCCAAATAAGCGATTACTAGAAAATGGAAGTCAAAGTCTAAACCAACCATATTAGAAGTAGTGAATATAGTAAAAGAGACAAAAGAACTTGGAAGTTTGATCTTTAGAAATTACCGGTAGCAAATTACATAGAAAAAATAGGAATTGTGGGAACAATATGTGCAGAATAATGTTTTGGAGGAGGAATGAGGTTTAAGGGAAGGCAGGAAGTAAATGAACTATGCAATGTTTGATTGACAATAACTGTATAGAAGATTCAATGTAATGTATAATGTCTGGAACTGAAAAAGATGTCAATATGGTTTGTTTTGATTTATATAATTGTATGTTTGCCAGTGTCATAAGTGCTAATTCATTAAAGATGTTTCTTGTGTAAATAAATCATACCAAAATTCTGCACAGTTAAAAATATATAGTTATCATACATATTCTACCAAATATAAATTTCAAACTGCAAAAATAGAAATGCCCTTTTTATAAGTGAAATAAGGCACTTGAGTATATGCCTGCTACACGTATTACTGCTTGTGCATAGAGTGTAAGGCACTCAACCTTCGAGTTCATGTTTCACAACACCTCTGAGTATGTAGCAATATCTGTACCTTGCACAACTGCTTGGGTCTTATTGTACACTTGAAAGATGGACAGGTATTGTATACATTTGCATTGTATCTTCATTTGGGCTTTAGAAATAAGTGTATAACTATTATTGTTTAAATATTTGATCCATGTTATAATAATACCAATAATGCTATAATCTGTTGATGATGATATATGTATACTTGTCTAGTAAAGCAACAAAAATGGTTTACAGAAAAAAATTGCATGCTGTTAAGGTGGAAAGTTATCCTCAGTTAATGTGGAAAGTTGTCCTCAGTTAATGTGGAAAGGTGTCCTCGGCTAATGTGGAAAAGTGTCCTCAGATGATGTGGGAATGTGTCTTCTACACTTACCGGTGATACTTTTATCTAGAGTACTGAACCCAGCTATTATCTCTGGATCGCATGATCGAGGTAATTTATCTTTTGGTTCAACTTTATCGGCTGGACTGCCGTGTTCTGGCTTCCGGACATCACCTTCGAGGGGCGACATTTCCAATGGGCAGCAGCAGACTGATGGAAATATCGGAGGGCCTGTAAGTACTTCTTTTACCATTCCTTGTCTTAATGAATGGTTTAAAGAACCTGCTTTATTCACATCCGATAATACACCTTCGGATGGTCAAGCGAGCTCTTTGTTAAATAATAATATTGTAAACAATTTGAAACTGTTTGACATCAAACTATTTCATTTTAAAAAAAATACAGATTGACGTGCAGTATTTGATGGAATTCATTAATAGACAGCAGGTCCCCAAAGGATTGAGGCAATGGCATTTCCCGATGGGAATTGTAGCTAATTCCACACTTCACAAAGAGTTACTGAAATTATTTGACCGGCAGGGTTGTGATTTTATGAACCTGCTCATCAAAGATTATTGTTCACAAATTGAAGTATTGAAAACTGAGTTGTCTGGCTTAGACTCTAGTATCCGGTCTGATAAAGATTTCCTATGCTACAAATATGATTTTTTGCGTATATTTTCTAGTATTGAGAGAGCCTTGGGAAACGTTAGGGGTAACAAGGTGAAAACATTAAATAGAGACCAAATAGCTTATGGAAAGGGAATTGCTTATCCCTTACCTCCTTCTAATAATAATTCTTGGAAAATGAAAGTTCTTTTTTGGACAATGGTGGTTCAGGACTTAATAATTCAGGAGGAACCTCTAGTGAATTGAATGGTGTTGCGTCCCTAGAGAATTCTCCTGTTAGAAGAAGTGAAAGGCTTCTTAATAGGCAGAATAACATTGGTAATAATAGCAACAAGGAGAACAACAATAAAAGTATTGTTTCCTCTCAGGATTTTCAGGGTGCCAGGAATGGGAATACTGGCGCTCAACAGAATCGAATGCAACAACAACAACGTTGGAAAAGGAAACCACAGAACAGGAGAAGGAGATAGTTAATTCTCCTGTTAATGTTACTAGCTCTGAATTTGTTGCTGAATACTTTGCTACAGTTGAAGTTTTGGTTAATAGCACTAATGATTTTTAGATTTATAATTATTCTTCATTTGTGCCTTCTCCAGTATTAATTGAAGTCCTAGCTAAAGGACTTACCTTTGTTCCTACCATTAGGGGTGATTTAGCCAAAACTTTAATTGATCTTAAAAGTTATACTAGAAAATTGAACCTTAATGTCCTTTTAGGCACTAACACAAGTTTGATTAATGAGTTTAGAATAGCCAGTGTTTTTAATCCTGCCTTGCATTCTTCTATTTTGCTTTTTGAAAAATTTGTGAGAATGACATTAGGGCCCTCCTTAATAATAAGGCCTTGCATCGGTCTCAAGTGTTTAATTTGTCCACCCTTGAGAGAGATGCCCTCATGGAACTGAAATTTGCTGATATACATGTTATTAAACCTGATAAGGGAGGTGGGTTGATTTTATGAATAAGGATGATTATAAGAAAAGAATGGGAACCCTCTTGGCTAAAGAAGCATATGTTAAGGTATCCAGGAATGAGATTAATGGTGCCTATCAACGAGTTAGGGGGTTTATTAATGATCTTTTTATGGATGGGTGTATTGATGTTGATTTATATAATTATCTTTGTATCACCCATCCTCTGACACCTGTTATTTTTGGGTTGCCGAAAATCCACAAGGATTTGTTAAACCCTCAGTTTCCAAAAACAAGGCAGCTCCGGGGACAATAAAGGTTGTCTTCTAGATTCCAATGTGTAATACCAAAAAAGTCCAAGATGAATAATTCAATGGAATGAAAAGTTTAATACCACACCAAATAAAACAAATATATATATATTACATCAACTGATTAAGCGCTTTCGTCTCCATTCGGAGACTTCTTCAGAATCAATTAACAAGAGTCCTGTCATCTTTTATATTCAAAAAATGGGCTGGCAATCTAAATTGAATAATTAATATTAATTCTCTTAAAAGAACCACCTTACATACAGGTCCGATCAATAGGTACATATAAATATTGTAGAACATATCATAGACAAAGGGTAAAGGCTAAAACCTACCAAGGAATTATAACCACACAACTCAATACTTTACTTATTAAAGTTAAATAATATTGTGTAGTATAATCAGGGTCAGCCGATACCATCGGAGTATAAAAGTTCCGTGTGGTCATCATCCAACATCCATCACCACTAAAATAGATCACACGGTATTTAATACAATTGCTGAATACAATTGTTCAATAAAATGTCTTGTTTTATAAATATTTTGAATTATAAATAAATATAAATATATAAGTATGTGAGATATGTGAGAGATGTATACTTATAAAACATTTATAAAATATGTTAGGAGATAAATGTGTAGATAAATATTAATGTATGAATATAAATACTATGTATAAAATATATTAAATATTAAATATTTAAATACATCCTATATGAAATACATCCTATATAATCAACATAAAATCTAGACTTCATGATAAACGTAGAAAAACATGAAAAGCTGTACAAATAACTTGAAAATGTGCTGGCATAATGTACTAGCATAATATGAAAATATAAAAATATAAAAATATATAAAAATACACTGGCCTAATATAAATACATATACCAGGAACAACAAGGAATGTATAAAAGTCAAAATATCAAAAGTAGCAAGATATCAAGAAATCAAGATATCAAAAAATCAAAAAATCAAGAAATCATCAGAAGACCTGTAAAAACATGTATTAGTATGAGTAAATAAGGTTTATCATGGAAACATTATATTAACCCAATAATATAGTATATTTATATATTTATGTATTATTGTGTTTCTTTGGGTCAGCGGCAAGTAGTTTTAATGCTGGGGTGATAGAAATATGGTCGTTCAAACCCTTCTCACAACATGCATCAAGTCTTAGCTGCCACATCATTTCTCTATACTCCAATTGTGTTTCCCAGTCACCACCCCTTACAGGGTATTTTACCTCCTCAATTACCAAAAATTTAAAGTCTGCATCTTTACAGACCAAAACATGTCTAAACAAGGCATTATTCTCATTATGTTTATTTATATCTCTAATATGCTCGTAGATTCTAGACCTAAGACGACGCTCAGTTTTCCCAGTGTAATAACTCCAACAGGCTTTACAAGATACTAGGTATACCACTCCTTTGGTATTACAACTACTATATCCATTAGCCCTAAGTGTCATTCCCAAACTGGGTATTTTAACCTCCTTTAGTCCAGCAATATAAGTACACTGTGCACATCTACCACATTTGAAAGTACCATATTTCTTACAGGTCCCTTGTACATTATTTGTAGTTGTTTTTTCCTTTTCAAAAATATTCTTGATATTTCTATTTCTTCTATAACTATATTTAATATTGTCCTGAAATATGTTAGTCTTAATTGACATTTCCTTAAGCATCTCCCAGGTCTCATTTATACATTTTTTCAACCATCCCATCCCTTTGTGGTATGTAAGGGTTAGGTATGGTAGAATATCTATGCTGTCTTTATTTTTAGTTTCTAATGTGTTTGAATGACTATTAGTAACAATAGGAACAACGCATCCACCTTTAACCAAAAGGTGTTGTCACATCTTCCTTTTAAAACATAATCCTTAATAGTCCTAGTTAATTCAACAGGATAACCTCTCTCATTAAACATTTTTTCAACATAATTAATCTCCTTTATAAATTCATCCTCATCTGAAATCATCCTAACCATTCTAATCATTTGTCCTTTTACTATATTCTTTTTTAATTGATGAGGATGATCACTTTCGAAATGTAGATAGGCATTGGAAAAATATTCCTTCCTATATATATATATTAGATTTGTAACATTTATTTATGTAATCCTTTTCTAGTTTCACATCTAAAAAATGTATAAAATCCTTCCCTATCTGATGAGTAAATTCTAAAAACGTAGTAGTATGATTAATGTAATCTACAAATAGCCTTTACCCTTTGTCTATGATATGTTCTACAATATTTATATGTACCTATTGATCGGACCTGTATGTAAGGTGGTTCTTTTAAGAGAATTAATATTAATTATTCAATTTAGATTGCCAGCCCATTTTTTTGAATATAAAAGATGACAGGACTCTTGTTAATTGATTCTGAAGAAGTCTCTGAATGGAGACGAAAGCGCTTAATCAGTTGATGTAATATATATATTTTTGTTTTATTTGGTGTGGTATTAAACTTTTCATTCCATTGGATTATTCGTCTTGGACTTTTTTGGTATTACACATTGGAATCTAGAAAACAACCTTTATTGTCCCCGGAGCTGCCTTGTTTTTGGTTTTGTTTATAGCCTTGTGCTTTTGGTTACTAGTGAAACCCTCCGTTTCATCCAATTGTTGATGGTAGGCAATCCATTATGTATGGATGTGCTAAGTTTATTGATACCAAATTGAAAGGAGCCCTTCTTGATGAATCCCAGATCTGTAAGGATTCGTGGGCTTTCTTGGAAACTATAAACAATCTTCCTTTTTCTAAGGACTCCAACTTTCTTACGGTCGATGTCCATGATTTGTATACAGTTATACCTCAGGATATCGGCTGTGACTGGGTAAGGGAATTTCTGCTTGACAAACATTGACGGGTCAAGTATTGACCTTGTTATTTATTTATTGGAGTTGGTGCTTAGTAATAATTATTTTATTTTCGATAAAGAATTTTATTTACAGAAAACGGGTGTTGCCATGGGTTCTCCTTGTGGGGCCACCTTTGCTAATACCGTGATGGCCTATTGGGAAAATAACTTTTTGTTTAATGGTAATATTTTTCAGCAAAGGGTAGCATGGTACACCCGTTATTTGGATGATATCTTTATCCTTTGGAAGGGTGATCAGGCTTCGGCTGACTCTTTCATTGAACACATTTCACATTTCACTAATTTTCTGAAATTCACTTGGGATTTTAGGGTGGATAAAATCTCCTACTTGGATGTCGAATTGATTAAAGATGTTCCTAATGCTAGGTTCATTTCTAGGATATTTAGGAAGTCAACTTATTCAAATGCCTTCCTTCACTATTCTAGTTGTCACCCTCATTTTCAGAAAAGGGCAGTCGTCAAAGGCCAACTAGTCCAGGTGGCAAGAAAGGTGTCCTTGGAGGGTGATTTCATGAATGAATGTATCCTGTTGAGAGAGATGTTTGTCAAGCGTGGATACCCTAGTAGATTGTTGGAAGACTTAATATGTGAAGTCCATTCCAAAAGACTGAGAGGTATTTTTAAACCCTTATTGGCTAAAGGAGAATTTATGGACATGATGGGTCTAGGAAAAGATGTTGGTATCTTGGAGAGTAGCCTCTCAGGAAATGATGGGGGTGAACTTATGGATGATTACATTGATTTAGTGCCTGGTTCTAACCATTCTTCTGTCTCCTTTAATCAAAGGTTTGATAAATTAAGTTTTATTACTACTTTTTTGTTGGATGCCCCCTTGTTGAAATCCATTCTTATTAAGAATTGGTGTTTTCTTTTGGAAGACAATATTGTTAGGAATAGTGTAGGTGACTCTCCTAGTGTAGTATTTAGAAAGGGTAGGAATTTAAAAGGTATCCTTGAGAATGTGACCCCTAAGCAATATTTCCACACGTGGTATGCTTAAATGTGGAGCTTGCTGTTGGTGTAAATACATTAATGTTAGGACTTCCTTTGTCATACATAACCAAAAATATTATGTTAATGGTAGGTTTAACTGTAATTCAAGGAGTGTTGTGTATTTGAGTTCCTGCTCTGTTTGTCCTGCCTTTTATGTTGGGAGAACAGAAAGACCCCTTAAAAATAGAATTTATGAACATCTGTATTCAATTAGTAAATTGAATTTGAATAATGCCTTAGCTAGGCATATTAAAGATTATCCTATGCATGGATTTGTTTTACTAGTCATTGAAAAAATTGATGACAATGTTAGGGGTGGACCAGTTTCTTTGAAGTTAGATGAGAAAGAATTAATTTGGCAATTAAGGCTGAATGCTCAGGTTCCCCTGGGCCTTAATGATTTTGTTTCTATTAAAAGTATTTTAAGAATGAGGGCCCTTAATAGATAATTGTTTGTATTTATTCGTATATATTTATATTCTTGTATACATATTCATTTTTTATGTATAGTATTTTCTTAGGATATTTTATATGTATTTTTAATTTATTAAGTAATAGCCCTTTAAGTGGAAGTATATCTTCATACTAATTGTTGGTGATGTCATTTATTTTGTCTGTTTAAGCTCAGTGTTAATTCACAAGCATTGTCTGAAGAAGTTTGCTGATTTTGAGTAAACAAAAGAACTTACTACATTTATTTGGGACTAAGCCTGTTTTTTTTCCTTCTTTGTGTTTATCATCTTAGATGTGACAGGAATTGTCCCAAACCAGCTGGGATGATGCGAGGTAGTGCCAGCTGTGCTAAGGAAGTAGCACACTCTATGTCTAACATATGCCAACATAGCTAGCTGGAGTTTTGTAAAAAATTATATGTCATTTCAATATTAAACTGATTTGTGCACATGCTTGTGTTAAAATGTATTTGTAAAGTTGCTTGTGTTAAAAATGTATCAATAGTGGGTGCTGTTGGCCACAGAAGAAATATACATATATGTCAGACTGTAACAAAACTGTGCTGCATTTATTGATTTGCTTGAGATTGCTTTTCTCTGTGTAGGCATTTTGTTTTCTGTTTTACTGATAGTTAACAAAACTGTAGTGCTTTTATTTATTTTTTTGATATTTCTGGTCACTGTCTAGATTCTGTTCAGCTGGTTTCATAGCGGGGGTTGGCTTACCTTCATTTGAAGCTAGCCTACCCAAGGTGTGAGCACAGCTTTTGATGTTATCTGATTCCCTGAGGGTCTTAAGTTTTCCTTTATACTACTCTATAAGAAGTTGTAGTTCTGTGAGACAGTATCAGTATCTTAGCTGCTCTTTGTGGCCTAGCTGTGATTGGTTCAATAGCCATTTGAATACAGAAAGCCTTTAAGTATATTTTTTGTACTTAATCTGTTATCAGTGATAGTCAAGAAAACTGTACTGCATTTATTGACTTGCTTGAGATTGCTTTTCTCTGTGTCTGCATTTTGTTTTTCCCACCCTCACACCCTTGTGTCGGTGTATTCTTAAATTTGGTGGCTTTGGAATTTCCCACCCCTGCTGTAAATTTGATTTTGGACACTCCTCCCAGTCCCATCTCATCAGCTCATTCTTAATTGCTTAATTAGTTTCTTAATCTTAAATTATCTTTTGTTCCTTCCCTCTCCACAAAACAAAACAAACAAAAAAAAAACTCTATTCAGCTGCTTTTACTGTAATTGTGTTGTTTCTGCTTGATTTTAACTGTTGTCATTTTATTTTGCTGTATTTATTACTACTTATTAGTAGCCTGATTAAATTTGACTGTTATTCTAACCTTCTTAGTTTTGGCTTAGCACTTGGTCTTCAGGCCAGTTATTTTACATTTAAGAAGGTTTTTGTGGTCTATACTCTTGTGGACAAACCCTTATCAAAACTCTCCCCAAGTCCATCCAAGTTTCAGAACACTATGTCTGGACAATTGCCATCAGATTCTCCTGCCAGCCTGGTTGACATGGGTATACTGAGACAGTGTAGCAACTGCCTCATGTTCACTGACAACCCTCTTCTCCTAGCACGTAATTCTTCTACTTGCGAGAAATGCTTCTATATCAGTAACCTGGAATCCATGCTCTCTCTCACCTCAGTCAGTACCCCTGACAAAGAGGAGATTGCCAGCACAAACACTACACTGCCCACATCGCATAGCCAAGCACAGCACACACACACCTATACAGAGGTCCTCAAAAAAACTTACCTAAACAGCAGAGACCTCCAAAACACAATCACATTCCACACACAACACCAAACGCATCACAGACAGCAGACAACACACCAGTGTCTCAAAAACACAGCCCATAAGACATAACAATAAACTCATACAGCCCATAAAGCACTACATTAAACCAAACATACTAGTCATTGGTGACTCAGTTGTGAGACACACTGATGTTCCCCTCACCAGGCTCAACAAGAAGAAGATCACAGTCAGTTGTCTGTCAGGTGCCAGAATCCACGACATCACGCATGCACTTAAGTCTCTCCAGAATGGGTACAAGTATGACTCTGTCATTGCTCATATTGGTGTGAATGACTTGAGATGTACCTCCCTGGACTATATGAAGAGAGACATGATTGAGCTGTCAGAGTATGTATCCCAGGCAGTTATGACCCTAGCTCTAAGCAGCATCCTACCTTCACCAAAAATGATACCACAATATCAACAAAAAAATAATTGACTTTAACAATTGGCTTAGTTTCTGGTGTCATTCCAAGGGGATCCAGAATATGCCTGCCTGGGATGACATGGTTGACAGGCTTCGATGCTTTGCCACAGATGGCCTCTACTTGTCACCCCTGGGATTCAGGATTCTGGCCAAGGATCTTGCCTCCCCCATTGTGTCTTTTTTAGGCTATGTCCCACAGTCAAATCTTCCAACATAAAAGATCTGTCAAAAAGCAAATTGAGGGTCATGTTGCTTAATGTTAGGAGCCTTAACTTGAAAATGTACTCACTAGATACTTTCCTAGCACTGGAAGATGCTGACATCTGTGCAGTCACAGAAACTTGGTTCAAGCCTGCTGAGAGCACCCCTGCCTTACCAGGCTATACCTCATTCCACACATTCCAACTGCAAAATGAGGTCGGGAAGACTAAGGTTGGTGGAGATTCTATTTTCATTAAAGACAAGCACACCTCCAGACTGGTTTGCCAGCATGATGCACTAGAACTTTTCCAGGTGCAACTGACAATTGGCAAGACACCCATCCAAGTTATAGCCAACTATAGACCCCCCTCCATGACTCAGGACACCCACTCCTCCTACCTGGACCTACTTGAGTATATCAAGGTACCCCGTAACACCATGATCCTTGGTGACCTGAAATAACCCACCATAAACTGTGTGAACTATTCCTGCTGTAATGCACTCACCCAATGATTCCTTGACTTTCTTAATTCTAATGCACTAGACCAGCTTGTCTCATCTCCCACAAAGGGAGATAGCATTCTAGACTTGGTTCTCACCAACATGGGTGACTGCTGCACCAATCCATAGTAAGTTCTTCCCTGTTGAGATCAGACCATTGGTCTACCTCATTCGAAGAGTCTATCCAATCCACCCCCGCCCCAGCCATAACTAGGCTAAAAAACTTCTCAGAAACTGACTAAAACCTTCTAAGGGTGGGTATCAGTAGCTAAACACCACAACCCCCATCAGAGGATACAGACAAATATGCTGAACAGTATGCCAGTGCAGTATACAAGCACCTGTACAACTGTATGGACTCAGACATACCTAACAGAGCTAAAACCTGCTCCTCAAGGAAACACAAACTTATATGGTGGACATCCTATAT
The DNA here is from genome assembly GCF_019279795.1 of Protopterus annectens. NCBI lineage: Eukaryota > Metazoa > Chordata > Ceratodontiformes > Protopteridae > Protopterus > Protopterus annectens. The sequence goes on along the minus strand of NC_056745.1, from coordinate 108,194,943 downwards.
CAACAGGCTTTACAACAGAAGGAAGAAGCTGTTGTCCAAGGGTAAAAAGGAACAAATTTCCAATTGGAAAAACTGCCCCCTTAACCTCAACAAGCAAATTCAATCACTAGTAAAACCTCCAAAGCCAATTATGAATCAAAACTAGCCTCCAAAACAAAGGCTAATCCCAAAGCCTTTTTAAGTTATGTCAGAAACCTCCATGGCAAAGCCCAAGTTTGTTCCTGAATTAGTTCTTAATGGTACCACTTACACCGATTCTATTGACTTAGCCAAACTGCTAGTAGATAGGTTCAGTGCAAACTTTACCCCCCTGTCCCCCCAAAGGCCCATTCAACATCCCTAATACTTGCCCTGCACCTCACATCTCCATAGATCAAGTGTTAAAGGCCCTATCCAAGGCAAAGAACACAGCTCCAGTGGGACCGGATAGTATCCCAGGCTGTATTCTGCAACATCTCCAGCAAGAACTAGCCTCACCATTGAGCACCCTATTCAACCATATCATAAGTACAGGCTTCATTCCAGCAGAGTGGAGAACCGTCACTGTCATCCCTTTGCACAAAGGTGGTGCCACTACTGACCCTGGAAGCTATCGCCCCATTAGCTTGACAAGTATGATCTGTAAGGCCATGGACCATATTATTATGGACCTCATAAACAAGGACATAGGTAATCTCCAAGCACTTGACCCCACCCAGTTTGGATTCGTCAAGGGCAGATCATGCCTGTTGAACCCGGTTCACTTTTTTAAGACTGTCATCAAGGCACTGAATGAGGGAAAGTGAGCACATACAGCTTACCTTGACTTTGCCAAAACCTTTGACACAATCTCCCACTTGAGCATCATTTAAAAACAAACATAACTTGGCATAAATCCCTATCTCATCAGGTGGGTGGGCAACTGTCTCACTGATAGGGCCCACAAGGTCAAAATAAGTGCCATCACCTCTGACAGCAGACCTGTCACTAGTGGTATCCCCCAGGGATCTGTTCTAGGACTTCTATTGTTTGGCATCTACTTTTCAGAGGTCCAAGCAAAGACAAAAGGCCTGTGGCTGACCATGTTTGTGGATGACTGGTTAGTTGGGTGCTGTCATTGACTCCGACATTCTTCAAGAGGGTCTCACAGCAACAATTAACTGGTGACAAAGTCATGGCCGTAAGATAAATGCAAAAAAAGTATCATCATACCATTCAGCCCCTACTGATTACCACATTAACGACAACCCCCTAAGCACACAACCTGTGGTGAGAGACCTGGGTACACAAGTTGACAACAATCTCACATTTGACCATCATGTAACGGCAGTGGTCAGAAAAGCCATTTACTTGGCTCATCTCATAAGTAAAGGGATTGTATCCAGAAAAAAGGAGGTTATTATCTCTCTGTACTCCTACCTCATTAGGCCAATAATTGAGTACAAAGCCCCGTTTGGTATGTACATCTCCAAACACCTGTACCAACTGGAAAGGCCACAGAAATACACCACAAAGAGAATCCATGGCCTCCAACACCTGTCCTATGTGGACAGGCTCAAATCATTATCAGTCTACTCTGTATAATACAGATTGCTCAGAGGTGATCTGTGTCTCACCTACAAGGCAATCTGAGACCCTGCTTTACTAGAGATGCTCCATATCCGTAAGTCTAACTCCTCGAGTTGTACCCAATTGAAAGACTTAAATCTAATATGTGACATTAACAAAACCTGCTGGAGAGATAGGTTTGTCTTCCAGAGGCTGCTGCATCTCTGGAATAGATTCCCCATACATGCCAAACAAAGTACATCGCTGACCCTCTTCAATCCAACCTTGATGAGTGAATAAGTAACCACATATTTGTCCCAGGAGTTCCACCTGTGTCCCTCATTGACAGGAGTGACAGGTGCTGATTGAGGTTTCTTTTTTGGGGATAAACTCTTCCCTAGGCTTGTAAGGGCCCCAGAGCCATTAGCCTAGTAATCTCCTATGATCCTATGAAATGTATATGTTTTATCAGAGGATGCTGGAAGAGAAGGGGCTAAGCTCAGCTCAGCTAATCATAAGAAAAATAGTCTGAAATTAAATGACTTGGTTTAGGCCATAAAAATTTTATTTCACAGGTCTGAATTCAGCCAGAGATGCATTGGCTGTGAAAAGCCTTTTTGCAGGAAGGGTGAAAGTGCTGGAATTGTTTTATAGCTTCCAGATGCTGTATTAAGCCTTAGCAAAGTTCTATGTGTGTATTGGGACACATCTGTGCCACATCCTGGCTCACGTTTCTAGGGAGGGAGTATTGTGGGAACCAGAGAGTCAGGTGAACAGATGTGATGTCATTCTCTAGCCAGCACTGAAATTGTATTTACATACTAGTAAGAGATGTGTCTTTAGCACTCAACACTCTGTTTTTGGAACCTGACAGCAAATACACTCATCCACTTCATCTTGGCTTGCTCTAGCAAGTATGTAAGGAACAGTAATTCTTCAGTCATTTAGGAAAATATAGTGAGATAAGTGAAATGTTGTTTTTTCTGTATCTGTCTGAGTCTTTCTATCTGTTTTTTTTTTTTTTTTTTTTTTTTTTTGTCTGTTTTATATTTCCTGTGATTCATACTCTGGTGTTTAGTGTAAATAGATATTCAGTATTTTCATATTTTGTTATTATTAAATATATCTAAACCTTTCAATTGTAGCTGGTCTTTTAGAAAATATTTAACCCTTGAGAGTACTTGCATATATTAAGTGGCACTGTGGCTTCACACTCCTGAAAGTCTTGCTGCTTGGTTGAACATTACCATTTGTATAAGTATTAATTTTACTCAGAGTAATTGGGTACCCTGGTATGAGCCTTAGAGTAGCTGGCTTTGGTGTGGTCTGGTGGCAGTGTATTTATCTACCTTATAGTCTGGGTAGAGGTGGCAAAGACAGGTAAACTTTGCCTAAACTAATGCATAGGATACCTTATTTCCATGCTAAATGCATTCACATGAGTTTTTTACTTCCTACAAAGATAAACTGTCAACTAGATCTTGCAAGTAGAACATCTTACATTGAAATTGAGCATATATTTAATATTGAAACCACAAAGTAAAATAAGAATCTGTTCTACTACAGACGTGAGCTGTTATACTTACCCACAGACTTTTGCAGTTGTATACAAATCATTTTCCAGTACCTATTATGTCATCCTGTTGTAGGTGTAGTTACTGCGAAAAACTGAGTAAACAGTGAAACTAAAAAAGAAACAGTGAACAATACTCTTCATTTTTTACATAACCACTTATAGCTTAACCACATTCAGAATTAACTGTAAAACACATATGCTTCAGGACATGATCAATACATTTTAAGTTTTAATTAGGGTTGCGGGATGATAGAACCGAGTGAGCTGCAGACAGGGAAGAAAATATTGTAGGTCAAAATGATGGAGAGAATAAATAAGGAAAAAGAACAGCAAACAAAAAATAAATCATTTGCAGAAGTAGTTGAAACACAAAAAGAAGCCAGAAGAGAGAAAGAAGAAAGAAGAACTGGAGAAGAAAGAAAGTATGTAGTGAAAATTCAGAGTAAGGAAGAATTGAAAATAAACAGGTTTGACATATGGGACAAGATAGCTGTGCCTTTAGGCATAAATATACAGGAGGTAAGAGCTTTTATTCTGATTTAAAGAGACATTGTGACATTTTTGAGTCTGCTGAAATTTAAAAAACTTTTTTGAAAGAGTATGAAAATAAAAAGGATATATATTTATGGAATAAATATGTTATAAATACTTTTTTCAAGAAATGCAGAAAAAAGTAATATACAGTTTTGGACAGAAACTGAGAGAGAAGGGGGGGGTAAAATACTTAGTAAGGAACATTTGTAGTGTATTAAAGGACATTTCTAAATTTATTGAAAATGGAGGTCTTTGGACAGTGTCGTGGGACTGTAATGTGATTTTGAAGATCAAAAATGGTAAACTTGTACAAATTCCAAGCATGATTAATGTTGATGGTCATAGAGGTATTGTTAAATATTGTGGATAACTGAGAAAAAAATTTCTGTGAGAAGGAGGGACATTTTGTAAATAATTGTGATAAAAAGATGTGTTATTCATGTGGGGAAACTGGTCATGATGCTAAAAGTTGTGAAAAATATGTTACAAATGTAACTAAATGGGACATATATGGATGGATTGTGGGAAGGAGAAAAGAAAAACAAAATAAAGAAAATGTAAATTAGAAGGAGTTATTGGAATATGGAGAACAACAGAAACATAGGAGGAAAAGTAATGATATAAATCAAGAGAAAAATATGGATAATGCACAGAAGTTAGTAATGAAGAAGATATAAACTGGAAAATAGTTAAAAAGAAAAGTTCAACTGGATGAAGGGTTAAGGATAGGGACGGAAAAATTTAGAATTTAGGAATGAAAGTTAAAAAAAAGGAAATAGATGAACAATTTATCATAAATTAAAGAAAAAGGCAGCAAATAATCTTAGTATTTTATCTATTAATGTTAATATTATAAAGAATGCAGTTATGAGAAATCAAGTGATAGAATGAAGTAATAAGTGTGATATAGATTTGATAGTACTAGAAGATATTTGGGTTTTTAATAAAGAAGAAAGAGACTGGGCAGAAGCATTATGGTTAGGGGATATAATATGGAATTTGGGTTCTGAAACTGCTCAGGGATTGTTATATTGTATAGAAAGGGAATCCAAAGTTTGCATTATACTTTAGTTAAATTAGGGAGATTGATGGTAATGGACTTTAGATGGGAAAGGAAAGTGTATAGATTAATAGCAATATATGAACATGTGATATATAAAGAAGAAATTATTTTATCTATTAATGTTAATAGTATAAAGAATGCAGTTATGAGAAATCGAGTGATAGAATAGAGTAATAAGTGTGATGTAGACTTGATAGTGCTAGAAGATATTTGGGTTTTTAATAAAGAAGAAAGAGACTGGGCAGAAGCATTATGGTTAGGGGATATAATATGGAATTTGGGTTCTGAAACTGCTCAGGGATTGCTATATTGTATAAAAAGGGAATCCAAAGTTTGCATTATACTTTAGTTAAATTAGGGAGATTGATGGTAATGGACTTTAGATGGGAAGGGAAAGTGTATAGATTAATAGCAATATATGAACATGTGATATATAAAGAAGAAATTATTTCAAGAAGTATTAGACTATGTTTTAGTAAATATGGATATAATAGTAACCAGAGACTTTGTGATTTAAGGTATACAAAACAAACAAAAAAAGAAATAGATAAGAATGTGATGGAAGAAGTAATAAATTGTGGAATTTTAGAATTATGGAATCTGAATAAAACCATAAGAACTGTGATATAAGAAACAGCAGAAACATGTTTTTTCAGATGATTGAGCGATATGTATTGAAATAGTTGAGAAAAAAGAATATATAAAAATTGAGAAAGGGATTAAGAGAATTAATGAACAGGAACAGAATAACAAAGGTTAAGAAGATATAACTATGTATCGAATGATCATTGACAATGAGACATTTTTTATAAAAAATGGTCAGAATGGTGGATAACATTTAAAGAAAATTATAAAAAAGGATTTAATATGGGAAAACAGGAAAAAAACAAAGATAAAAATGAATGTAAAGAAATGCAAAAAAAATCTTTAATAGTCTTTATATGAACGAAAGGGAAGATTTTAATAAAGAAAAGATTTATCAAAAGAATCAAGGGAAAATTAGCAATTTATTATATAAGCAAAATATTTTTACAAGGAAAAAGGAAGAAGTATCACAATATGTAAGTGTGAAAGTAAAAGAAGAAAGGGGTATAGTGAGAGAGATTAAAAAATGAAAAATTGAAAGAGAACAGACAAAGATAATAGATATCACAGCTACATATGTGAAAGAGATGATACAAAAGAAAGGGATAAAAGGAAAAATATGTGGAGGGTAAAGTAGTGTTCAAAAGCAATGAATAAAGTATTGGAACATCAAATTACAATAACAGAAATAGAGAAGATATTGAAGAAAATAAATGTAAATTCAATTGCTGGACTGGATGGTATATAATATTTAATGTACAGAAATGTTATGCAATGGCGAAAATAAATTTTGATAAAGACATTTAATGATATTTAATGAATGATTAAATGATGGGATTAATTATGAAGAAATATGTGGGGTGTTATGAGATTTATATGGAAGAAGGTAGAAAAGAATGAAATTAAAAATCGGAAGCCAATAATGTTGAATAATAGTGATTATAAATTATATATGAAAATAATACAAAAAGATTAAAAAATAAGTTGAATTATATAATGGAAACAGATATTTATGGGCTTAATAGAAAAGGAAGCAAAGAATTATTAAGGATAATCAGGTAAACAGTGGATGATATTAAGAAAGGACAAAATGAAATAAAATGAATAGTGGCTGATATAAATAAAGCATTTGATTGACTAGAGCATAACATCTTATGCAAATAATGGAAAAATGCAATTTTAGTATAAAGATCAAGAAAGTATGTAAATCAGTATATAAAAATACTACAATTAGAATTTTAGTAAATTGTTGATTAAGTGATAAAATACAGATGAAAATTAGGTGTAAAATGAGGATACCCAATGGGTAGAATTTTGTTTGTAATAGTTATGAATAGTGTGATAAAAGGAATAAATGAAGAATTGGACAAAAGTAAATATGTACAGGAAATTGGAGTGATATAGTATTATGTCTTATGCTGCTGATATAATATAAGCAGATAAAAACAAAGAAGAAATGAAGAAGGCAATTATAAATATGCATAATAGACTGCAAGAAGTTGGACTAAGTATTAATAAATAAAAATGTAAGGGTTTGGGAGGTGATAAAGAGTTGGATATGATATGGCTTGAAAGAAAAAAATATCAGTGTTAGGAAGGAACAATGGGAAAACAGTTGAGAGACTTAAAGGACCTTAGTATTATATGAAATAGGTGTACATGGTCATTTTGTAAGAAAGTACTTCTGATAAATGCAATATGGATGGGAAAATTGTTATATATATAACTAATGTATATATATTTATATATATATATATATATATATATATATATATATATATATATATATATATATATATATATATCATACCAAAAGAACTGGAGAAAGAGTTTATTTAAATTTTATTTCAATTTATTTGGGGATCTAGATTAAATCCAGTCAAAAGAGGGGTTTTATATACGGAAAAGGAGGAAGGGGGTTTTAATTAATCTGATAGTACATGAAGCCTAACTAAATTTATATAAGGTTTTTAACTGGATACATGGAAAGGAAAATATGTTGGTGAAAAGTATCTTTAAGGAGAAATATAAGAGAATGGGTTTAATTAAAATGAATAAAAGAAAAGAAGAGAAATGAAGAAATAAGAATGTATCAAGAAAAATAATTTTGTGAAAATTAAAGATAGAAGGAATGGAAGAAAAGAGGATAACGGTACAAAAATGTAATGTTTGCAAAATTATTTTGTGAATCAATAGGAACATTTAACAGAGGGAAAGATAAAAGCTATAAAGCAAAGAAACAGATGGTATATGAAAAATATTGCATGTCAATATTTCTTATGGAGGTTACAAGTTAATAATGTTGCCAGTGTAGGGAAATATGCCTTATAAAAAGTAAATGAAAGAATTTGTCTTTATTGTGAAGGATTAAGAAAAACAGAACATGTTTTCTTAATATGTAAAAGAGTTATGGGAAAAATAATAGGAAATAAAATAGTTAAAGAATTACAAGATTATAATCAAGTAAATATGGATATGACTGAATATGTTTTTATGGGAAACAAGGTCAAAAATATGTCAATACTTTGGATAAAAAATTCTGTTATATATGGACACTTTGGAATAAAACATTGAATATAATTATTTTTAATGGAAAGTGAATATTACCAAACTTAATAAGAAAAAATAAGTTGTGGTTGTGAAAAAAAAGATTGTGGGCCTATATGATTGTAAAGATTTATCAATAATGAAGGAATATAGCATGTAATGTAAGTTCTTTGTAAATATGTAAATATGTATATTCTAAATAGCTTTGCAAATAAAGAACCACTACTCTTTGGAGGAGAGGAAGTGAAGTACTCTTTGGAGCTGCTAGGTATCACTGGAGGGCTGCTACTGCAGTTCTAGTAATCCTGGAGATCAGGAGCAGGAGAAAACTTACTGAAAGAAGGAAAAGGAGATCAAATAAGACTGGAGACAAAAGTGCTGATAAAATTGATAAATCAAAGACAGATCCGCAAATAATCAAGGACAATCAGGGGTACTTTAAAAACACTAGTACTTTTAACTTGAGGCATTGAACAAATAAGGGAATGTGAATTGGTATAAATTTCCTGCAGTAAAAGAAGTGTATAACTCTAATTATTCTCATTATTTATTAATTCACCATATTTTCTCCCAAAGTCATCAGTTTTAGGTGGGATTAAGAGGGACACAGTCAAAGGAAAGGACAAGAAGCTAGATGGAGTGAAATGGTGAAAGGATTATTCTGAGAGATTGGAATCACAAACATGTGCTGGTGTAGGGACAACAATGCAGGTATTCTTACCTGGTGTAATAGCCAGTTTTCAGGGTTTACCTCTGCAACAAGGTTTTTTGTTACAAGAAGAAACTGAGAGAGATTGAAAACACAAACAACCGCTTTTGAAGGGAAAACAATTGAGGCATCATTGGCTGGTGGACTAGCCAGTTTCCAGGATTACCTCTGCAGCATGGGTTTTTGTTAAAAGAAATAATTTATGCAGATGTAGCAGGGCAAGGACAACTGGAAGAAGGAACAGAGATGAGACAAACAGTTGCAGTTTCTCAACAGCTACACAAAAGAATAACAAGTAAAAGTGATGGCAGTTTAAACAAGCATGACATCATGCATACTATTATTTTGCCACTAGGATTTCACATTAAAAACATAATATTAGTAATTAATTTTGAAGAAAATTTTTTTTGTGAAATGACATTTGAAAGTTTTAACTTGCTAGAAAAAAGTTATGACTGAGACTGTAAAAAGAAATAAAGTAGGACCATGGAAAGACTATTTATTTCAGAGCTTGGGACTACAATTATAAAGGAAAATACATTTGTAATTTATGACTTTATGTATGGATGAGCATGAGTTAAAAACTTTTTTTTTCTTTCACTGTGTATTAAAGTACATGATCTAAAAGATGTGTAAGTGATGAAAGAAATGTATGAACTGGAGGCTGGGAAATATGGGTAACGATTGATGATAATGATGGGAAAATTCAATATATTTCAAATACAATAAATGCGAAAGGTAAGAGAGGATGTGTTTGACTTTAGGGTATAGACAAAGCATGTTATTTCTGTAGGAATGAAAATTATTTTGTACAAAACTATAACAAATGAATGCATGGCCAGTGAAGGGAGAGGGACATACAGCAAAAAGCTGTAAGACTTTTTGTAGAAAATGTAAAGAATTTGAAAGAGAAAGTGGTGTGAGAATATGGGAGGAGGCACTGAAGGAAGGTTAAACAGTGAAGAGGTACTTAGAGAAGAAATTGTTCAAAGTTAGGTTATTAACACACAGGAAGAGAACAGAGTTGCAATTTTAGAAAATGTAGAGGAAGAACAGGGAAAAATGGGAGGGTAAAAACAACAGCAAGTCAGTGAAAAATCAATTTCTGGGAAGACTTAGGAGAAGGAAAAGAAACATAATATCTGAAAGTAAATCACTTAAAAAGGGGAATTGATGATAACAGATTTTTTTTCCCAAGTTTTGGTGGTGGAATGGTGTAAAAATAAAAGTGTATGTTTTCTTGGTTGGTAGATACCAGGTGTAATAAAGAAAAAAAGGAAAAGAATAGAGAGAGTATGGGAGGGGAGGGGTAAATTATTTGGTTGGTAGGAAATGAGAAATGTTCTGGGATAGGAATTCTTATAAAAATGAAGAAATATGAACTTTAGATGTAAAAATAGTAGCACCAGGAAGGGTGATGATATATGATTTGACAATGAGACAAAATGTGATTCATGCATGTAATAATAAGACAGAAAACAGTTGTTTGCAGAAATAAAAAAAAAATCTGTGTTAGTAAATATGACAATAGAGATGGTAGGAGATTTTAACTATAACCTGAGGAAAGGAAAGGGAAAAATAACACAGGCTATTAAGATATCGAGGAACTAAATAAAGTATGGAGATTTAAAAGTAGGAAAGCATAGAGAATGTACATAGAAAAGAGAAATACTTAAGACTGAAATTAATTAAATAATTTATTCTAGAGACATGAAAGAAATAATGGGGGTACAGACGGCAGAGTTTTCAAATCAAATAGCAGTATGGTTTAGAATAATGAACACTGCAAAATAATAAAGAAGGGAAAGGGATAACAGAATTAGTTGCAGAGTATAAAAAAAGGAAGCATTGATAAGAGAGAAAGAAATATTTTGAAAAAATCATATGACAATGTTATTTTATAAAAACTGGACACAGCTAGTGTTGGGTAGTACATAAGTAAAATAATAAAAAAATATATTTAGAAATGAAAAGAAGAATAAAAAACAACATAAGATGAAATATATAAAAAAAATACATATTATGAAAAGGAAATAGAAAAGGGAAGTAACAAGATAAGGGAAATAGAAAGCAGATTTATGAAAAGAATAGAGATAAAGTAAAAATCATATTACATAGGCATTTTTTTCTGAATGGAATGAAATAAGATGTTTCCCTTAGTTTGGTGGAAAAAAAGTAAAAATCAGAAAAAGAAGAAAGGACGGTTGCTATCTTAGAAGGAAAAGGGAATATAAAATACAAATAAGAAGATATTATAAAGATGGTAGAAAGTTTTGTAGAAAAAATGGATGTTTAAGAAGAAAGGAAAGTGAAAAACATATCTGAAAAAGTAATATTTTTTAGAAAATGATATGATAATATAAGCAATGGAGAAGGTGATAAAAGGTAAGAATTAATCAACACCTGGATTAGATGGCATAAGTTATGGGAATTATTAAGAAATGAACAAAGACAATAGAGACGTTTAAAAAAATATATATATATATATATATATATATATATATATATATGTGTGTGTGTGTGTGTGTGTGTGTGTGTGTGTGTGTGTGTGTGTGTGTGTGTGAAAATACTGCAAAAAAGGATGGCAGAAGTATTAGATGAAGTAATAGGAGAAGGGAGTTATTGCATAAAAGAAAGACAGGTGAAACAAATCTTAATTATAATGAAAGAAGTAGTAAAGATGATACTGATGTGAAGTCGCTAAAGTATCTGATAAAGTGACCCATGAAGCAATGTGACAGATTTTAGAGGCATATGGCATAGGAGAAAAGAAAAGTTAATGTAATAAACATATGTTGGGAAAATTCATGGGTGCAGTTCATGATAAATGGATGGATGAGAAAAAAATCATAATTTAGAGAGGAGTAAAACATGGATACCCAAACATTATATGATTATTTGTGTTTGTAATGAATGCAGTAGTATAGACATGCATGTATGAAATGAGGGAGGCAAAATGTGAGATGCAGGGAATTGTTACATTAGCAGTTTGTATAGTTTATGCGGATAGTTTAGTTCTAGTAAAAAAAAAAAAAAAAAAGGTGGATTAGTGAGGCTGTAATAAGGATCAAAACACTGTTAATAAAGATGGCCTACAGTTAAACAAAATGAAGTGCAAGGGATTTGGTGAGCTAAAAAGATGAATATATTTCAAAAGAAAGGAAGTAAAGATATTGGGAGGGATATTTTGTGAACATGAATATGTAATAAGTCAATGGAGAGAAACACTAGAACAGCTGCAAAAGTGTTAGCTCAATGGAAAAGTTTTATCATTTCAAAAAAGACATATATGCTGAATATTTTTTGTATTAGGAAAACAGTATTTTAGGGGAAATATATATGCGTCCCACTCAAATGGAAAAATAGATATTAGAGATTTTTTGCTTCATCTGGGACTCAAGCCTGAACTCAGTGATAAGAGGGATAATTTATGATAGAAAAAGGAGAGGGTGGTTTGAATTAAAAAAAACACTATTGGTGCACTTACCCTCTATGCATGCATTTTGAGTAATGAGAAAGGTAAAGAAAGGCAAAAATGATAGGTAAGATACTATATGAAAAATATAAAACTGTATGGGAATAAAAAAACAGGGAAAGAAAAAGGACAAAAAGGGAAGAAAACCTAAATAACAAAACATGAAATTATGGAAGTCAAAATAAAATTAAGTTGGGTCTATATCACAAACATGAAAAAGCTTCTAAGTGAATATGGAATGGGCAACACATATGCATCGAATCACATTCAAGCAATTTGATGAATATGTCATAGGGCAAGGAGATGGTTGGCCAACTTCACGGAGTTGCCCTTTCCTTCCCTATAGTGTGATCTCAGAGTTGGTATATTTAGTTAGGGTGGTGTGGGGAGGAGCCCCCCACGTTGGTGGGTATGGAGGACAAAGCCCCCCACCTGTTTATGATGTTAAATATTTTTTTTTAGTGAATGGCCATGTATGATTTTTCCCTAGGGAAAAATACGCTTACGTGGCCGTTTGCTATTTTTAATTTTCATGCATTATGTGTCGAGTTTTATGTAGTCACACATATGCACTTTCATTCTTATAATATAAACCCAATTAAGTTAATGGGAAAATAAAATAATGATATCATATGATTTTAGAAATATTTTGGTGTATCCATTGAATGAAGTAAAACATTATGAAAAAAGACAATAAAAGACAGAAGAAAAAAGTTTGAAGATTTTTTATCAAACAGTCTTTTTGTGGAGAATTTTATTAAACAGGTTTCTAGTGAAAGGGAATAGGAAGTATAACATGATGGCAGCAAGAAAATGTGTTGAGTGTAGTGAAGAAGAACAACAAAGCATGTTTTTTTTTGGATTTCAAAAAGAATAGAGAATTTTGGGAAAATTTAAAAAATGAATATAGATGAGAAAGGTTTAAATATATAAAAAGGAATATGATATTATATGGGAGGTATGATAAAGTAAAAAAATGGGATGCTGATAAATGGGATAAAGTACTGTTTGTGACAATATTGGTGCCATGGAAAAAAAAAAGATGTGAGAATTTGTTATAAAACAAGAAAATGGAAGAGGATAATGTATTAGTTGAAATAAGAAGACAATTGAAGAAATAAGGGTGGTGGTAATAAAAGGTAAGCAGGAAAGAACAAAAATAATTAAAGAAATAGAACTGTTTAGTTATTTTATATTGAGAACTTGTAGATTAAGTTATGAATGTATAAAAAATGAACATGGAAATAATTGATTTAATTTTTATATGATATAAAATAAATGAAAATATTAATAAGGCACTCCAATTCTTTTTGATAGGTGTATAAGATCTTTCACATTCATCTGAGCTACTACCAACTCAAGTATATAAGGTCTCTGTTAAACATCTCATCGACAACATACTCAAGAGTGTAGCGTCCCCTTATGCTGCACTGCAGTGTCAACAATTAATCTACCTGGTATGGGACGAGAACAAAAGCCTTCTGTACTAATAGTGAGTGTGCTATGCATTGCACCTCTGCCACTTATATGAAAACAAGCATGATAAACAATAGATCTATATGGGAAGATATAGGGGTGTACATGAGTTGTCATTGCCTCCAAGCAAAATATAAACAGTCTAATAAATAAGTTAATAACATTTTTTATGTTTATCTATCTATCTATCTATCTATCTATCTATCTATCTATCTATCTATCTATCTATCTATCTTACCTTAGTTTAACTAATAAAACATTATGGCTACAGCATTTCATGGTATCATGGTAGTGAATTTCAGCTCTGATAAAAAAAATGACAGGCATCCTTATCAACAAAATAAAATGCAAAATCAACTTTCCTTTTGATCCAAAAACTGCATAATTTGGTTATGTCTAACTCCAAAGGTTTATTAAACTTACTTCAAAATGTGGCAAATACACTTTAAATAACAGGCAACAAACAACTATTTTAAAGTCCATCTGCACAGTCCCAATGTAGTCTAAGACTAAGTGTCATCTATGCTAAAAAAATCATTGCAAATCATAAATGACAGAAACAAAAATACAAATGCGTTCAGTCCAACTGAATACCTAATAACTTCCACTCCAAAATGCACAACTGCATCCAATAATCCCCAACGTTCAAGCATAAATAACACTGTGGTAAAATAAAACAGCGATAAAGTTTATTCCACAACGTTAGAAGCAACAATGATATAATTCCACAAATCATAAATGACAGAACAGCTGCAAGAGCAAGAAAAAAGATGATGCATTGTAATTGGTTATTCTACTTTTCTAGCTGCCCACATAATGCTTCGTTAAGAAGTACAGCTTATACCAGCTATCTTTTTTTTTTTCTAGTAAGTGAGACAATCAAGATAGAGCCCAAACCAATTGCTGTTTTTCTTCAATGTTGTTTTCTTTCTTCAATGTTGTTTTCAGAGTATCACTTAGGCCCCATAGTCAGATGCTTTATTTCCAGGTTATTGTGTCTGTCTACATTCCATCTGATACTATGGTCTTTTCTAAAAGCTTGGCGACTCCAATGCAACTTTTCCAACTATATCTCCATTTTCTTTTGCTGTAGGGACTGAATTTACTGATGTAACAGTGGGCAAATCTTCTCCACACTTTATTCCATTTTGCTGCTGAACTGTGAGGATCTTCAATCATTCCTGTAAATGATGATGTTGTTATTCCCACTGTCACAAAAGATCTTTGGAATACGCAAAAAATCAGAGATGAAAGTGTCACTTAAATGTATCCCAGAGTGGAACAGGACAGACACTGTCTCTGTCTGTCACCTTCTTTTCTCTTAGCCAATATATTTAAGATAAACAATTGTAGGTCTTAGTTCTTTAAAATGTCAAATCCATACAGTGGGCCCTTAGGTCAGTTCAGATTTAATGTTTTAAAGGGCATGATCCAAAAGAGTTGTATTGGTGACATCAAAATCCTGGCCTTTGTGCTTCACTGAATGATTATGACCTGTAGACTCCATAATTTTATTGTTTATTTCCTCGCCACATATGAATAGCAAATGTAGAATAAAGCAGACTGTTTCCCAAGCTGTACACCACCTTTTAAATTCCCTATATCCTCTAACATAGCCTAAAAAGTTTAGTTAGTGTCATTATCTTAGATTTATTGAAAGTTACAGGGCATAGCACACTATTAAAGGCCATCTAAAAACAATGCCCTTTTATGCCCAGAAATTAAAATGCAATACAAACAGGTCAATCAATTTAAAAACTGAAGCCAGAGTAGCCTATGACCCATCTACATAGCCTCTGACTCTTGGACACCAATGTCATGGAAGGTGTGAAAAGTACTAAATCAGTCAAAAATGCAACCAAGATTGCCAGAAAGAGTGTTATGAAGAAGCCACTGTTTTATAATCTAGTCTGTTGATGTTTGCATGCTCTATAATAGATAATTTCATGTTTTGAATCTAAATAAAATTGTCATTCGATGTCTTAAAACACTTGCTTCTTTCCACTGTGGTTTTAAATCCCTGTATATTAAGAGTGTTTCACCAGTTGATCACGTGGTCAATATTCTAATATAGGGTGAGAAAAAACAACATACATTAATTAAAATAAATGATGATACAAGAAACCAAGAAAATATAAACTTATTAATGAATATTCACAATCAGGAAAAGCACAACAGTGCACTTCATTCTCGTTCGAGGGAAGTTGGAGCTCCATCACCAGGAGTTGCTTTCCACAATTGTCCAGCAAATTTCCTCAGCTTCCTTGCTTACACAACTTTTTTATTCATCAAAAAAAAAAATAAATCACCTAGGGGATAATGCAGTTAAGATTCATCCAATACAGGAATAAAATTGGTTTGAGCTTGCTTTCCTTAAAATACTTTGTTTACAGGCCAGTGTATGAAGCTTTCACTTCCTAGTCACATTTTATATCAAAATGTCACATGCTTTAACTAAGCAATTCAACTTTTTCTTAGAATAAACATGTTTCTGATTCAAGGACACATCTTAGTTTACAATACCTATTTCATGTGACTATGTACTAAATAGAGTCTGAGTGTTTTATAACTTAAGATCAGTCAGCATTCACTTATATAACATTGAAGTTACAGTTTCAAGTAGCAGCAGCCAAAAGATATGACTCCTTGTGCTAAATACAGCATCTGCATTTCAATATTTACATTCAACATAAAAAGAAGCTTGTATATTAATAGGCTAATATGAATACAAATTAAGTCCAAATTGCAAACTTAACTTAAAATGTATACAGTACAGTAAAATAGAAATAAAACTAATTTATAAATACACACTGCATTGCTTGAATCACGAAACCAGAGCCTGAGCAATTCCTTAGAGCATTTAATTATCTAATATATTATTTTTATAAATTTTACTTACGTAGAGAAACAAGGTGATGCTGGACCATGTCAAGAGACTTTAGACTTCATTCTCCCTCAAACAGCATCACTACATCATATCCTGGGCATATAAACTCTCTAAAATATTTTTCCAGTAATAAAATATATTAATGCATAAATATCTAGCTGCTTAAACCAACCCTTAATCATGAATGCACCACTGTATGTAGCAGCTGTGCTGTTTCAAAGTAAGGGACTACAACAGTTTTCCATCTTCATAAATAAAAATGAGAGGTATTTCCTTCTCATGTAACACCCAAGGCATCAGCATCTCTCCAGGTACCAGGTGACTTCCCTTTCTTATATAATATCTCATGTCTGGGAACCTCCAAAGTCTGGTAATCCAGTCAGCTTAACTCAAGTGGCAAGGCACCCAGTCCAGCTGCTTGTTCTACCATGTATTGCTCCTTTTATAAACACTGGCATCAGCATAGCACCATCCAAGATGCTTTTTGCAATCATCCTCATCTTTTGAAACATCCTAAGATATGTTCATTCTCTCAGCTGCTGAGATGTGATCCAAAAGCTCTACCATGGCATTGTCATGCAGCCCTTCTTGGTATGTGAACCAAAAGTTCTACCACGGCATTATCATAAAGCCCTTCTTGGTATCTGAACCAAAAGTTCTACCATGGCATTGTCATGCAGCCCTCCTTGGTATGTGAACCAAACATTCTGTCATGGCATTGTCATGCAGCCCTTCTTGGTATGTGAACCAAAAGCTCTACCACGGCATTGTCATGCAGCCCTTCTTGGTATGTGAACCAAAAGTTCTACCATGGCATTGTCATGCAACCCTCCTTGGTATGTGAACCAAAAGTTCAACCACAGCATTACCATGCAGCCCTCCTTGGTCTCTGGCCCCATTCCAACATGTTCCCAATCTTTAATCCAATTACATAGTTCACAACATTTGGATGTAGCTGATAGAACTGAAATGTATACAACAACAAATCTGTCATGAGTTATAACTGAAGTGGATTAAACTTGGATTTAAATCAAAAAGTCATACACTTACTTCAGCAGTGCATGATGAGTGTAAAGGGAAAATAGGTCAAACTCGAATATGATCCATAAAAACTAACATTTTTTCAGTATGACATAGTAGACCTCAAAAAAAAAAAAAAGAAAAAGAAACAAAACAAAACAATGTTGCCTGTACGTGAACAAGAAGTTCACTTTCACTTTTGCATCTTCAGTATTTGAATAGGCTAGTGCGGTCATATGTTCCCTCAAAGACTGCTAGCAAGCTTAAGCCCCCAGTTTGAATGCACAAGAGAAAACTGTAAAACTCATAGTTTGCTGAAGTGATCCCTTCAGTGAAGCAATACCAGGGACTCCAAATGTTGGACTTATTATACATAATTGTCTGTTTCTCTATGTAAGTTGCTTTGGATGTGATATTCATCGCAGTCTACTGCCCTCCCATGGTAGCTAATGCTTATGACAACTGCTTTTCAAGCTCATTATAAAACTATTATAAATACACACTGCAATCACATAAATCAAATAAACACACACAATCAAACTATAATTGCTTATGATTTTTTTTTTTGCCCCAGATTCCATTCATGTGTCAGATAGCAACAGTTCAAAATGTTTCTTATGCCAAATGTGGACTTGGAAAGTCATGTATTCCTAATTTATTGCAACATTTAATATATATATATATATATATATATATATAAATATATATATATATATATATATATATATATATATATATATATATATATATATATATATATAGATAGATATAGATATAGATATATATATGTCTATATATATATATATATATATATATGTATATGGATTCCATACATTTGGTCGAATTACACTTAGTCGAAAATGATACCAGGCATTGCACTTTACTGAAAGCTCACTTGACTGAAAGCTCACTTGGTCGAAGTTCATTTGGTCGAAAATGGAATATAGCCCCTGCCCCACTGCAGTGCAACCCTGGAGTGAGAATATTAAATAAGGGGGGGGGGACACAGCCCCCCAACAATGGGTGCTGTGGGGGGGGCATAGCCCCCCACATCATTTTAATGTATTCACTATTATAAGAAGGTATATCCATTAGAAATGCATTGATATATATATCTTTAGTAAAAACTATTGGCATAATGTGGGACGCCCACCACACCCCCCAATGAAGTTCGACCAAGTGAGCTTTCAGTGAAGTGAAATGCCTGGAATCATTTTCGACTAAGTATATTTCGACCAAATGCACGGAATCCATATATATATATATTTTTTTTTTCTTACTGTAGAAAGAAGAGGCCAAGTTCACATCCCTTGCTGTCCCACCAATCATGAATAATCACTGTGCACTGGCATGTTGTATTTTTTAACATAATGGGACAGATGTCAAGATCCTTTTGAGAACTTCATCATTTTGTCTAAAAGATGTGAATCTTATCTATAGGGCATGGTTGTTCTGTTTTTAATTTCCACAGATTTTGCATTTCTACTACTATGATCGAAATAGACCACATTACTGGATCAGAGCACAATTAAAAGTTTGTGAAATTAGAATTGCTTCAGTCTTTGATGTTTGCCAAAATTGTTCTTCTGAGCACCTGCTATGTACCTAGAATTGCTTCTTTTTGCAGTTCATATGGGGTTACATGTATTGGTAGTATACTTTACATCTAAAAATTATTTTTATTAATTCTTTTGCTCCTAATATTATTGGTATTGTCTGGATCTTTTTCTTCCACATTGCTCTAGTTTCTACTTGCAAATCCTTGTACTGTATAACTTTGTGCCTCTTACTACATAAGGCACTATACTCTCTGAGGGCAACTGTTTCAATGATTAATGACAGCTTTGTATTTTTCCTTGGGGCTGCAATATTTGGCTTTCTTGCATCTATTTTCTTAAGTGCTGGCATTACAAGATTCCTTCTGATTTGAACCTCATCACTGTTAATAATGCTTTGTAGTTTATGTTTCCAATATTTCTTATATTTAGCTTCTGTATAATTCCCAAAGCAAAATTCTTGCCACATTATTGTTCCCTTCAGTATATAAAATTACTAGAATAAACGGTTTTGTGTTAGCAGGAATTTTCTAAAGCATATAAAGTCTGATACTCAAATGTCTGCCATTATTTAGTATCTTCAGTCTTCAATGATTTGCCATAAAACCACAAATTTTATGATGAAAAGATCAAAAATATGAGGCGAAAATCTGGATAGTTGAGAGGTATACTCTTAATAAATAATGGCAATAATTAGAGTTCTAGGCTTCTTTGGCCATGAGTCTACCTCACATTCAGGGTAAGTGTTTTACATTACCTTTTCTGTCATGTTATAAATCATATTAATATATTATGCAGCCAAGGATTCCAGTAACATTTAATCATTATGTACCTTTGTAGTCTTATTAGGGCAAATACAATTAGCTGTCAATCAAATTAATTTGTGGTTCTGATTTGCAGGATGAATACAGTAACAGAGCATGGTGCTGGGTTCAGTTCCCTGTTATAGGTGATAGCATGTATAATTTTATTTGTCTTTCTCTCTCTCTCTCTCTTGCCTAACTCTTGATTTTTCCTCCTAGGAGTATGTCTTCAGTATGAAGGATTCAGATCAGATGGCATTACATTGGTGAGAAGACAAAGGCATTCTTTGAATATTTGGTCATTGGTACTACTAAGCAGGTAGCAGAGTCTCTGCAAGTTAGTTTTAAGAGGGGCATCTGTCAGTTATCTGATTCAACAACCCAGGACAAAGGGCCTGAACCAAAAAAAAAAGTCAAGGCAAAAAGGAAAGAAAAGACCCTGCAATCCATGTTGAATGAAACACACTTATTCCAGCCCCACCAGGTAATGACGCACAGATGAATCCTCAGGGTTAACTGGAGGGCAGATCTAACAAAAAGATAAAAATCTGCCATGTTTCACTGATGTTTATAATCAGGAAGGGAGAATTGCTTTTGGATGGAGGTTTGCCCTCTTCATTAGAGGTGTGTTTGGAGCCAGGTGATGGAGAAAGAGATCCTAGCAATATTATTTTTTCCCACTTAACATTATGTGGTGAGTTTGTATTTACAAGCGGTAGCTCAGGTCAAGTAGGTAGGTGGGAAATGAGCAGAGTTTCTTGAAGCTGTCTCTGTACTGACCAGCAGACTTCAGATCCACTTCACACACTCCCCATTTGGTTAAAGAGAAGGTTTGGTGTGAAGATTTCATTGACATTTTTGAATTAGTCATATTGGATTTGATCCAACATATTGTGGATTCTGATAGATCTGGATCAAAAGATGCATCTGGCCTGACAGTTCTAGGTAAATGTCAGCTTAAAATTTTTAAAAAGAAGCCTTGGGATTGATGTATATACTTCATGGCAGTTACTACGGAGAAGAAACCTTCCTATGCTTTACCACTATTAAATTATTTATTAACCACACTGAAGCACACTAAATGAGAGTAAGTATAATTTGGTTATGGTATGACCTAAAGTTTTGGAATCTTATGGCTGTTAAAAAAAAAACATCTCATATAGGAAGAATACCCCATAAATTCTTGGTTAGGCAATATGGCTGCAGGCCAAGATTATAGTTCTGCACTGCTGAAGATTAAGTAGGTGCTAACTTCAAAGCTTTTTGGGCTTTGAGCACTGGTTGGTGTGCACAGTAGATTTTCACACATTTGTTTTTACTGTGGGGGTAGACATGCATTTATAAAATGTTGGTTTAAAAATGGTAACAACATCGGTAGCTTTAATAACAACACTGAGAGTAGGTGCCAGGGCTTGTTAGATAATTTACAGGAAGGAAGGAAGGTCTCTTTTCAGGGTGCCAAAAGAACAAATCCCTTTTGTAGTTTCCAGTAGGGTCTTCATGAACCATTCAGCAATCTAAAAAGACATTTAAGCTGATTTCTTAAAATGCCATCCTGATAACAAGAAAGTTACTTTGGAATCGTTACAAGGTTTCACCTCAGGCCTTTCTATCTAATCCAGTGCCTCTAACAATGTACAGAAAAATAAAAATGTATTGTCAGTGCATGGGAATGAAGCAGTATAGCAAAGGAATTGTTATACAAGGAGATTGATAATGGTAGAATTACAGGCCTCTTCCAAATTCCTACATTTACAGATTTTAGAGTGTTCTCAGTGGATTTTGTGCAAACAAAGAAGAAAAGTAGATTTCACTTACTTCACAATCTTTTATTTCCTTATGGTTCTTCCTTGAATGATGCCATTATTAAGCAGGATGTTAAGTTGCAATATATTTCATTTAACAATGCTATACATATCATTCGACAGTTTAAGGATCTTTGGCAGGCACAATTATACATGCACTTACCCATATGTCTTCCCCTCATCACCCTCAGGATTTGCACCTCTTAGGCATACAACTTGAGGGCAGCAGTTACTTTGACATGGCCATGCCCATGGAGTATTTGGTGTTGTGTGCCACATTCAAACAATCTAGCATACCCTTGCAGTGGTGTTGGGTACACAGGAAACCCTGCCAATGCGGTATTCATTATCTTGATTATTTTATTTATTGTGAGAGAGGAGTAGCTTGGCACAAAGGAAGAAATTATTACATTTCAGGAAGTGTATTATCAGACTGGGGTGCTCCTAGCTCAGGGCAAACTTGAAGGCTGTGCTAAGACCCTTACATTTTCAAGGCTAGAAGTGAATATGGTTTCTTCCTCTTTTAGATTGCCTCTGGACAAGCTGAAGAGTTTGATTTCCTACATTAGGTCTTTCTTGTTAGCTACAAAAGTTAAAGTGAGCAGATTAAGGAGCTGTGTGGTCTTTTACATTTCAGTCACAGAGCAGTGGCTCCACGGAGGACACATACAAAATCATTAGCTAACCTGCTGCATTGCACAGCACAGAAACAGCACAAGATCAAGGTTAGCAAATGGGTAAAATCAGACCATCTCTTATGCTCCATCTTTTTGTCTGGCTTCAATGGAAGATTATTTTACACAAGATGAATAGACTCAGTTATATTTTACAGTTGTTCTCAGATGGAGAAGGTGGATTTGACATGGAGGCCTATTTAAAGAACAAAGGTTTTCTGCACATCTGCACACTGACCTACAGCTTAGGCCACTGAAAGGACATGGACATCACTTTTTGTGGAATTAATATCCAATTGGTTTGCAGTAGTCTTTTGGTACTGTGAGTTATACAATAAGAAAGTGATTTTTCAGTCCTGCAATAATGCTGTAGTACAAGTTTTGATCAAAAAGTCATCCAGGTCTTTTGGGGTTCATCTATTGTTAACACTTTTGATTTTCTACAGTTTACTTGTTAACTTGTCTTTTTCTGCTGAACTCGTCCCATCCCAGGTATTCATCATTTGCTTCCTGATGCTTTTTCTTGCTTTCAGGTGTTCACATTTCAGGAGCTGGCTCTGGAAATTGCAGCCTTGCCCACTGAGATCCCAGATGTATAATGGATGACTGAAGAAGAACTGCACATTTTTTTGTGGTAGAACACCTGGTCTTCAATACCAAAGCAGCATATGGGGCAGCTATCAGCATTTTCAGATGTTTTTCATGCCCCGTCTGAACGGTAAGCCCAGTTAATAGTGCAGTATTTAATATCTCATTTGTTTAAATGTGAAGCTTCCGGTACGTTTAGAGACCATTTATTGGAAGTCAGTTTGTTTGCCAGTGTATCTGGGTTTCAGTATTTAACAAAATGGTTAGATTATTAAACAGCTGGGATAGTTCCAAGGGCAACCATTCTGATCTGTGATGCTCTGTAGAGAAGTCTCTATTGACATCCATTGTAGCAAGTGGTCATGTAAAGTCATCAGATTAGTAAACGTAGGCACTTTGGGATACCCTTTTGATTTGGCTGTATTCTGGGGCTTTTTGTGTCAGGCATTTTTGGTGCTTGAAACGGATCTACATGAGAGTAGCTGATGATGTTGTCCTGTTGTGGATTTTTAGATCAATTGGTCTGGGTTATCAGTTTTCATTGAACAGGGTATCAGCTCCCTTACTCTGTCAGTTGCATGTATTTATTATCCTCCAAAGTTGTTGCTGTTTTATCAACATGAAGGGTTTAGTATTCCTTTTCCCTAATGGTTCACAGTTAGCACCCAGGGATCTTGACACTGTTTTGCATAAGACCCTAGTCTGTCAAGGCTTGCCATGTGATGGTTATTGCTCTCATTCATTTAAGATGGGTTGGCAATCAGACTTGGATATTGAAGGTCAGTCAGTAGAACAATTTAACAGGATGAGAAGATGGTTCTCTTGGGCCTATTTGATCTATATCAGATAATTTATTAATTATGTTGTGGGGGTTGTTGTTTCAAATTTGATGTGCCTTCTTTTATTTCCGATCATCTATGAGTTTTCATTCTTGAACATCCTCTTGTTTTCCAGGCTTCCAGGAGAGCAAAAGTACACTGAGGAGAATCAATCCTGGGCCTGGATCCTCATTTCTGAGAACCATGGAATGTTTTTATGACGTGATTTGGGATCAATTGTTACTAGCTCCATTTCAGGTTATTGGTGAAATAGGTCAGCTACGTGTTCATATAGTTCACTTAGGCAGAAATGACAGTGGTAACATCCATAAATGAAAATTATCATCTAGCATTTTAAGGGAATTGGCTACTATACAACATTTAATCCCCAGTCTGTTACTTGACTAGCATGCTGTTGTGCCCAGACTATTTTGGAACAGGCAATTAATCTTAGAGCTTTATAAATCATAGAATGGCTCATGCCATTCTCCAGTGGAGATTTTTTAGTCACTGACCACATGAATGTTGGAGATAAAGATCCCATTTGGTTTTGTAATCATGATATCCACCTCCCTGACATGGGCTGTGATTTGTTTAATCTTAACTGTCCCTTTATTTACAAAGTTTGATTTCCTAACCAGGCCTTGATTTCACTTTATAGCAGATTATTAACTTCTGGTACACCCACATTGTTTTATTTATTATAAAAACTATATGTTTACTTATTCAGTTTGGCAACCTGAGTAGAGCACTGGCCCAAATGGGCTTAGTTTAGTACAAATATAAATTACAGTAGACAAGCAAGTTAACAAGAAGTACTATGAATACAAACAAAAAATGTTATGTGAAGATAGCAATGAATCCATAACAGTAATAAAAATAA
Organism: Protopterus annectens; assembly: GCF_019279795.1. Classification (NCBI taxonomy): domain Eukaryota; kingdom Metazoa; phylum Chordata; order Ceratodontiformes; family Protopteridae; genus Protopterus; species Protopterus annectens. The sequence goes on along the minus strand of NC_056745.1, from coordinate 108,170,417 downwards.
TAAAGTACATGGCATAGGGAGCAATAGGAAGGGATAGTTAGAGTAAGGAAGGAAGGAGAAAAGATGGGAGTTAGACAGTGAAGGGATAGAGCACAAAGTACAAAAGATAGCAAAAGTAAGGTAAAGGCACACAGAAATTAATTATACACAATATATGCAATGTTGAAGAGCTGTCACATACAGTGAAGGGAACTAATGTGAGAAAGACAAACATGCCTAACTGTTGAGGGGAGGAGTGGGGGCTTACGTGATATGTCTAGAAAGCAGCTGAAAACTGACACAGGCTTGAGATGATCTTGAAGCTTAGCATGAAATGAGGAGTATGATGTGAGGTCTTTAAGATAAGTAAGGAGGGATTTCCAGGGTCTGGGTCTTGGATGAAAAAGGCATGGTTAGTGCAATGAAGTCTGGTTCTGGTACATTGAAGAAGTGGACCATAGTGGTTAAGACTTCTTACATGGTTACTGGAGGGGGGGGGGTCTGAATAGTTTGATGGCAAGCCTAGATAGTTTGTTTATTCCTAACATATCTAATTAGTACTGCTTTGTAAGCAGCCTGGTAGATAATCACCGCACAGCCTTACCCCCTTTTAAAACCATATTCCTTTCTGGGTCAGTTGAAACTTCACAGTATGGGAGTGCACTGTCTGCAATACTGCACATTCCAGTGGACAGTCTCCTGTCTACAGGTTGGAAGAGAGCAAGCAGGACTGGTCAGGCTGCTTGTCATGCCACCTGGTAAACTAGGACATTTTGAGCAATTGGGCTTTTATGGTGGTTAAGAATTATATAGTCTTATTTTTTTGATAAACTCTAATTTCATTTATAACAAAGTGATGTATTCATTAATAAATGTTCAAAATATCTATGATGTGCCCTTGTATTTTGTAGGAGAAAGCAGGACAGGGGACAACTTAAGTGTCTTTTTTTTTTGATGATTTAATCACGTTGTTTTACTTCTCAGACCAAAGCTCCTTATGAAAGTTGTAGTCTACTTGCCACTATTGTATACTATAGGAGTTGGGAGGGTGGCCTAATGATTAAGGTGTTTGACTTACAAACACAAGGTCCAGGGTTTGAGTCTCACAAGAGATCATTGGCTAGGCTTAAAATGGCTCGCAAGGGCAGTTAGCCAAGTACTAATCCATGAACCATGAACTATCTCCAGAAGTCTAATGCTTTTCTTTTTATTGGCTTTCTTTCAAATACATGTTTAAGTAATTTTACTTGTATTCATTTGAGATGTAAGCATACCCAGAGATGTCTAAAACTGGTAATAACATCTCATATGGTTTATCATTACAAAGTTACAAGTGGCACAGAATGGCAACAGTGAGACAAACAAACAGACATTGAACCCATGATAGTATGGAGACAAACAGACATTGAACCCATGATAGTATGGAGACAAACAGACATTGAACCCATGATAGTATGGAGACAAACATACACTGAACCCATGATAGTATGGAGACAAACAGACATTGAACCCATGATAGTATGGAGACAAATAGACATTGAACCCATGATAGTATGGAGACAAACAGACATTGAACCCATGATAGTATGGAGACAAACAGACATTGAACTCATGATAGTATGGAGACAAACATACATTGAACCCATGATAGTATGGAGACAAACAGACATTGAACCCATGGATAGTATGGAGACAAACAGACATTGAACCCATGATAGTATGGAGACAAACAGACATTGAACCCATGATAGTATGGAGACAAACAGACATTGAACCCATGATAGTATGGAGACAAACAGACATTGAACCCATGATAGTATGGAGACAAACAGACATTGAACCCATGGATAGTATGGAGACAAACAGACATTGAACCCATGGATAGTATGGAGACAAACAGACATTGAACCCATGATAGTATGGAGACAAACAGACATTGAACCCATGGATAGTATGGAGCAAACAAATAGACATTGAACCCATGATAGTATGGAGACAAACAGACATTGAACCCATGGATAGTATGGAGACAAACAGACATTGAACCCATGGATAGTATGGAGACAAACAGACATTGAACCCATGATAGTATGGAGACAAACAGACATTGAACCCATGGATAGTATGGAGCAAACAAATAGACATTGAACCCATGATAGTATGGAGACAAACAGACATTGAACCCATGACAGTATGGAGACAAACAGACATTGAACCCATGATAGTATGGAGACAAACAGACATTGAACCCATGATAGTATGGAGACAAACAGACATTGAACCCATGATAGTATGGAGACAAACAGGCATTGAACCCATGATAGTATGGAGACAAACAGACATTGAACCCATGATAGTATGGAGACAAACAGACATTGAACCCATGGATAGTATGGAGACAAACAGACATTGAACCCATGATAGTATGGAGACAAACAGACATTGAACCCATGATAGTATGGAGACAAACAAACATTGAACCCATGGATAGTATGGAGCAAACAAATAGACATTGAACCCATGATAGTATGGAGACAAACAGACATTGAACCCATGGATAGTATGGAGACAAACAGACATTGAACCCATGATAGTATGGAGACAAACAGACATTGAACCCATGATAGTATGGAGACAAACAGACATTGAACCCATGATAGTATGGAGCAAACAAATAGACATTGAACCCATGATAGTATGGAGACAAACAGACATTGAACCCATGATAGTATGGAGACAAACAGACATTGAACCCATGATAGTATGGAGACAAACAGACATTGAACCCATGGATAGTATGGAGACAAATAGACATTGAACCCATGATAGTATGGAGACAAACAAACATTGAACCCATGGATAGTATGGAGACAAACAGACATTGAACCCATGATAGTATGGAGACAAACAGACATTGAACCCATGGATAGTATGGAGACAAACAGACATTGAACCCATGATAGTATGGAGACAAACAGACATTGAACCCATGATAGTATGGAGACAAACAGACATTGAACCCATGATAGTATGGAGACAAACAAATAGACATTGAACCCATGATAGTATGGAGACAAACAGACATTGAACCCATGGATAGTATGGAGACAAACAGACATTGAACCCATGATAGTATGGAGACAAACAAACATTGAACCCATGGATAGTATGGAGACAAACAGACATTGAACCCATGATAGTATGGAGACAAACAAACATTGAACCCATGGATAGTATAGAGACAAACAGACATTGAACCCATGATAGTATGGAGACAAACAGACATTGAACCCATGATAGTATGGAGACAAACAGACATTGATCCCTTGATAGTATGGCAACCCACCAAGTAAAGAATGCAAAAACGGGCAGGTATATAGCTGCCATGGAAAGCATTTGATATGTGACATTGCTTGCAACGTGTACGCTAATTCTAACCAGGAAGGGTGTCGTGTTTATCTGTGCTCGCTATGATTTTATCTGGATGTTGTCCCTGCAGAAGCAGGATGCAGAAACCTTAGGGCAATCTGAGTTTTTTTTTTTTGCCAATATTTTGTATTGGCTTTAAAAAGATTGCTTATTGGAAGATCATTGTTTGAAAACTCATTCTTTCATTTTACGCCAAATTCTGTTTGGTATTAAGGAGAAGGTGATGCTTTACCTAACATTTAGTGGGTACAAGGCAGAGGAACTTTTTTCTTTCTCTGCTTTCCTTGCATTTTCGTGTTGCTAAAAGAATTGTGCTGTTTCTTACAAGGTATGCTGCCCCTCCCCTGCATCCTCTATCTTCTTAGTTACTTGGTAATCAGAATGTTTTAAAACTTCAGACTTAATATTTACCTGCGTTTCTTTTTATTTCCAGCTCCTCAGCAAAATTTTTATTCTGTGTCCTGGCTAACCTCCAATAAACCAAAGGCTGTCTGGTTGCCCTGCACTGTGAGACCCTGTGCCAGTGGAACGTTAAAGTATTTTCAGCTAAATTACTGTATGTTAAAGTTGTATTTAGTCTGTCCTGTAAACTGAAGACATTCTGCTATAGCCTTTTGCTGTAAGCGTGCACACTACTGGTCCCCCCTCCACTTTTCTCTTCCTATTGTACTCCAAGGTCAATTACTTAAAAATACTTTCTTTCACTTGGAAAAGGTTTACCTATGTAGCTGCAGCCCATACTTCTATTGTTTTTCCCTATAGAAGTGGTGGTCATTTTCAGCACATTGTACTAGATTAGTAGCACAAGATTTCTAGTTATTAAGAAGATACTGCAATACACTGACCTGGAATTGACTGAGCTTGGATTTCCTGATTGTTTCTTTTTTTTTTTTGGAAACTGGCCTGGCCCAGTTTTTCTGTCTCATCCGCTCCATTCATCGTCACTGCAGTCAAGTTCACTCCACTCTCCTACCCTACCCAGATTCCTACCCATCCCTGACATCATTTCCTTTATAGCTAAATCTGCTTTGCCCCACCTCCACACCAGCCAATAGACACCCCCACTCCTCTGCTCATACCCCACATCACCATTAACTGTAACATCCACTCCCCACCCCTCCTGAGCCTTACCAGCTTTTAACTCTCTGAGTCACTCACTTTATAAAACTCCTCCAGTCAATCCTGATTTCTTCTACTAATTTTAAAAAAAGTGTTACCCTTTAATTCTTTCTGACCTAAAGCTAAATCATGGCTATGCCTTTCAAAACTCGATTTCACTCCCTTCTATTTCTAATTCTTTTTTCAGCTCTAACTACTTACCATACTCCTCAACTGTTTACCACCCCATCTCCCACACTCTCTTATCTTACTACCCACCATACAAATAATTACTCCACTCCTATTTCCCCCTATCTCTCTAATCATACTACTATATAATTTCACAAGTTCAAAGTATTGTATGTACCAAATGCCCAACCTCTCATCAAAACAAAACATTATTTCCTTTTCCAATATTTCTTCATACAAACACTCCAAAGCATAATACTACTCATCTGGTGATATTCGCCCCAACCCAGGCTCTTGCCAACACTACTCTAACCATACTTATACAGCACCCCCCCCTTTCCAAATGTCTCACAGATAACTCATTATGATCACAAGCCTCCAAACATTCAACCTTTTTGTCAATGAATATACAAAGCATTGTCAATAAATACACCCTGCTTCATGCCTGGATTTCTCAATATAACTCAGATATACTTGCCCTATCTGAGACATGGCTAAAGCCTCATATTACAAGCAGTGAAATTCTCCTCTGGTTATAATATTGTTTGACTGGATAGAAGTAAAAAAAAGGGTGGAGGAGTAGCTATACTCTAATCTGTCCACTCCCCCCCCCCAATAGCTATCCCTGATTTCTGCCCTGCTGAAATACTTATACCAACCTATAGCCTAAATCAACACAAAAACGTGTCATTGCAGCAACCTACATACCCCCAGGTAAAAACATTCCCATACCCGAGCAGTTTCTTTCTTGGATTTCTTTATCCATTCCCTATGAAACCATCATCCTTGGGGATATGAATATTGACTGGAACCTTGCTAATACTGCATTCCCCTAGCTACTCTATAAACCTTTATGGCTTTACCCAGGTAAACACCTCGCCCACTCACCAGGAAAAAAATTTCCAGAACAGCTTGGTCATCAACTGGATATTAGTATCCAACCTCCAGTGCTATCATAACCCTTCCACCTTACCTCACTCCCTTACTGACCCCCTCCCTACTTCCGTAGTAAGACCCTCTCCCAATCTTAACAAGAGCCACCAATGCAAAGAGTCTTGTAACCTTAAAAACTACACCCCTGTCACCCTAAATGAATTACTGTCCACTGTAAACTGGTCATTCCTACATACATTACCCCTTAATGAGGCTCTCCAAAGCTTCAACAATATATTCCTTGAATCCCTTAACACCCTGGCTCCCGGTAGAAAAATTAGGCTAAAATGTAATTATGCACCATGGCTAAACCAGGCAACTTGATCACTTATGACAGAGACAGTGCCTGGACAGCATGGAAAAAAACAACTCAACTTTCCACCTGAACTTATATAAACAGCTTCATGACCAAAGAAACTAGCAGGTCCTACTAGACAAAAAAATCTCTGAGCAACCCATATTCCAACCCAAAGAAATTATGGCACTCAGTAAACAAATTACTATCTCCAGAGAACCTCTCTTCACCAAAACCTTTCCCTAACAAATCTTCTAATGAAACTGCAACCCTACTTAAGAACTTTTTCATCAAAACAATAGAAAAGTTACTAAACTAGAAACTATTGATATTAAGATTCCACCTTCAGATCACTTCTTAACAAACTCAAACCCGGTTCCCCATCAGCTGAAAAACTCCGTCCATTATTTCTCAAACATGCAGCTGAATCCATAACATACGCTTTATCGATGCTTATCAATAGATACATCCAGAAAATACAGTACCAGATATCTGGAAAACAGTCTTCATAATATCCCTCCACGGGGAAGGAAATTCTTCAGAACCCTCAAATTACAGCTCTATTGCTATATTATCCCCCTTATCCAAGATACTGGAAAATGTATACATAGACAAATGCTAAACCACCTCTTACAGGCAAACCTAATTACACTCACACAGCACAGTTTCCATCCCTCGCACAGTACTTCTATCTTTCACACACAACATTGCCCAAGCCACAGATGATAATAATAAACTCATATCATCTCTATTCCTCGACCTATCCAAAACATTTGATACCGTTTCCCATCCCATCCTCCTAAATAAACTTTCCACCTATAACTCTCTACCTCCACTACCTCCTGGTTTAACAGCTACCTCTCAGACAGATATCAGTCTGTCAGATGGCAAACATCCTTCTCCCCTTTTCATCTTGTTAAGACCAGGGTTCCCCAGGGTTCTATCCTGGGCCAACGTAACTGAGCAAACTATTAAAACAAAATAATAGGCTCACGGATGTCACTCAGAAAAGATTTAATTCACCACAAACAAAATAAAATAAAATAATAATTTCACGTATAATTATTGAATGTAGTACTTAGCGCTTTCACCCTACATAACAAAAGGGTACTCTGAAGATGCCTATTATTTTGTTCTATCCTGGGCCCTCTACTTTTTAATATATTTACAAATAACCTCCATGTTTTCTGCCCCAACTCTTCCTTAATAAAGTACACAAACAATTCCACAATTATTTACACCTCTAACAATATACAAAATCTCCACACTGTCACTCAACAATCTCTGCACCTATTAGAACAATGACTAACTGAAAACAACCTGCTTCTCAAACCCAAAAAGATCAAGCTTCTCCTTTTCCTTGCAAAAAAACCTCAATCCAGCTAAAGAAAACTTCACCATCTCATCCTTAGATAATACAATTATCACCGCCAACTCAGACACCAAATTCCTTGGCATTACTATAGACAACCAATTAAAATTCAACCTACATATCTTAAACTGTATCAAAAAGTCTAACCAAAAACTAGGTCTTCTATACCCAACAACAAATACATACCTAATAAGTCTAGACCAATACTGGCGTAAACATTTATTCTACAATCCCTGCTGTATGCTGCTCCCATACTTACTAACCTCCAAAATAATCTCTTAACCAGAATAGAAACCACCTATAACAAGATAGCAAGATTCACAGCCAGTAATAGCTACAAATCCCATCATTGTATATCCCTGAAAATCTTAAGATGGCCTGAGCTCCCCCACGTTTCAAATATCAGAACTACATATTGCACACATCATCCTAAATAGCCCCAACTCCTGCCCTACCCTTACATCCATAATTACACCCTGCACACTCAATCATGACCTCAGAAGCACACAACAAAACCTTCTGCAGGTGACCAAGCCAAACAAAAATATTGGAAAAATACTTTACAGTCATTCAATTGCATACTCATGGAACAAACTTCCACTGTCCCTTTGCACCACTACCAAAAGTGGAGAATTCAAAAAGCAACTAAAAATTCACTTCTGTACTTGTCAGGAAATTACCTAATGAATTTCTCTTCTTCTCTCAATTAACATATCTGCCTGGTATATACCTAAACTGTCTACATATATTACTCTCTCTGCAGCTAGTACCTATGCTATTAAATGCATCTTTTTTGTATTATGTCATGATGTTACTATGTCATGATGTTACTCTGAATTTTTTTTTTTATTTTAGGCATTGCTACATTCCCTGTAAGTAAATGCTAACCAGATTTCACAAACATATTACTACTGCAGTCTCAAAATACTGTACTTTTGCCTTGTATATATATATATATATATATATATATATATATGTATTGTATATTTCTCTCTGTTTTTGTACTGTTGAATATCTTACAACTTGAATTGTTTTTTTTTTTTTTTTAATTACTTTCCTGGAGCTTTTCTCCTAAGGTGTCGCTGAAAAAGAGCTATCTGGGCCCAGTCAGACTAACCCGGTTAACAAATATAAAAAAAATAAATAAAATAAACTAATGATGTACAAACCCTTCGCTAGGTTCACCCAGATGCATGCACTGCCTCTCACAAAATACACATAAAAACATGTCTATGATATTGGACATCTTTGAAATGACAGAGGAAACAAGCGTACTTGGTGAAAACCTACATGGAAACAGGGAGGATATGTAGACCAACTAATAATTTATCACAGATGGTAATTGATGAACCAATCACTGTGAGGCAGTAAGGCTAACTGCTGCACCGCTGTCTACTGGTCTGCCCAACTGTTTAAACTCATCTGAAATTTTATTGAAACACTGAGTTTTCACAGTGTTTAAAACTGTACTCTTCATATTTATAGAGCATTCACCAGTTGGGTCACACACAGTCATGAGTGCAATTTATTTTATTTATTTTTATTTTATTTTACATTTGTTGACTGGGCTAGTCTAGCTGGATTAATGTCCATTTTCAGTAGAGGCCTGGGGAGAAAGGCTCCACAGTAAGACATAATTTTACAAACATAGTTGTACAGAGGGTGTATTTAACAGACAGACTGTAGTACATAACATTTTCATAAAAGTCTAAAACTACTAGTAGCATCAACAGGAAAAAGTACATTAGATTCTTCTTTTAAACATCCATCCATCATAGTGGTACTGAGAATCCAAGATTAAAAGAGAAGTAAAGAAACAGTAAGAGAATATATTGTTATAGCTAGCAGGAGAGAGGAAAAGGCATGGACAAAAAAGGATTAGTCAGGGTTAGAACAAGGGCAGAGCCACTGGGAGTAAAGCCATGATTTTATATGCTTCTTGACAGTTGGTAAAGAGGTAATAGACATAAGTTCACTTGGAAGTTTGTTCCAGATGGGTGCAGTACAGTTGGAGAACAGACTATCCCCAGCTTTGTTGTTGGATTTGTTGGAGGCAGCTAGTAGTTTGGTAGCAGAGCGTAGGGAAGATATGTTTTTATATGGGGTAATAAGGGAACAGAGTATAGTGGTATTAGTGGGCTGATGAAAGATTTTGTGGGTAATGGTCAGTTGCAGAAGTCGTACATGATTTTGTAGTTCTAGCCAGCCTAGCTGTTTGAGATTAGAGCAATGGTGGGTACGAAATGGGGCTCCTGTTGCAAATCTGGCTATGTTATGGTAAGCTGTTGCTAGTTTGTTGAGGTTACTTTTAGTTAGGTTTGTATAGATTGGAGAGGCATAAAATAGGGTAGAGAGTAGGTGGGTTTGTGCTAAAGTACTTCTGGCTGAGGGAGTAAGGAAGGATTTAAGTCTGTAGAGAGATCCAAGTTTTCTATTGATTGATTTGATAGTTAAGTTAATATGGGAATCAAAGTTGAGGTTGTGGTCTATTGTGACACCAAGAAGTTTGGTCGTAGGATCAGGGGATATTATGGTGCCATTGTTAGAGGATATATTGAAGGAGAGAGAGGATGACTTATGTAATGGAGCGAATAGTAATAGTTTACTCTTTTTTGGATTCAGTAAGAGGCAATATTGTTGGAACCAGTTTTCGGCTGCTGTGAAAGCTTTTTGAGTGATATTTTGAAGGTCATTAATGGAAGAAGCTGAGCATATGAGTGTTGAATCATCAGCATATTGAATATAGATTGATTGAGGTAGGGACTTATCTAGGTTGTTTATGAAAATAGAAAAGAGGAGAGGTCCAAGTATTGAGCCTTGTGGTACACCTATTTTGATAGGAAGAAGAGATAAGTGATTTTCCCATAGCACTGCTTGTTGTCTATTATTTAAGTAGGAATAGAACCACTGGATAGCCTGAGAGTCCAAAGCAAGAGATTTCAAGATGCTAAGTAAGAGAGTGTGGTTGACCATATCAAAGGCTTTAGAGAGGTCTAAGAATAGAGCAGAGGACAGTAAGTTGTTATTCCGATTTCTATTAATATGGTCAGTGAAAGACAAGAGCGCAGTAGTAGTACTGTGATGAGGTCTAAAACCATGTTGACTGTCTGCTAGGAGATTGTTTTGGAGGAGGTGATTAAGTAATTGCCTATGTATACATCTTTCCATGATTTTTGCTAAAGGGAAAGTAAGGCTATGGGACGAAGTTAGAGAGGTCATTTAAGTTGCCACCCTTATGTAATGGGATGATATGAGAGACTTTCCAAAGGATTGGGATACAGCCTTCTGTTATGGTACGATTGATTAAAATAGAGACAGGGAAGGCCAGTGGTTTGGCTGCAATCTGTAGGTATTCAGCTGGAATGAGGTCAGCTGAAGGGGTACAAGGTTTTAGCTTGGTAAGTAATTTATGAATGAGATCTGTTGAGACTGGTTGTAGTTTAAATGAGGGGTTATTATTGTTTAGGAGTTGGGTGCTTGCGTGGATGGTGGGGATAGGGATGAAGCTAGGGAAGTAACAGTATCTTTGAAAAATGAGTTAAATACATCAGCAATTTGAATTGGGGAAGTCTGAGTGAGGTTTGAGGGTGTAGGTGTTTTGGAGTTACCTGGGTGCAGTAATTTGTTGATACCTCTCCAGAATTTTGGGGGGTTTTGATGTTGTGCATATTGGACTTTTGAGTAGTAATTTCTTTTATCAGTGACTATCAGTTTCTTTGTTTCATTTCTAAGTTGTTTAAAGGTCACATGGTCAGCTGGGTTTTTGGTAGCTCTCCATTTGTCCCATGTTCTATTTCTATGTAACATTTTTTGTTTGGTTTCTTTGGATAGCCAAGGAGCAGGCTTTGTTTTGGTTCTTGTTACTCTTGTAGGGGCATGGTGGCCAAGGATTTGAAGGAATTTATTGTTAAAGTAAGAGACAGCTTCATCCAGAGGCAAATATTTCAGAGGAGACCAGTTGCAAGCTTTTAGCTCTAATAGGAAGTTGTGTATGTTAAAGTTAGTTTTGTTCCTGTTAGTTTTGAGTTGAGTATCAGAAGCTCATAATCTTTTAGGTGGCTTGTATAATATCTCTTCTAGTCTGTTTAGGGCTGGATCCTGTCCACATTATTTATGTCATGCAAAGCATTAAGAGATTACTTCTCCTGCAAGGTTGGTGTGTGGTATGTAGCACACAGGGTGTTACGAGAAACTATAAGGAATGTTTAGGGTAAAGGAGGGTTGTGATCTAAAGCTGTATATGGTTGTTCTTTTTGTATACTGGTTAGCAAGGACGTGGGAGGTTTCTAGGTGTGCAAGTTTGTGTGAAGCAGAGAACATTTTTTGTTTTACTGGTGTCCATTTTGCTTTAGCAAAAACTAAGCACCGATGCTCTTTCAGGGTGGTGGCAAGATGATAAATCTATACGACTGGTTGTAACTTGAACTGATGATATATTTTTCTTGGATGCATTAGCTATGATGGAAGGGCCAAACTCAAGATTCACAAGTAAAGCTCTTATACTAGAGGCAGTTATACCCTCTTGTGAAAAGAAGTATGACACTACCTTTTTGTCCAGAAAAGGAGGGAGTTAATTTTGGACTTTGTTGGACTGATATGGAATTTGAAGTTAGGAGACCTTGCTAAATGATGAGGTATTTCAAGCTTAGTGTAATTTCTATGTCTTGCTAGTTATTGTGGGATATTTTCTAATTTTGTGGGAGTGAACAGAGTTTTTGTCTGATTTCAAAAATTATTTATTGCTTTTGTTTAATGGGAAAGTTAGACTGATCATAGGAACCATCTTTAATGAAGACCTGGGGAGAAATGCTCTAATATACAAACAACAGAATGACACTAACATTTGAAAGGCAATAATATGCAATAGTCTTTATAACATTTTTCAAAAGAGGAAGAACTGCATTTGAAATCTGATAATATATACATACATATCATTGCTATTTAGGAGGAAGCAGTACCTCTTACAAGACATATAGTGATGAGAGAGAGAGAGAGAGAGAGACAGAGCTGAGAAATAGAAGACAAGGGTAGCTGAGGGTAAAGTGGTATAACGGGTGGGGGGTGTTACAGTACATTAGGAGGATAAGGAGGAAGTTGAGCAGGGACGAGGCTGAAAAGGAGGGATGTGCTAATCTGGTGCAGCATATTTGCAAAGCCAGGAGTTGAGTAAGTGAGACTTCAGCAGTAGTTTTAATGCATTTAGTGAGCAGTCCTGTCTTACAGTTAGGGGGATGGAGTTCAAGGGTTTTGACACTTGATGGAAGTAGAGGGAACAGCCTGCACATTTATTAGGTTTTGATATATGCAATCAGAAGCTCGTAATCTTTTAGGTGGCTTGTATAATTGTACAAGATTGGCTGGAGATAGACAGTTACTTGGTTTGTTTATTAGATTGTGGATAACAGGGAGTTGGGACTAGGTCAGCTGGTGAGCTAGTTAAAGCCACTTGATTTTGTTTTGCTTTTATTAAGCCACTCAATTTTATGGCAGGATGATAACATTAAACTACTTAATTCTATGACTGTTACTTGATTTTGTGACTTTTTTTTCAGTTTTTGACCTACTTGATTTTATGTGTGTTAACTGATTTTTTTTGTCTGTTACTCGATTTTTTGACTGCTTTGTTCCTATTAACCTACTTGATTTGATGACTGTTTTGTTATAACTAGCCTATTTAATTTCATGACTGTTACTTGATTTTATGACTGTTTTGTTGGAACTAACCTATTTCGTTTTAGGGCAGTTACTTAATTTTATGACTTTTTTGCTGATATTAACCTACCTGATTTTATGGCACTTCATTTTCATCACCTCTAGCTTCCTCAACTGCTCTGCCTTTACTGCCCAAGTTTCGGTACCATACAGAAGTACTGATCGCACCACTGTTTTGTACTTTTCAGCTTCTTTTGCATTCTTCTGTCATAGACTACACCTGACACTCTGTTCCAGTTGGCTGCAGTCCTCTGATTCTAATTTTGACCTCTTCTTTCAGACTTCCCTTCTCTCAACCACTCCTCCCAGATACTTGAAGCCATTAACCTGTTCCTATACTTTCCCCTTTTATTTCAATTCTCAACTTCTTCAGATTTCCTCCATTTGCTGCCATTACAGCAGTCTTATTGGTGCTCACTTTCAACCCATGTGCCTTCAGTTTTGCATTCCATTCTTCTAGCTTTGCTAAAGTTCTTGCTCGGAGTCTGCCTGTAATGCCACATCATGTGCACGCAGCAACTTTGTTGATCTATCATATCCGACCTGTTTGATAATGTAGTCAATCAAGGATATGAACAGCAGTAGTGGCAGTGGGCCAGAGCTGAACCCTGATTCACACCCACTCTCACTGGGAACCCCTTTGTGAGCCCAATCACTGATCATAATTGAGTCATTGGGTCTTTGTACTTAGCGTGCTATCAGTGTTTCTAGGACTTCAAAACATCACAAGACTGACCAAATCATATTTCTTGGGACCTTGTCATATGCTTTTGCCAAGTCTAGGAATGCCTAATTGGACTCTTTCCTCATTTATAGCTGCTTCTTAACCATCTGCCTCATTGAAACATTGGGCCAGTTATGCTGCATCCTGATCTGAGTATAAACTGCTCATCTCCCATCTTACTTCCTACTACTCAGATTTGGTTACCAGTCACCCTTTCCAGAACTTTCATGCAGTGTGACAGGAGTTTGATACCTTTATACTGCTCACAGCTGTGAAGGTCTCTTTTGTTCTTGTACACTGGCATTAGTTTCTCCAGACATTTGGGATGCATCTTTTTCTCCATATTGCTGTGAGCACTCTCAAAACCCATTTCTTCTCTGTCTCACCCAAAATCTTAATCTTTCCTGCTGTGGCCTCATCTGAGCCTGCTGCTTTCCCTGACTTCATTTTCCTCAGTGCTGTTCTTACTTCTTAAAGGGTGGGCTCCTCTTCTTCTTTCATCGTAGGTTGTTTCTGGGGCAATTCGGCTTCTGAGGGCTTTTGTTCAGAAGCTGCTGGAAGTACTCCTTCCATCTACTTTTGATGTCCTCTGGACTAGTGAGCAAGTTGCTGCTGGCATCCATTATGAAGGGTGTCTGACTATCTTCCATATCTTTCTGTCTTTGACTTACAACCTGATATAGTTTCTTTGTGCCATTTACTCAGTCACTTTCCAGGAGCTGATACAGTGCCCCTGGTGTCTGATTATTTGCTAGTACAACTTCTCTCTTAGCCTCTTTTTGTTAGCCAGCCAGTATTTCTTCCTAGCCTGGTTCATTTTTTTTCTATCTCCCACATCTTCCTGCACTTCTCCTTTCTTTTGATGACTTCCTGGACTTCTGCATTCCACCACCAGCTTTCCTTTTGCACCTTATTTCCATACCTGGCACAGCTGCACATCTCCTCTAGTCCTCACACATGCTGTTTTGAGCCACTGTCATTCTTCTTCAACTCCATCTATTTTCTCTTCTTCCTGAGGTGCTAGAGCCCTGAATAATTTCTTAAACTGTTGTGCTTTCACTGCAGTCAGCTTTCATGTCTTCAATCCAGTCCCTGTTGTCATTAGAGCCTTCACTGACCACTGCTTGCAGTTGATTGTAGTAACTACTAGTTTATGCTGTGGGTCAACTGTTTCACTGGGGGTGACTTTGCAGCCATTGATTTTGGCCCAGTGCCCTTTCTTTACTAGGAGGAAGTCCACCTGAGTTGCTTGCTGGCTGCTCTTGTATGTGATCTTTTGATTGTCCCTCCCACTAAACCATGTGTTGGCCACCATCAAGTCATTTGCTAGACAGAAGTCTAGAATGGCCTTGCCTTATTTATTCCTGTTGCCCCAGTCATGTGGACTGAAGCAATCCTCATAACCTCTTCTGTCTGTCCCAATATATGCATTCAGGTCACCTATTGTCAACACTGATTCTTGTTGCCCCACTTTATCTAGTAGGCCCTGCAAATGCTGTCTAAATGCACTCTTTCCCTCACTATCACAACACTGCTATGGGGCATATACTGAGATTATGAAACATGCTCTGTCCTTACACTGGAGTCTGATTGCCATGAGTCTATCACTAATTTTGATGACATCCCTCACTGTCTTCTGAAGCCTCTCTCACCACATTTCCCACTCCATTTCTAGTCTGTCCTCCTCCTAAGTAGTAGACTCTGGATCTTAAGCCAAGTGACTTTGCTGCCCTGCCCTTCCATCTTGTCTCTTAGAGACATAGGATGTCCAGCCTCCTAAATATCATTATATCATCCACTTCCAAGCTGCATTCTACACTGAATGCAGAAATTCTTAGTTCATGTTTGGCAGGTTTATTGGTTCTATGTCCAGCTTTCACTCAACAGAGCTATCCCAGGTAACTCAAGCTGGGCAACTGGACACTGGCTGGCCAGTTGCTTACTGACTCAAGGCTGTTGGGCTTTAGGGTGGGCATACACTAGTCAGTAGAGGCACATATACCCCCCCACTCTTAGCATGGGTCTCTGGAGTAGGTCGGTGTAGGCCAGATCCTCAACCTACTTACCACTGGTAATAAATAATACCCATTTTGGCAACAATAGTCAACATGACTGAATGTCCTTGAGCCAATTTTTTGCACTATCAAATGGCAAGCCCTGACACTACTTGTCATCTGTGATCCATGTTCTGCTGTCTAGAGGATACTGTGCACCACAGTTAATATCCAAAGCAGTTGGTATATACAACCCTTCCCTTTATAGGCACCATCTAGAGTCTGTGCAGCTGCCCACATCTCCATTATTGGGTGAGTTTGAGGTGGAAACACTCAGCATGTTTTTGGGAATAGGAACCCAACAGGGATACATGGAGAACATGCAAATTCTTTTCAGACATTTGGTCGGAGATCATGATTGAACCTTGTATCTTGTGCATCAGAGGCGAAGACCTTAACCATTATGCATAAGAAAGAAGTCCTCACTGGAAAAAAAAATCATGTGACTAATGAATCTGCATTCCTAACCACAACAGTGCTAGGATAACAGCAGACTTAAAGATGTAAAGATATTGCAGAATGTCATTAGAGACTTTCAATAAGGTATGAGATGATTCATATTTTAGCAGTTGAGGTATCGCTGTCAGTAGTTTGATGGAAGAACATCATTGTATTCTATGGCCTGAAGGTTAAGTTTTAGGCCTGCTCTTTTGTGAGTTTCCTGTCTGTCAAGATGTTGAAACTTTTGATAGAAGTTTGCATGAACTTGAAAATTGTGGACTTAATGCCACAAAAGCTAAACAGATGTAGAGGCAGAGCTGTTAATTGGCCGGCAGATGTAAAGGTACCTCAAAAGTTCCAAGGTGAAGTGAAAATAACTTTAGAAAAGACCATTCATATCATCAGAAAGGAAGAGTTAGTAAAGAAACAAAATTCTAATTTAAATTTGGCAACTGATATGTGAGGCATACAACACAGACAAAATGGCAGTTAAAGATTACATAATTCTAAATCAGACTAAGTTAAAGCTTTGCAATGGCAGGAGGTGCAACCATTATCATGTTAAGCCAGAAAAGCATGAAGCTCATGGCAAATGTTTTAAGAAATGTAAAAGGTTAAGTCATATTGCTGTTTTTTATAAGGCAAAGTTAATTAAAGAAATTGCTTCAGGAAATAAAACTGAAAATAATGTTCAGAAATCATTTTTTCTGGTCCTGATACTAAAGTAGAATAACAAGTTAGACATCCTATTCATGAAAGTTAAGTGTGTTTCAGGATAGATACAGAGACCGATGACACTGTGATATCATATGCTAACTACAGACATTTCTAGAAGCATCTGCAGGTACATGAAACTGAGACTGAACTTCGTAGCTCTGCAGATAAACTCTAGTGTACTGGTAGATTTCTAGCCACGCGTGAGTTGAATGGTCATATGTCTGAGTTCTAGGTTTATGTGTTGGATGATCCATACATAGATAAACTACTCAGTAGTTATGGCATGTCAGATGAGCTTAATTACCAGAATAAATAAGGACAGTGTTGACATGTTTGGCAAAGCTGGCCTGCGTAATTGTGAAACTGTAAATATTAAATTAAAATGGATGTTGATCCATATGCCCTGGTCACACCTAGGAAGGTGCCATTTCATATGTTGCCTAAAGCAGAGGCAGAACTCAGTTATGTGTAAATCCTTTGTATAATAGAAATTGTTACACAACAGGGTGAGTGGTGTGCTACAGTGGTCCTAATAATTAAGAAAAAATGAAGTTTTTGAAAATATGTTGATTTACAGAAGCGTAGCAGTGCAGTTATATGGGAAATGTTTATGTTACTTCAACTAGAAGCCATAGCACATAAACTTGTCAATGTAAAAGTGTTCTCCAAATTGGACTGCTTTCAATGTAATTTTGTCAAAGAAAGAGGAAAGCTGACAACCTGCATTACTCCATTGGGAATATTTTGTTTCAAGAAGCTGCCATTTGATATAACTGAAATATTTCAGTGTAAAAATACTGACCTGTGCAACTTGCATGATGGTTTTGTTGTTATGGATGACATCCTAGTATTTGGTCCATATAAAGGAAAGTTGTGATATGTCCATTAACTGACCTGTTAAAGGAAGAGATATCCCAGACATGGGGAAATGCACAAGTCCAGGTTTACAGCAGGGTAAAAGAAATAATAATAACAGTGCCAGTTCTAGCATACTGTGAAGTCAATAAACTGACACAATGCTGATGGTAATAACTATGGCCTAGATGCAGCATTACACCAAATGAATAAACAAAGGTTACTTCTTGTTGCTTATTACTCCAGAATGCTAACTAATACTGAGTAGAGGTAAGCACAGAATGTGACTTACATGTAAGCAGGCATACGAGAGATTTTCCATGTACCTATCAGGGCTTAAAAGTTTCCAACTCTAGACTGACCACAAGCCATTGGTCTTACAGATCAGTGCCTTTTTTCTCAAAGTGTCACACAATACCAAAGACTGAAAAAATTAAATGCCAGAAGTATGCGGGTGCCTAGAAAGCAAATAGACATAGCAGACATGTTGTCCAGAAATCCTATATGTGTCCTACTGTTATTAGGTACTAGAGATGCTATTGCTTATGTGCAAACCATAATGGCAACCAGACCAGCAACTACAATAGGTCTAGAACGGTTAAGGTAAGCTACCCAGAAGGACCATGAGTTGCAAACTTTTTTCAATATGTCTAAGATGGATGCCCTATTCATTGAAATAAAACAAAACATATTATGTATACGTACAGCACAGTCACAGTACAAATGTTAGTACATGATGCTTTATTGCATTATCAAGACAAAATAGCAGTACCCTAGTCACAACATGCATAAGTGCTACAATACATATATAAAAGTTATCAGGATCTTACGAAGTGTCGAGAAGGAGCCAGAATGCCTGTATGGTAGTAAGATATCAACCGTCATGATGTGAGCTTCCAACAAACGAACAGCTGCAGAAAGCAAATGTTCAACCTCTTCACTTGAAATTGTTGTATTGTCGCTTCTATAGTAATAATAGTTCATCCACTTGAAAATCCTGTTAAGTGCTTTTCGTCTTCACAGTGTGTAGACTTCTTCAGACTAACTCCTGACTAGTCTGAAGAAGTCTTCACACTGTGAAGACGAAAAGTGCTTAACAGGATTTTCTGTGTTTTATTTGTTTTAACAGTTGGTTTCCCTTCACATTGATTTATTAAATAAAAGGCTCGTTGATTTTATCAAGTGGATGAACTATTATTACTATAGAAGTGACAATACAACAATTTCAAGTGAAGAGGTTCAACGTTCGCTTTCTGCAGCTGTTCGTTTGTTGGATGATGTGAGCTTCTTAACTTGTGGTGTCAATCAGTAGCCTCATTAAATGTCTGGATACTGTAGTATTTCAGTCAAACAACTTTATTCTGTACAAAATGGAAACTCAGTATGAATGATGCTAACTAACAGCTCACTCATCACAGAAACATTGGTATTAAGTACTAGATGCAATGCATCATGGGGTACATACATTTTTAAAATGGCAACACTCTTCAGCAGTCTTAGAAAGAGAGAGTGAGAAAAAAATGAGTGTTGTTAAGTGACAATAGAAAGAAATACAAGTGGAAATGGACTAGATTATGGCCACTTATAGTGAACTTAGGTAAGTGTTATAGTGAAAAAGTATTAATGATGGGTTTAGTAAGACTAGGATGCAGATAAAATATATCACTGATAGGAAAGTCTCTCTTTCTCTCTCTCTCTCTCTCTCTTGCTCTCTGTTTCTCTAAGTAACTCACAGTTTGTATGCAACCTACTTGAATAAGGTTTCCCTACATTCATTCATGACATAAAACAATGACTCTGGTTTCATTATTTTATGGAGAATGAAAAGGATAAGCTGAAAACAAATAAAGACAGAAAAATATTTTTCCATAGGCTACATGATGGATTGCCCCTCCCCTCCTCCCTCCACACACCCACCTAACTTATGCATCCATAGTCACACTGTAGTGGGGGAAAAGTGATAAAAAGAAAAAACAACTTAGAAGTACATTGCCGTTCCATACAGTCCGACTACCTGCACTGATACATACCAAATGAAAAATAGTTATGTCGGAACTTAGTACAGCAAAGTGTAGTTATGGCTTTATGTGACTCCATAGCATACTATAGCACACTTCCTGAGCTTGGGGAGACATTTTCTATAACTTATTCTGCAGTCTAGAAAGAAAAAAAAAGTTGAAATAGTAATGGACTGAACTCAACTTGATATTAAGAGATACTGACTCTTGCTGGTGCAATGGCATAGAGAGATAGTACTCAAAATTTGACCTATATAACCTGAGGTAAGCAGTGACCATGCCCTGGAGAAGCTGTCTGCTAGGGGGGGAGAATAAAGAGACATTGTGTCCTTACCTCTAGCTGAGCTTTAGAATGAGTGTGCCTCAGGAAATGGCTATCAGCAATGAGTCTCTGGTGGAGAATGGGCATCCAGTGAGAGCCACCAGCTAACAAATTTGCCAGTGTTGCTTGCGGGATTACATCACCCATGTGAACAAACCAGCATCAACACATCTCAGCCACTGGATGCCCACCCTTTGTATTCTTATTTGATATTTATAGGGGAGCAGTTAGGGCTCACACAAAATACCCTTAATGCTCTTTGGATGATGGTCATAGAATAGATCTGGTCAAATGAGTGTAGGCTCTCACTCTGCCAAGGAGGAAATACATGAATAGCCCCTGTGCAGAGCTGGTGGTAACCATGCATATTATGAAGCAGCAACATAAAAATATTAAAGTCAGAGATTCAAATAGCTTTATGTGAAAATCATGGAAACAAAGGACATAAAGTATGTTGCATTGCCTTTGTCAAGCATAAATAATTGAATCACTGAAGTTCAAGATGGTAGAATGTTTCAGAATACGCTTGTTTCCAAGGTCAAGGTAATGTGATTTGAAGCAGGGTGGATGTTGATCATAGGTAATAAGAATTATTTTCACTTGGAGAGGACGGATATAAAAAATGGTCTTGAGGGAGTCAGCATTTCATGAATATGCCATAAATGAAGATACGAAACATTAAAGATAGATGTTAATAATAAACTTGCAGTTTTTAAAGCTCACAGGAAAATTGCCAGTTGGTCTGAGAAAAAATGTCCTCCTTTAGCATTAACACTCATGTTTCTATAATTCATTGTGTTGGCAGCAGGTCTTATTGATGCATGTGCCTGATGTACTTACCACAGTATGGGTAATTTTTGACTTTGAAGCCTTTAAACCGGACTGTGGCTATATCAGTTTCTCATAAATATCAAGCAAACTGATTTCAGCTGTGGTACTTAACATACTGTTCTATTTGTTGACTGTGGTTTTAAGAGGTCAGTCATGTTATTTGTTAAACATGTCCGTAAAGAAGGACAGAATGAAAAGGACACCATGCAAGGCGAAGTGGACGTTGCTCTGAATGCAATCTGGGCACATTATTTCACTTCTGTTGTCTCTCAGCAAAATTGTTGCAATATAACACAGACAAAGACTTTCTGCAACGGCAGTCAGAAGTAGAAATCAAGGACCTGTTGTATAACGTAAAGTTTAAGTGTGCAATTTAATAGACATTAGTGTGGCATCTGTTCATAGAGTGTCTGTTAAATCAGCTTGTAAAGCCTCTGAATTTGGCTGTTAATGGGGTCGGAATTGTATATAGATTTGAGCATTTTCATAAAATGTGGCACTTTGCTGTCTCATGCTAGACACTTAGAAGATATGCAGAAATATTTCAGAGATGAAACATGGCAGATTGGCAGCTGTTTCAGTGTAATCAGATTGTTTCAGCACGATTATACAGCAGTTGAGATTACAGGCAAGGAGAGGTGAAAAGGTAATGGGGTGAAAAGTTCATAGCTACAATAAAAGATGGAACAATGCTATAAAATATGTTTACAACCAGCAAACCCATATAAAACTTGTTTGAAAATGTATCTTATATTGTTCTTTGCTGGATAAAAAATTAAATTTCTTTCAAGCTGCATGTCTGTATTGAAGGAATGAAGACTGCAAGTCCAATTAAAGCATATCATGCATGTCACCAGTAGCATTACTTGAACATATTTCACAATTAAAAAATATTTATTTTTCTGAAATTCAGTATTTACTCTGTAAGCTTATAACATGTGGTTTTAAAGTTGTTTTAAGGTCAAAACTGGTTGCTTTGCAGTTTATAATAAGAAGTCACAAATCTGTGGTATGTGTAACTGTCTAAATACATTCTAGCTGCTGAAATATGCAGGCTTGTTTTCTCTTCACTTCCAAATGCAAAAATCCATCCTTCCATAACCTTCTTTTTCCTGTTTCTAGTCATGGGGATGGGTCTCACATCAACATTGGCCATCATCTAGAACCAATCTTCATATCACTGAGTATCTAAACCTGCCAGAGTTATTCTTCTTGTTACAACTAGAAGTTTAGACTTTGAAATCTTAAGTCAGTAGGATGTGCTCAGCCTCACTCTGCATTTTAATATGTAGTACATAGTGCATTCAATATCTGAAGTACAGTGTGCGCGCGTGTGTGCCCATGTGTGTGTGCACGCACGTGTGTGCATGTGTGTGTGTGCGGATGTGTGTGTGTGTGTGTGCGCGCGTGTGTGCATGTGTGCATGTGTATTTGTATGTGTGCATGTGCATGTGTGTGTGTGTGTGTGTGTGTGTGTGTGTGTGTGTATGTGTGTGTGCCCATGTGTATGTGTACATGTGTGTGTGCCCTTGTGTGTCTGTGTGTGTGTGTGCGAGTGTGTGTGCGTGTGTGCACGTGTGTGCATGTGCACGTGTGTGTGTGTGTGTGTGTGTGTGTGTGTGTGTGTGTGTGTGTGTGTGTGTGTGTGTGTGTGTGTGTGTGTGTGCCAATGTGTTTGTGTGTGCATGTGTGTGTGTGTGTGTGTGTGTGTGTGTGTGTGTGTGTGTGTGTGTGTGTGCGTGTGTGTGTGGCCATGTGTGTGTGTGTGTGTGTGTGTGTGTGTGTGTGTGTGTGTGTGTGTGTGCGTGTGTGTGTGTGTGTGTGATACCACCTGAGTGTGTCTTCTTCACTTGTGGCCACACAAGTAATCTTATTCTTGAATCTCTGTCTGTCATTAGGTTTGCAGAGGTATCCAAAAATGCTGAACCCTCCAGAAATGCTGACAAGGTATCCATTTTCCCACCACTCCTACATTGCAACATGAAATACACGATTTTTATGTTAACCTGAGTGTACTCAGTCACATAACAAGGTTATTTATTTATTTATTTTATTTTCCATTTGTTTACTGGGAAAGTCCATCTGGGATGAAGACCGATTTTCAGAAAAGGCCCAGGGAGAAAAGCTTCACATATAACAATACATAAGATACATAATTTGTAGTTACAGCTGACATTTATACAATGTAATCAAGTTATTTATCTTTTTTTAATTTTACAATGTAAATAGACAGGAATACAATTTTACAATGCAAGCAGTGTAGAAGACAAACATAGCTATGGTGAAGCAGTATGTACAGGTGTTTAAAATAGTAATACAGGTAAGGTTTACATGAGTTTGAAATCAGCTTTCAGTTTTGCAGGTAGAAAGAGGAGGAGCAGCATGAGCAAGCAATCTTACAGCCACTTAGCCTGGACTAGTACAGGTTCAAAGCCGACTAGTACAGGTACAAAGCCAAGAGTCAGTAAGGAAGCCTTTAATAGCATTTTTAAACTGATTGGCATTGATAGTAGTTCTAATGATATGAGGAAGTGAATTCCAGGTTTTTGCTACTTGGTGTTGGTGGATTTGGTCACCTATAGTAGTAATTTACTTGTTGAGCATAGCCTGAAGTTGGTAGAATAGGGTTGCAGAAAGTTCAGTAGAGTTATTTAGGCCTGATATAGTATTTTGTGTGCCATGGTTAGTTGCTTGCAGGACAGAAGTCGTAATAGTTCTAACCAGGATATTTTTTTAAGGTGTGACAGTGATGGGTCTGATGTGGACAGTCAATGGCAAATTTAGCAATTTTGTTATAACATGTTTCTATTTTTTTTAAGTCTGCCTTTTTAAGGTTGACGTGAATTGTGGAGGCATACAAACTTGTTGTCAAGAGGTGAGTTCTAGCAATAGCTACCCTAGTAGTATCCATTAGATATTTTTTGTTTCTATATAAAGTACCCATTTTTTATGAACCTTCTTAATTGTTTGTGATATATGTAGGCTGAATCTTAGGTTATTGTCAATTATGACACCTAGTAATTTTGTTTGTGGTTCAGGAGTGATTTTTATATTATTGCTAGCAGTAATGAAGAAGGTGGTTAGGGGATATGAGGGTCTAGTACGTTGGAAGATCATGAGTTTGTCTTTTTTAAGGTTAAGTATGAGCTGTGAGTTTGATACCCATAATTTGGTTTCAGAAAAGGACTTGTGGGTTATGTCTTGGCGGTGTTGTAGAGTAGATGCAGCTCATATAAGTATTAAGTCCATCTGCATTTTGGATAATCAAACCTAGTGGACTTGTTGTATTTAGGTCATTTGCAAAAATACTAAAGAATGGTGTCCCAAGAATTGAACTCTGGGGGACTGCTAATGTGACAGGGAGAGGGGGCGAGAGGTCATGTTGACATTTTACTGCTTGTTGGCAGCCATCTATAAACCTTTGGAACCATAGGAGTGCAGGGGGGTTACAGTTCAATTTGGAAAGAATAATTAATAATTTGTGGTGGGATACTGTATCAAAGGGCTTGGACATATTTGCCTTCATTTCTGAATTGGTTGACGGTATTGTGAGAAGTGCATTTATGGTACTGTGACAGGGCATGAAACCATGTTGGGAGTTGGCTAGTAGGTTAATGGTGTCAAGGTACTGGAGTAGTTGTAAGTGAATACATCTTTCAAGGAGTTTGGATATTGGAGAAAGAATGGCAATGGGTCTATAAATTGTGAGCTCTGTTGAATTGCCATCTTTGTGCAAGGGATTATCTGAGCATTTTTCCATATTGATGGGACATATTGCTCTGTGATAGACCTAAGAATTGACACAGGATAGGATATGGCTTCAGCTGCTAATTTTAAGTATTCAGTTGGTAAGTTATCAGCTGCTATTGTGGTAGATTTAATTTTCTTGAGTAGTTTCTCTATGGTAGTTGTGGGGTTGGGCCAGAAAGAGAAAGAGGTGTTACTAAGATTGAAAGGTTTGGAAGTTATTGGTGGTTCAGAGTTATTGTTTTTATTTACAGATATACTTTCTGAGAAGTATTTAATAAATTCTTCTGCAATGGTATGTGAGCAATGTGGTATGTTGTGTGGAGGGGTTGTGGTTTGCCCTGGGTGAAGAATGGTTTTGATAGTGCTCCAAATGTTTTGGGGATTATGTTGGTGCTTCCATTGTAAGTTATTGTAGTAGTTCTTTTTGTCGAGGTTGATTTGGTATTTTACCTTATTTCTAATTTGTCAGTATGCTATACAATTGTTTTCGGTTTTACAGGTGTGCCATAATCGCCAAGTCTTGTCCCTGTGCCTAAGGAGGCTTCTTGTTTCAATAGTTAGCCATGGCGTATAGTTAGCTTTAGTACAAACTGCTCTAGGAGGGGCCAATCTGTTAAGAATGTTGAGAAATGTAGTGTTGAAATATTCTACTGCCATGTCTAGGGGCATATCCTTAAGTAGAGACCAATTATATTTCTTAGGGTGCTTATTAGATCTAGGGGGTCAAAGTTTTTCTTACTATGGCTTTGGCAAAAAGTGGTATGTTTAATAGGATTGACATGTTGCCTTAAGAGATATGTTGTCATATGGTTCCTGAGACTGTCAGGTAGACAGCTGCTATGTTGGTAGTGGTGTGGTTTGTTGGTTAATGTCTAGTCTAGTATAGATTGTTTGATTTTTTTGTCTGTCCTAGTAGGAGTTTGAATAAGTTGTGTGAAGCCGTAGATGTTGATTTGATTACTGGGGCTGTGTGAATTACAGGCTGTACAGTTTACATTAAAATCACTCATAATGATAGTTTCTTGAGCTATAGACTTTGATATAGACTGGAGAATGTATTCTCTTGTGGAGACATTATTGCCAGATGGGACATAGGTAACTATAATGGTTATGTACTTGTTCTGGTTAACTTGTAGTTTAGTGAGTAAAATGTCGATATTATTTAGGTTTGGTATATTAAGATTTAGAGGTAGCATTGTGAGGTTACTCTTGAATATTATGGCTACTCCTCCACCTCTTTTCTGCTTTCTGTCTACTATAACTATGTTGTAACCTGGTGGAGTGATTTCATTATCTGAAATATGTGCTTTCAGTCAAGTCTCTGTTAAGACAGAAATATCTCGGGAGTAAAGGGGTAGAGTGGTGCGCAGTTCTTGGACCTTACTGACTGCACTTCTAAGATTCAAATTTAGAAGTGGCAAGTCAGATCCTTTGCATGGTAGCTCAAATATATTTTCTACTTGAAGAAGTGATGTGGGGTTGCTATAGAGCCTTGCTTTGGGTGTATATCACCACTTATTATAAGTTTAGTAGCAATTTCTATCACAGACATTAACCTATTCTCTTTACTGATGGAAACATCATAACATCTTGGATATAGTACCTTAAATATGTAGTAATTATTGTTTATGTTGCCTTCTAATGCTCTCTCTTTCTCTCTCTGCAGCAACTTAGAATCTTAAAGAGACAGTGAACCGGTTTGTACAACTATAGTCCCAAAACAGCCTCAGGACTGTTATGTCACTATAAAGTTCCACCTCATCACTGGATAATAAAGTGATGTCACACTTTATTTTATACTTTTTATGTAAGACTCAGTTTTCTTAAATCTTATTTTTTTCAAAAACAAAATAAACAAGGAGAATTGAAAGTATGAATGAGTTTGTGATTTCTTAGAACAGGAACAAGAAATTATGCCACAATCAGGAATGTTTTGCATTAAAATAAAACAAATCATACAACATAGTCTTGGCATAAATATTTGATCCAAACCAAATGGTAAAATGGTCATACAGACAAACTATTAAGTAAAAACTGCAAGAAAGACTCACTGAATCTTCCTCATGTAATACCTTAAACCTTCTGTAGTGAAGGGGCATGGGATAGATGCAAAATACACCTTAAGGGTGTACCTGTGTTTCAGCTTCATGGCTGCTGAATGCCCATAACTTTTTCCTAACTCCTTTTTAATTGTTTCTGGGTGCATTCAGGTGAATAAAGCCACACCCTACAATCTCTAGACATGCAATCTTTCAGCCTTTTCTTGACCTCATTGGTACAGCACAAGTGGATTGTTTGCCTTTAGAAGTCCGGCCCGCCATCCTTAAACATGAGGGTGCCTGCAAAATATCCCAAATAACATCCAATCCAAAGCATAGGAAGATCACACAGAGAAGCCATTCAGTAAAAACTGTAAGAAATATTTGTTGAGTTACTCATGATGAATGAATCCTCAGTGGATCACAAATCTCATCTAATACTTAGTGCAATATTCACCATGACTGTTAACTTATAGGCCATATTAGGCCATCTAGGCCAGTAGTAGTAGTGAAGTAAAATATCTCTTCTTTCAGTGCAATACATGTTGCAAATTCGTAAATTAACCATAGTGCAAATCTCTAAGGTACATAGTGCAATATTCTAATGTTAACAGTGCAATACTCAATGTCTCTTTCTCTGCAAGCATCAATGCAATGTCTTAACCAAGTACCTGTGCAATACTAAAGTGTCATGCAAGCAAGTGTTCACTGCGAAAAGTGTTAAAATGTGTTTCTAATTATGTGCAGTATTTGTCTACCTGTATGTACGTGATATAATAGACACGCGTTATATGTATACATGTACAGCTAGGTAATGTAGTAGGTGATGTGATAGCTAGATGTTATATGTGTAAATGTCTGTGAAAACAGTCTATATGTTGTTTGCACATTGAGTCTGGAGACAGAGAATTTCATTTAGTTTTTGCCCTTGTGTGATTTCTGAATGACAGTAAAGTTTACTATGACTTTGACTTTGAAATCAGACTCCGTCATGACAGACCTATCTACTGCATTACATACAGTCCAGACATCTTGAATGATAAAATAAATGTTATCATCTTGACTAAACAATAATTTGAAGCGAACGTTTATAAGCCTTTACTTTAATGAATATGATAACCTTTACAGAGAGAACATTGTTGTGGGAAAAAATGAGTGTTTTCATTGCTTATGACCTGGTAGACATGCCTGCTGCTATGCTCTGGTGCTAAACTTCATGTTGGAATCACTATTGCCCTTCATAAGAGTTTATGAAAAAGAGGGTAATCCTAGAAGCCACAGCCTCCTGTCAGTAAGATTTCTAACTAGGGAAATGAGCAGACTTGAATCCAAGTACCAGCTTCATTATCTCTATTGGTAGCAGCTGTGTAAGCTTCAAGACTTAACTCTCTGAAGCTTTTAGCACCATTTACTTCTTAATGTTACATCCTGCACGTGGTGAATACTCTTTCCCTGTTCAGAAATGGATCTCTTGGGCATGTGCAAGTAACTCTTAACATGATTGGTTGGATCAGTGATATGCAAAGGCATGTTGTACAGCTGAACAGTACAATCCTGATTAATTGAGCAAAGCCTGCTGTTCAACTGGGAAACCCTTTGATGAATACAACTCTATCTTATTTGCAGCCTTAATCAGGTGTGTTTACTCAATTTTCATTGGCAACTTGCTTATACTTTTTGAGGTCCATATTGTTTTCCTACACCGGTGAGGCCATGGTGGTGCAGTGGTTAGTATTACCATCTCACAGCAAGAGGCTCTCCGGTTTGATCCTCAGCTGGGATGCTTTCTGTGCGGAGTCTGCATGTGCTCCCTGTGGTTGCTTAGGGTTCCTCCAGGTGCTCCAGTTTCCTCCCACATCCCAGAGACATGCAGTAGGTGGATTAGACACTCTAAATCGGCCCTAGGTGTGAGTGTCTGTGTATGTGTGCCTTCTGTGGAAGGTTGGGTGACTGGCTGGCAACTTGACAGCATAAAACTCCACTGCCAGTCATGAGTGGACAGGTGATCTGCTGTGGCAACCTCTAACTGGGAAAAGAAGAAGTAGATTGTTTTCCTATACCACCAGGCACAGTAATCTTTAACAGAGTTCTTGTAGCACCAGATTTTGAGCTAGATGACTTTTCATATAAGCACTGCAGCCAGAGATTGAGTGAAACAGAAACTGTTGTATGTAAGTCTAACATGTGTCACAATATCCACAACAGAGTCAAAAGCTGCTGAGATCAAAGGCAGTCTCTTGATATTAAGTTCACTCAGGAATCATTGATGCAATGTACTGAAACGTAACAACACTACAATTGCACTAACATCTGCATTGTATTCTTTAATTATTTTATTTCTTTATTTTTAAATTTGTTAACCAGGTTAGTCCAACTAGGCCCAGAGAGCCCTATTTCAGTGGAAACCCAAGGAGAAAAACTAATTTTATTTCAGGACTACATCATCATAGGTTTATAGCAA
Organism: Protopterus annectens; assembly: GCF_019279795.1. Lineage (NCBI taxonomy): Eukaryota > Metazoa > Chordata > Ceratodontiformes > Protopteridae > Protopterus > Protopterus annectens. Next base: position 108,141,198 of record NC_056745.1, on the reverse strand, counting down.
GTTCTAGGTTAACTGCCCTTGCTGGCCACTTTAAGCCTTGCCAATTTCTCTTTTGGTGCTGAAATTAACATATCCCATTTTGGTGTTATATTGGCCTTACTGATCCCATGGTCGATAGTTATATATTACCCCTCGTGTGAATAAAGGGATCATACCATTGACAATCTGAGGGACCCAAGCATTGGAAAAAGCATTCAGGAGCTGCATCTATTCATTCAGGGGCAGTCCTGGGGTAAATTTTATATTACTCATCCAAAGATCCAAGCTGAGCTTTAATATGGACAGGAATGAGCTTTGTTTTACATCGGTGGGCAGTCTGTTCTAGAACAGTGTTATCCTCTCGGACATATACCACTCCTTCCAAGCTGTTCTTCTGTTTTTTTTATGTTGCAGGAAAGGTTTAGATCGCTGGACTAAGTATCTCTAATGCCAGTTGACTTTTCATGTGCAGTAGGTACATCAGTCTTAGGTCAGAGGATGCCTTGGATACCAGACACAGGTCACCTTTTAATAGTCTGTAAGATACCAATTATACAGACTGGGCTTTGAGTCTGCCCTGTTAAGACATATTATTCAGGCCTTGTATCCTAGTAGTAAAATACCTCTGTAGGCATTCCAATCATTGCAGGTGTCTGGATAGATAAATGGCAAAGGCGGATTTATACTCAATTACTTGCCTAATGAGGGCTGTGTAAAGGGGGACAATGATATCTCTAGATCTAGATGCAATCTCTTTGTTTACAAGCTGCGCAATATAGAAGGACTTTCTTATGATTGTGTACTCATGTTGGTTGAAAATTTGTTCACTGCCACATAAGTTCCCAAATCCAAAACAGGTGGATCAACTCTTAGGGGCATATTTTCAATGCAGTAGTTTCCCAGGGTAGACAATGTTTCAAAAAGATACAGTAATGAATTTTTGGCATTTGGTTTCAGTCTATGATTCTGGTACCAGTTATTTGTTTGGGACAAATCTTCCTGCAAGATGGCTCAATTATTTGGGGACTTTAAGCAGTCATCTGCAAACTAAATCAGTCAAAGCCCTTTGGTTTTTACTTCAGAGAAGTGAATACCAAACAAGAGAGGTCCCAGCATCAAATCCTGGGAGACTCTTCTGGAAACTAGTCTCTTTATGGAGGTAGCTTGCCCTATTTTAATCTTCTACATCCTATCTGTGAGCCAGTTGGCAAGCCAGTGGTGACTTAAGAGTTTAAATGAAAAAGCAGCAAACCAAAGACCAGGAAGGAACCGGACCACAAAACTTATAAGCTTTCGTTTGTTTAATAAAACACCACAAACTTCATCAGAATAAATACAGAAACTTGAAACCACCCTTTAAATACTTGTCATGTGCAAAAAATCATCCAATGACAAAATGCTTCAAATAAATTATTTAAATAGCCACTGTGATGTCATGAAAATTTAAAAATACACTACAAAATTTTTAAACATTGCATAGGTATAAAAACATGACAATTTATATATAATAGTCAACAATAACAAACTACTACACAGTGTTTCATCAAATAAAGCCCATTTTGTGAACAGCTTGGCTCACTACATCAAAGCCTTTGTAACTGAAGAAAACACTTGATGTTAATAGTTTCATTTAGTCCTGGAGGGTAGTCTGCTCTTAAAGCTATCTGCCATTTACTTTCCCTACATTCTAATAAGGCTTTAAAATTGCCCACCAAAGGACTACAAACTACTTTGTCTAAACAAAGAATGTAAATTTCTTAAAATTGTTACATAATAAAACATGTCATGCAAGTGCATTATTCCTGTCTTTGTTTCTCACTGCCAGCACATGTTCATAAATCCTTCTACTTAGTGACCTGATGGTGTTGCCAACATAAAAACTGGTGCATGAATTACATACTGCAAGATAAACAATGCCCACAGAATCACATGTAAACTTGTCCTTTGCCCAAATAACTTTCTTAAAATGTCTCAACTCAACAGAACCTGAATTGGCTATGTATCTACATTGCCTGCAATGACCACAAGCAAATGTCCCAACAGGGTCATTTACCCCATTGTATAATGTCTTAGGAGTACTTTCAAGTATACTTCATATGTTACATACATATTTATAAGCAAACAAAGGTTCATTAATCAGGACGTTCACCCAATTCAGAATGTCGAAGCAACACTTTCCAATTTTCCTTAATAACACACCTAATAATATCCATTCCATCTGAAATGGGCAATGGGAAGGCAAACTCAAACACCTTGTTGTTTTGATTCACCCTACTTGCTACACTGAAATTGCCTCTCAAAATGGAGCTAGCTAAACTGTCTCTGAGAGTTATAACTTCAGCAACAAAATGTTATGTAACCAAAACAAATCATATCCTCTGGCTGTAAAAAATCCAGTCAGTTTATTAACCTCACCATCAAAAACAGAATCTTCACTGATCAAATGACAGCCTTATAAGTTGTCCCTTGACAAACCCTCTTTTCATATGTTGGGGGTGAAGACTGTCCCTGTGCAGGTACTGATTGACAAAGGTAGATTTCCTGTGGATACTACTACTAAACCTAAAACTGTCATCAAGTAGTTCCAAATGAATATCCAGGTAGTCTATTGCTTTCCCAAACCTTCCCAAGGTAAAGTTCAAAAAACTGGTTGAACAATTCAGGTCCTGCAAGAATAGCTGGAAACTGTCAAGGTTCCCAAGGCTATAGAGCACATCATCATGGATCTTATAAATAAGGACATAGAGAATCTCCAGACTCTGGACCCCACGCAGTTTGGGTCAATGAAAGGTAGATCATGCCTGCTCAACCTGATAGACTTCTTCGAGTCTGTCACCAGAGATGTGAATGAGGGCAAGGTAGTGCACACAGCCTACCTAGATCTTGCCAAGGCCTTCAATACCATCCCTCACTTAGGAATTATAGATAAACTCACTAAACTAGGCATAAACCCCTATGTCATAAGATGGGTTGCCATTTGGCTCACTGATAGAACCCACACTATGAAAGTAGTGGACTCCAGATCTGACTACCAACCAGTTACAAGTGGTGTCCCACAGGGATCGGTCCTAGGTCCTCTCCTGTTTGGCATCTACTTCAAAGGGACTCTGGCTGACCAAGTTTGCAGATGATTGCCTTTACTGATTCTCCAACTGATGATGACATTCTACAAAAAGGCCTCATTGACACCAGTGAGTGGTGACAGAACCATGGCTCAATGCCAAAAAGTGCATTGTCATTCCCTTTGGGAAAAATTCAGTGCCCATGAACTACCACATAGGCGGTAGTCCAATAAACACTGAAGGTGTGATAAGAGACCTGGGGACACAGGTTGAGAGCAACCTCTCTTTTGATAACCACATTGTCACTGTAGTCAGAAAGTCCTTCTATGTGGCACATCTCATTGCAAAAGGTTTCTCATCCAGGAAAAAAGAGGTCATAATCCCTCTCTATTCATTCCTCATCAGACCTATTATAGAATACAGTGCCCCATTTGGTGTGTACCTCACTAGATACCTACAACAACTGAAAAGACCACAAAAATACCTCACTAAGAGGATCTTAGGCCTTAGACACATGCCCTATACGAGCAGTCTCAAAAAACTCCAGCTGTACTCTGTCTCTTATCGCCTACTTAGAGGCGATCTCTGCTTGACCTACAAAGCCATGTCTGACCCAGAGCTGCAAGGTATGCTACACCTAAAGAAATCCCAATCCCTTCATGCCACATGTTTCAGTGACCTAAACCTCATTACCACAATAAACAGAACATGCCGGAGGGACAGGTTCCTAACCCAGACACTTTCTATACTCTGGAACAAACTTCCCATTCACGTCAAGCAGAGCACTTTACTGGCCCTCTTTAAGAGAAATCTTGACAAATGGATGGGCAATAGGAAGTTCACCCCGGGGATCACTTCAGTGACTTTGCTTGACAGGGGCACTGGGAACTAACTTTGGGTGGCATGATGCCAGGGAATCTTCTTGGGCTAGGCTCATATAGGCTCCAGGGCCATTAGCCTAGTACACACCTATGAACCTAAAACTCCAAAGAGGCTGTACTGCCTCAGACACACAGCCTGTGATGAGAGCCCACCCAGGAAGAAGTAAGAGCAGCACTATGGACAATTAAGTCAGAGAAAGCAGCAGGGTCAGGTGAGGTCATAGCAGATATGATCAAGATGCTGGGTGAGATAGGAGAGAAAAGGCTCCTGAGGGTACTCAGCAATATGGAAAGAAAGGCATACCCCAGATGATGGTAGAATAAGCATACTAGTGCCAGTATTCAAGAGCAAAGGGGACATTCACAACTGTTGGAAAGACAGAGGCATCAGACTCCTATCCCACTGCATGAAAGAGGGGGTGATTGATAATCCTATCCCATTGCATGAAAGAGGGGGTGATTGATAAAAGAGGGGGTAACTAATAAATGAATGGCAAGAGTAGTAGAAAGTAAGATGGGAGGTGACTGTTTCAGATTCAGATTAGGATGCAGCACAACTGACCCAGCATTTGCAGTGAGACAGATACTTGAACAAAAGCTAGAGTTGAGAAAAGAGTCCAACTGGGCATTCCCAAATTTTGAGAAAGCACATGACAAGGTCCTAAGACAGCTGGTTTGGACAGTCCTGCACTTTTTACACAGTCCCAGAGACATTGGTAGAATTAGTGCAGTCTATCCACAAGGATCCAATGACTCAAGTACACTGTTTTTTTTTTTTATTAACAAGAAACATCTTCATTAAATTATCACTTATGACACAGGCAATCTTACATTTAAATAAATGAAAACAAACCATATTGACATAATTTTAGTTGCAAACATTATCCATCACTTACAATCTATCCAGTCACTGACAAACATTACATAGCTCATTCAAATCCTGCCTTCTTTTATATCTCATTACTTGTCCCACAATGTCCAATGTTTTTATGTAATTTGCTCTTAATCTTTTCTAAAGATACCATTTCCAGTTGTTTTATCTCTGTTACTATATTCACTACTTCTAGTGCAGTTGGTTTAGACTTTTATTTCCATTTCCTAGAAATTGCTTTTTTGGCAACCACCATAATTAGACTCATCAAGGCCTTACTATGTCTAAGCAATTCTGATTCTGTATCATAGCACAATAAAATAATTTCGTTTGTCATACCAATTTGCTCACCCAATATTTCTGATAGAGTAGTCTGCAGGGAATTTTTAAAGTCTGACAACTCATTACACTCTTAGAAAATATGTTCCCAATTACCTTTCTTCCTCATCATACCTCCAACATTTGCTATCTACCTGAGGAAACATTATTTGAAGAATACTTGAGATATAAAAATACCCATGTAAATACTTCCAAGCAAAGTTCTTAAAGACTTTGCTGCACATTTGGGAGACATACACATATCCCTCATTGATTTTTGTGTATTGCTTATCCAATCTCTCTTCCTAATCCTTTCTAACCTCCTCTGATTGATTCTTATAGTCACCATGCAATATTTTATATGGTCTACTAATTATTCCTTTTTTAACAGCAGCTTCTGATCTAGATTCTACTAAAAGCTCTACCAATGCTGGTCTTTCATTTAGGATCCACCTGTTTCTTTCTATTTGCCTATATTTATACATATATACTTTGATATCAATCCATGACAGGAAAGGCAATCTCTACCCTGCAGTCCAAATACATTCTTGGCCTCTTCCCATCCTGTTACCTTTCCCTCTCTAATTATTTGCTCCCAGTACTTTGGTTCTTTTGCCAGTTTTCTCCAAAAGTACAAACAAAGTTTGGTATCACAAAGGGGTTCCCAGTGGGAGTGAGTATGCATTATGGTTCAGCTCTCAACCCACTGCTGTTCATACTGATAATGACTGCATTAGCAAAAAGGTCAAGGGGAACAGATCAACAAAGTTGCTGTATGCAGACTTTGTGGCATTACAAGCAGACTCTGGCAGGAACTTCAGCAAGGGTTAGGAAAATGGAATGCAAAACTGAATGTGCATGGATGAAACTGATTACAGATAAGACAGTTGTAATGGAAATACATGGGGGAAATTAGAAGAAGTTGAGTATTGAGATAGGAGAGAAAATATTGGACAGGTTAACAGCTTCAAGTATGTGGAGGGGTGGTTGAGGAAAGGGGAAGTCTAAATGAGGTGGTCAAAGCTAGAATCAGAGGGGCTGCAGCCACTGGTGCAGAGTGTCAGGGGTAGTATGTACCAGAAGAATGTCACAGAAGCTGAAATGTAAGCTATACAAAACAGTGGTGTGACCAGTAATACTCTATGGTACAGTATCCTAGGCAATAAGACAGAGCAGTTGTGGAAACTAGAGGTGATGGAGATGAAGTGCCTGTGGCAGGTGTCATAATGCACAATGTAGGACTGACAAAGAAATAAGGACATAACAGCAGAAGCCAAAGTAGCTCCAATTACAGAAAAGGTCAAAGAGAACAGATTATGGTGGTTTGGGCACATGTGTGGAAAAGCAGAAGGCAAACTGGTGAAGAAGATTTTGGACAGAAAGAAGGAAAGAAGAAATGATGGCATCTAGCAAAGAGGTGGATGGATTGTATAAGAGAAGACCTGTGACAGTAATGTGTGAGTGCTGAAGAAGGTAGGAGAGAGGCATTAAATAGAGGCAACAGCTGATAGCCCTTTCTTTGCTAATAGCAATGCCAGTGCTGCCATTGCTTTTATATGGATGCCCCTTCCAGTCAATTGAGGTGAAATCTAATTTTATTTAATTCTCAGTTTGATCCCAACATAATCTTTATGAATTCCTCCAGCTCCTGTTTAAAAGAATCCAACTTTCTACAATTCCAGCAGATATGGTCCCAGTCTTCCAATATAACCTCTTCACACCTCCAGCAACAAGGGTTCATTTCTAATAACCTCTTGGGTAATATATGTGGTGTATAAATTATATAAACATATCTGTGGAAATACTTCCTGATGAAGATCCTAAATTTCTTAGATCTAGAGGCTACTATAACCATCTGACATGTTTCTCCCCACGTATTCTGTGTTATCTCTTTATTTTGTTTCTTTTGCCATGAATGTTTTTGAGACCCTTTTTCCTTCCATCTCTCCTGAATTAATAATTTGTATGTCTTACTCACCAGCTGCTGTCTTTTAGACTCTTCCATTCTATCAATTTTCTTATTAGACCTGGCTTTTCAGGATTCATTCCCTTTCCATTCTTGTCATGCTATGCATAAATGTCATATACCGCTTCATAATGTAACATTTCTAGTCATTCTAATGAGATCTTTTCTCTAAAATCATTCTCATCTAATTCTATTGACTCCCCCAATAAACAGCTCCCAGAATAACTTTGTATATGTTTGTAATGATACTTTTTTTTGTGCATGCTGCTGTGCTCCTGGGTAAAGGCTGAAACAAATTAGCTTTAATCAGTGCTCTGCCTTGGTCAACAAATTCAAATAAATAAATGAATAAATAACTAAGCAATTAAATAAATAAGCAAACATTAATGGAGTGGTTGTAGTTCCAAAGAAAAAAGGGGCTGGTAACTCGCATTGTCATACAGACAAGCCATATTAAAACTGAAAGATCCTTTTGGCCAGGACCAGTGGCTGCAGCTAGACATCTTTTTGTAATATTTTGGTGAGATATGAGATGTGTGCAGTTTGGAACGAATTATCAACTTACCCTGGAAGACTACTAAAATGCACAAAATAGGACTTTTTTTGAATGACTTTTCCATTTATACTCACCAAAAATAAGCTCAGTTTCTGAAGTTAAGAATGAACCTTGGCTAAAGATGTGAACCTTTAGACTGTATCTAATATTTTAAACACTTTTTCCTAGGAGGGACAAAACTTTAATTGACTTACAAGTAATTTTTGACTCTGTCTGTGTAGTATGAGATTAAGGAGATGAAGGGTGACTCCAGACCTGGCTTCAAGGAAATGAGTGACAATGCAATTTGGAGGAAGAATACTAGACATCCTGTGAAGGACATATCACAAATGGAAGAAAGAAATCATAGACACACTCAGCTGGACAAGAGCACTTTCACATGGCTCTGCCTATAGGAAAACAAACCCAGAGGAACACATACATTGTGGATTATGTCTTTGTCATACCTTGATGAACATAAAATCATTTAAAAATGTTTACCTGTTGACTTACTTGGGTATGTTAAGATTCTGTAAGTGATCTGAAGGCAATTTAAAAAGTTGTAATGTTACTATTTCACACTTTATTACCTATTCTATGATTTATAGAAGATGTATTTACCATAGGAGATAATGTTGATTCTCAGCATATGTTTGTATTTTGTGTTATATTACATATGCATTCTTTGTAATTTATGGGACTTTTTTGATTGTCACAACTTAAGTTTGTATTTTCTTATATTATGTATTCTCTGTTGGATTGCTTTGATTGTATCATCCTATGTGTGTTGTTTCTTAGATTATATATTCTTTGTAACTATTGAGGTTTTCCCCCTGGGCCTCCCCTAAAAATGGGTTACCTACTCAGTCAGACTATCCTGGTAAACAAATATAAAATAAAAAAAGAAAGAAAGAAAGAAAGAAAGAAAGAAAGAAAGAAAGAAAGAAAGAAAGAAAGAAAGAAAAAAAGAAATAATTTGAAGATTAAATGGTTATTGGAAGTGGGTAATGTGTCTTGTGGGGGGGGGGAGTGCAAATTAAATGTGGCAGACTAGCCTTAAATTCATAGGTGAAATACTGTTGCTAAATATGGTGTAAACATTGGAGAGAAATTGGACGGAGGATCCCACCAGGTTGTGAGAAATGTGTTGTATTATTTTTGGTAGCATTAAACCAGAGTAACGACTCTATCACAGGATATACATGGTCTCCATGTGAAGCCCACTGGGAAAGATGTGTATGTTTCTCTATTTAAAGAATGTTTTGGAATTAATGGGAGAATGCACATTGGTAAATTTAAGTATATGGTAAATCAGTCTATAACAAGCAACTAACAAGAATGCCCTTCTTCTTGAATTAGCTCTGAGAATGGGTGATTTGTACGCATTTGCAGGGTTTGCTTATAATGTGAGAATATTAACATTGAAAGTAGTTTGGGGCCATCTGACTGCAATGTGATCTATGACTGGCTGTTGCCCTGGCAGCCTGATTACATACCTTTTTATCAGATGTATTTCCAGCTCATAAATATATAAAATGAGTAAAAGTCAAGGCAGTGTTTAATTTTGTTAGATGCACTTAATACTTATGCCCCCTTCTCCCCTGAAAGGTATTCATAGCTCTTACCTGAATTTTAAAATAAATGAATCCCTTATTAAGGAAGTTACTATGAAAATCAGTAAATGCTTATTATTTAAGATAATGAATATAAGATAAAATAGTATACATCTGATATTTTAATAAATTCTTAAAACAAATTTATCATATATTTAGTAGCTATATTATATTAATTCTATTGGAACTAGTAAATAACCATTTTTTTTCCAACTAAAAACCCAAGTATTTCTCTATATGATTAAAGTGGAAGGTTAGCCAGCTTGTCCTCCATCAGTTTCTAGCCCCATATCAGATGGTATACTCAGTCAGTGTAAAAACTGAATGATGATCATAGAGAATGAGTTATTGCTTAGCTTGTTGTTATCTATAAGTGTGAGAAGCAGATATTTAAAACAGAGACCTGTTTGTCAGAAACAAACATAGACTGTGAGCAACAGACAGCACTCCGCACAAATACACAGCAAACTACCATGCAGTGTTGTGAAAAAGTCATTGTCCAGGCCTCCAAGACACATTAGGACTAGAGCACAGTATAAATGAAGCACTCAAACATGTATTAGCAACTATGGAAATTGGTTGCCAGGTAGCAAATCTTTCCAAATCTACTGTACCTAAACACCATTCGAACAAAATAGTAATAATGACTGGCGAATCCATTGTCAGACACACTGATTCCTTTCTCGTGAGGCTGGACAAAGACAGGGTGACAGTGAGCTCTAATTCAGAAGTCAGGATCGCCAACATCTCAAAAACCCAACGGATTTACTATGAACTGGAAAGCCACTTGACCCAACCCACTGTTAACCAAATAAGCAAGCCAGGTGAACCAGTAGACAGCACTTTGCTGATAAAATCAACAAACTATAAGAAAGGTAAAGGACAGAATTTATGAACATGTGAGGGATATACATAAGGGCAAGGATTCCAATGCACTTTACAGGCATGTTGAGGAATACCTTTCCCATTATTTTTGATATAAAATTGTGGAACAGTTAAAAGGCATGTGGGGGAAGGATTATTTAGGAACATCCATTAACTAGGGAACTTATGTGACAACTTAGTTTGAATGCACAAGTTGCCTCAGGTTTAAATGAAGCCTGTTCTGTTGCTTCTGTACTTAAACTTAAAAGTTTGGAATGTTGATTGAGCATTTAAATAAGTTATATATATATATATATATATATATATATATATATATATATATATATATATATACATATATATATATATATATAGAGAGAGAGAGAGCAATGTTTTTAATTGGAAAGTTTTTAAGTATTTTTTTTTTTAAATTAAGTCAGCTGTTTGGTCATGTGATTTTAGAATCTTATTTAAGTATGGTGGTTAACATTTACAGCAGTTCTGAAGAAGTCCTTGTTGGGATGAAAGTGCTTAACTGCTGAGTTGATTTTATCAAGAAAGTGCGGTCTACTGGTTCACCTGGCTTGCTTATTTGGTTAATAGTGGATCTCAAAACCCCTAAATACCCTTAAGACAAACAAATATAATTATGGTGGTGGGTCCATGTGAGGTTAAACAACCTAGCTTGTAAAATCTGGAAGAATATATACAGTGGCATAGCAAGGCTCTCCATGAATGTCACAGATGGAGGAAACACCTTGGTATTGAGCAGAATTCTTCTGTCCTCCAACATGAATGATGCGAAAGTACAAGGAAAAGATTATTGGTTTCAGCAATTGGCTACATAGCTGATGTCATTTTAGGGGGACACTGTATGCGTCAGAAGTGACAACATCAATGTGCACAAAAAAGGGCTAAAATTAAATGCTAGAAAGTACAGTATTGTCATGTTCAATAAAAATCCACCATTCAGATTATATTATAGACAACACCCCACTGCAAAATAAAGTGTTGTGAGAGTCCTGTGAACATGGTTAGATAATTCTCTCTGCTTTGAGCATCATGTTGCAAAAGTGGTTAGTAATTCCGTCTACCCTGGCACAGCTGATTGCAGAGTATTTCATCTAGATCTAAATAGTCCTTACCTCTCTGTATTCCACATTGATTAGAACTATTATTGAATATAGTATCCCCTTTTGGATGCATCTTTCTAGACATAGCAGACAATTGCAAAGACTTGGAAGGTTCCTAACTAAAAAGATGATGGACTTAAAAAAACTGGAAGCCCTGTCCCTGTATTCAGTGTCCTATAAGCTCTTTGGGGGCAATATGTGCCTTGCCTTTTGGGCCATTAGGGATCTTGCAGTACAGGACCTTTTCTATCTTCAAAAGTCAAACAGTCCAACAAAAGGTAACACCAGGGATATGATCTAATACCAGGAGAAAAACAAAGCACTGTGGAGAGATAGATTCATGATTAAGCACCTACTCTTTCTTTGGAAGAAACTTCCACTCCAAATTAAGTTGTGAGAAAAGATTTAGACAACTGGATGAGTATTCATAAATTAATCTCCAGTATGACTGGCCTGTTGTACCTTGGAAATGTAGGTAATTTATAACGGTAGGTACTGGCAGGACATACATGAGCACTGGGCCCAAAACAGACAATTTACGTTCATTTCTATGAATGATCTAAATGCTTTGAAACAAGTTTTTGTCTGAAAATGTAATTGTGATAAGATGAGCACCAAGGTATAAAAGGATAAAGCCATAAGTACAACCCAGGTTTGATTAACAGCTAGGGAATCTGAGGTGTCAGCAGGGAGGAATGGGCTTGCGCATCCTATAGGGAAGGCATTTGTTTAAGCATTCCCTATAGGGAGGTGTGGTCCATAGAGGGTAGTAGGCTTTAGATATAACAATGGATGGTTTAAAAAGGAGTAAGTCAACCGTGGTTGTATTCTTAAAACTTGGTGGCTCTTGAGTTGCCTCTACTATAAATTTGATATTGGACACTCCTGCCAGTCCCATCGCATCAGCTCATTCTATTGAGTACTTTGAGATCATTTGAGAGGTTTCTGAACCTTGAATTATCTTCTGTTTCCTCCTTTACTAGTTAACTAAAAAAAAAAAGACTTTATTCAACCGTTTTTACTGATTTGTGTCTCTTCCTAATTTATTACTTTATTTTGCTTTTGCTGCTTGTTCTTAAAGTGTTCAATTGCATTTATTCTGCTGCATTTATTATGGCTTGTTAGTAGCCTGCTTAAATTGCAATTGTTACTCTAAGTCTCTTAGTTTTGGTTTAAGGACTTGGACTTCAGGCCAGTTATTTTACATTAAGAAGGTTTGTGGTCTCCGCTCTTGTGGGAGAGGGTAGTCTCTGCCCTTCTGAGCTGGGAATTTATGAGTGAAGCCTTATTGTGCCTGTTGTTATAAGTGTCTTTGTTCTGGTTTAAGCACTTGGGTTCCAAACCAGATATTTTACATTGTGAAGATTTGTGGTCTAAACTCTTGTGGCAGGATACAAAAGCCTACGCCCTTCTAAGCTGGAAATTGCTGGTTGAAGGCACATTGAGTATGTTATTCTGAAAGTGTCTTAGTTCTGGTTTAAGCACTTGAGCTCCAAACCAGTTATTTTGCAGTAGGAGTGGCGTGGTCTACACTTTTGTGGTGGAAGGAGAGTGTGGCCTACACCCTTCTAATCTGGGAACTGCTGGTGAAGGCTTATTGTGCCTGTTATTCTAAATGACTTTATTCTGATTTAAGCACTTGGGCTCAAAAAACAGTTGTTTTACATTAGGAAGGTTTGTTGTCTAAACTCTTGTAGTGGGAGAATGTGGCTTACACAATTCTAAGCTGGGAATTGCTGGTAAATTGCCACTTTAAACTGTTGTGAGTGTGATTTTATGCACTTTGAATTTCTAGTACTTCTGCATTTTATAGCATATGCTAGATTCAGACTTGATAAATCTGAACTGTTTGGTATCACATGAGCATTAAAACCAGCTCTTCTACTCTTATATCAAAAGATCTGATGCATCTGTTGCTTCTAACTAACTGTAAGTGCCTGTTTTTGTTCTTATATTGCACTTTTAATTTGTATTTGCATTCTACCATCTAAATTGCCTGAACTGTTTTTTGCCACATTTTACTGTATACTGTACTAGTTCAGCTGTAGCATAGCCCAGTTACAGGGTTGCTGTTTCTGTGTGTGTTTTGTAACTTTTGAGCATCAAATTCAAGCCATCTTTGTTAGTAAAGGCCCTTCTGCAGCCTTGTGGGAGGAGAGTACTGTGTGGGTCCCCTCTAATCAAGGGTGATTGGACTAGAGCTCAAAGAGAGTATCCTTATTGGCTAGTTTGAATTAAAAGAGTTATCTCTTGTTTTGTTTAAGGCCTACATTTGCACTTTTCTGTGTATAGCGCACCAGTGTGCACTGCTGCATAGTGGTGGTCACTATTGATGGTTTAGATGTAAATGTTTTGCTTGTTAAATGCTCCCTTAGAACTTAGCTTGTGGTCCTCCAGAGGGTTTTTGTGTCCCTGCTCTACTATCAGGTGGAACACTAAGCCTAGCCTCAGGGGTACCAACAAACCTCTCACTGACTAGCCATTCCTAAGTATGACCTCTTTTCCTGACCATATTAATTTACCTAACACTATGGACAGACAATTTCCCACAGTTTCTCCAGCCAACTTGGTTAACATTGGCATCCTGAGACAGTGTAGCAATTGCCTCATGTTCGCTGACAACCCTCTTCTCCTAGTCCATACAAACTCAACATGTGAGGGGTCTATATTACAACCACGTAAGTCCAAAACATCGAATACGGAATCATCAATGCATATTACTCGAACCACGAATACACTGAACACCCTAAACTGCGAAATTCAAAATCTCGAACCACCATAGTTGTCCAACCCCACCATGCACTACATACTACCTACCCATACAAAATAAATAAACCACATACATACACTAACCAAAACCCTACACTAAATCTTACATATATTACTTTCTATGCACTTACCTTAATCCACACCCTAACCCTAAGGTCCATAACTATCACACACTATTACTATCTAAGCACTTACCTTAACCCACACCCTAACCCTAAGGTCCATAACTATCACATACTGTTACTATCTATGCACTTACCTTAAGCCGCACCCTAACCCTAAGGTCCGCAACTATCGCACACTTACCTTACGGAGCTATACCACAGAAGGGCCAACCATGATGATTTGACATTTCAGATTTCGTGCTTCAGGACGATCGGTGTTTTTGCATTTCGACGTATATGTGTCGACGTTTCCATATTCGGGTAAGTGGACTTTTGCAAATGTAATAGGGAACCACATGTGAGACATGCAACTATATTAAGAATCTTGAATCAATGCTCTCACACACCAGTCAGTACATATGACAACGAGCGGGTTTTCAGTATGCATGCCTCACCGCCTACTCCACCCAAACCCACATCAGACATACCTACATATGCTGAGGTCTTCACCAGAAAAATACATAAACACCAGAGACCTCCAAAACACAAACACAAGCATGATACACATAATACTTCCTCTGAAGAACACAGAGGGTGGGAGGGTGGCCTAATGGCTAAGGTGTTTGCCTTACAAACACAAGGTGCAGGGTTTGAGTCTCACAAGGGATAATTGGCTAGGCTTAAAATGGCTCGCAAGGGCAGTTAGCTTAGTACTAATCTATGAACCTATGAAACTATGAATACACATAATAGCTCACACACCAGTGTCTCACCCGTCAAGACCTTAAGGCAAAATACAAAACCAAACATATTAGTCATAGGTGATTCAATTGTGAGATAAACAGATGTCCTCACCAGGCTGGATAAGGAAAAGGTCACAGTCAGCTGTCTGTCAGGTGCCAGGATACACCATATCACACATGCACTCAAGTCTCTCAACAACAGGTACTGTTATGACTCTGTCATAGTCCATGTTGGTGTGAATGACTTGAGATGTACTTCTCTGGACTATATGAAAAGAGACATGACTAACCACTCAGAATAGGTTTCTCAGGCAGGTATGTCCCTAACCTTAAGCAGCATTTTACCTTCAGCTAGGATTATGTCTCAGTATAAACAGAAAATTATTGACTCAATAATTAACTTAGTTTCTGGTGTCATTCTAAGGGGATCCAGTATCTATCAGCCTGGGATGACATAATCGACAGACCTTGATGCTTTGCCACAGATGATATTCATATGTCACACCTGGGATTTCAACTACTGGCTAAAGCTCTTGCACCTCCATAGTGCCTTTTTAGGCAGTGTTTCAAGGACAAAATTCCCACCGTAAAAACTCCATCTAAAAACAACCTCAAGGTTATGCTGCTAAGTGCTTGGAGTCTTAACAGGAAACTGCACTCACTCGAAGCAGTCTTCACCTTGGAAGACACAGACATTTGTGCAGTCATGGAGACTTGGTTCAAGGCTATGGAGAGCATGCCGGCCATACCAGGCTACACCTCCTTACACACGTTCAGACCACAAACTGAAGGCATGAAAAATAAAGGAGGCGGTATATCAATATTCATTAAAGATAAATACACCTCCAGATGGGTTAAACAGTTTGATTCCCTGGAGACACTTCAGGTGCAATTAACTGTTGGTAGGACACCCATTCAAGTCATTGACAGCTACAGGACCCGCTCCATGAATCAGGACATCCATTCTGTCTATGTCCTCGGGTTGTGGCATTACAAGAGACATACCCTCATGAAAATGAATGCAAAATACTAATCAAAGGTATTTAGATAAGGAGTCTAGCATATTCTTTTCAAAACACTTGGTGCAGAGGAGCAGCCATCTTTGCATCAGCAATGTATCCATTCACAGTGGACGAAACACTGATAGATTGAAATGGTTGTTATGCAGGGGGTTAAAGGATTCCTGTGGAACCAGAATTATCATTATTTCAATTAGGCATATCCCTGAAAGAGAAGGGACTGATGAGAGAGCTGATTGCAAATGAGTAACAACACAGATATTTCCTCTTTGCTGCTTGGAGCCTCTAATCACACTATTTTTTCTAAGAAGTATAGGTCTTTCTCCAAGACTAATAACATTAATATTAAAAAAAAAAGCATGTGCATTTGGAATCAGGATCTTTACATTCCTAGCAGTAATTTCTGTTCACCCACCTCCCTGCCTTAGAGTGTTTTTTGTGAGCTATTGCATCTTTTTACATAGAGTGCTACTAAAGAATTTCCATTTAGTATATAAGCATGGAATGCTTTATAAAATGGAGAAAACATCCTGTAACAGACATTACAGATAAATGTAGATGAAATGCTCTGTTAATGCTTGTGGGAAAAGAACAGAAAAAACAGAAGAGGAAAAAGTATTATAAACATGAATGCCAAAACATTGATGGAGGGTAGACAAGGAGACTGTAATGGTTAAAGGGAGGGGTAAGAGGTCGTTGAGGTCAAGTTAAATGCAGGTGTTTTAACAATGTAAGGCGAAACAGCAAGAACTGGAAAGGAGATAGATTCTATTTTAGACAGTAAATATAGTTTTCTGAAAGACACTTAATGTCACAATTCCTTTCAGTATCAGAAAGGTCTTGTGGTGTGACTGTGACAGCAAATGCCACAAAGAATTACTGGAGGTTTGCAACTTAAGGCATGGAGCTCTTTATATACAGATCCAGTAGTAAGTAAGTATAAAAAAAGCTTACAGATTATGGAAGTTTTTATATGACAAATGCTAAACCAAAAGATATCTAGGAGTATTTGCAGTCGGTATGTTTGCCAAGATAAATGAGGATGAAAATGATTTAATATCTCCCACCACTCCAGAGAAATTTAAAAAAGAAATGTGAAAGGATAAGCATAAGGTAAAACCATGGGTGGTGACGGCTTATTAATAGAACTCTGCAGGGGGGGGGGGGTTATAATTAATAATGTTCTTAGTATGAGTTTGATGCCTCAATTATGGAATTAAGCTGCCTTAGTTGTTTTGCTAAAGGAAGGTAATGATGTGTGCTGTTGTCTTATATACCAATATCTATGCTTAATCATGATTACAAGTTATTTATGTC
Organism: Protopterus annectens; assembly: GCF_019279795.1. Taxonomy (NCBI): domain Eukaryota; kingdom Metazoa; phylum Chordata; order Ceratodontiformes; family Protopteridae; genus Protopterus; species Protopterus annectens. Next base: position 108,124,024 of record NC_056745.1, on the reverse strand, counting down.
CATAATAGTTATGTAATTTGCTAAATGCTTGCCAGAATTAATTGTAAATGATCATTGTGGGTTTGTAGGAAGGTGGCAGACATCTGATTACATACTGTAGTTAGGGCTGTTAATGAACACTGTAATAGAGAATGAAGACTTATTTATTTATTCATTTCGTTAACCAGATGTGTAAACTGGTCCAATGACCCAATTCAAAATGCAGCAACAACAGAATGGCATTGGTCTTATTACAACAGTGAAAACATTAATCACTTATGTTATAGAGGAATACATTAAAGGTAATAGTAAACGTTTGATAGAGTAAAATGGTATTCTTTGGTGACGCATTTGCTTCCCTTTGGATGTACAAAGAATTTCTGTTTTAGTTTATTTATTTTGGTGTTCGAAAGACATGCACGAATGAACATGCCTTTGTTGAAGGTTGGGCATCGAGCTGGCACCTCGGCACTGTAAAAATCTACTGCCAATCATTAGCGGACTGGAGTTCTGCTGTGGCGACCCCTAACCGGGAAAAGCCGAAAGAAGAAGAAGAAGATTTACAGTTTATTGATTCATAGGATCATAGGATAGGTTTATAGGTTCATAGGTTGGTACTAGGCTATCGGCCCTAGGCCTATGCAAGTTTAGCCATAACAATTCCCTGGCTATTTCTTCCCACACTATTTACTTCTATTGGTTACTAGGGTAACTGCTCTAGAGTCTTTCTCAGCCATGCCATTAATGCAACAATTTTTCCAGTTATCAATGCCCAAAAAACTAGAATGGTTTTGGTGTATGACTGTTCCTTAGGGCATCAATAAGCTGCCCACATCCATAAGGAACACAGGTGACAAGCCAGGGGTGTATTTGTATTTTTCCATCCATTGGTCCAAATTGGGTTTGAGTGGGTTTAGGGAAGAGATCTGCTTCATATGAATGTTGAGCCTGTCCCAGAGAAGGGGTAATCTCTGCACACATATCCGTCCCTCCAACATGTTTTATGTCACATATAAGGGTTAGATCCTTAGATAAGGTAATTATATTACAAGTATAACACATTGAATTTTAGCTAATACAAAAATGAGTCTTCATTACTTTATTAAATGTCGATCATTGGCATTGTCCACAATGGACAGTTTAGTGTGATCCAAAAACAAAATCCAGTTCTGCATCCATACTGTTCATTGTGAGTGTATGATGCAAGATCTCGTGTCACAGTTCTGAAGCTGGTGTCCATACAAGTTTGAGGGACACATTACAGTTTGATCATTTTTAAATAAAATCTATTTGTTTACTAAAGCTTTAAACTGAAAGAGACACAAGTCAAAAACATACAGTATTACATGACCCGCCATTTTTATGCATAAATGTGCATTTATTTTCTTTATAGATATCTGCATGTAAAAAAGACCACTTATATTAACAACTGAGTAGTAATGGTACCAACCAATAAAATATAATTCCATTGATATTTATGTATTTACTGATATTTTACTTTTTTGGGGTTTGTAGATACCAATAAATATTACAACATCAGATGTACATGAAAACAACAGTGTTAATATACTATTTGTTAATGTGTTACTTTTATTTTTCTTTTGGGTATACATATTTGGTATATACATCATATTACACAAATTATTATATACTGTACTAGCAGAAACAGAATAACTCTGGGAGATTGACAAGTTTTACAGTTACAAATGAGAGGCTCAGATTATGTTATAGAATTTTTTCTGCTGTGATGCCAATAATAAAGTATTCAATTATCTTGTAATTCTGCTAATGGCAACATTTCACACCTCCAGAATGACTGATTTCACAATAAAAAAGATAAACAATGACAAGCTCTTACCTGCAAATGCAATTTACGATGAAACTGTTATATGGAAATCCCTAATTAAAAATTATTTTATGATTTGTTGGCTGAGTAATTCCTAACATAAGCTCTGAGGGGGGAGATGTAGCGTCCTGAATACCTCTCTAAATCTTCCTATTATCTATTTTCTTAGACAGACTGAATAGACCTTTCTGCCCTGTGACCTGTGAAAGATTTTTCCATAAACTTACCCTATCTCATGAAATAGGTTACATAAAACCATCACCCCCGTTTGGACAATCTTGGACAATCTTTTTTAGACAGTTCACTGATAAAAATAAATAAATAAATAAAAAAATCAAGGGTCGTTTATCTTAATAACGCAAATGCAGCTGTTTCAGAGACTATAGTTAACCCTGTCATGTTTTCTATAATTTGATTTCTCAGACTGTCATCCTCTACAAGAATTAAACATAATGCATAGCTAGTCTTGACTTCTTTTGTATATATGCATCCTTTCTTATATACCTTTTTTCTTTCAATTTAATATTTTGCCAGCATATCTACATTTTATAAGTATGCATATGTTTTCTGTAAATAGTTATGGGTCTATATCAAAAGCCTGAAACTACCAAACAGTGAGTGTATGTGCATCGACACATAAAGGTCGAAGTACATACACAGTGAAACACTAAAAGAGTGAAATCCGAAACGCAGAACGAGTTCCATCATCAGAATGCTCCACCCAGGTAAGTAAAAAATGAATAAATAAATAATTAATTTAACATGCTTTTGCTGGAGGGCAAAGTCCCTTTCACCCCCACACCCCCCCTACCTAAATATACCAATTCCAAGGCCGCACTACAGTGGGGAAAAGGATATATTTTCTTATCCCCACCATTGCGCTGCTGACCAGGAAACACGTTTCTGCGTTTCGGTTTTCACTCTTTTAGTGTTTCACTGTGTATGTACTTCCACCTTTATGGGTCGATGTACATACACTCAATGTTTGGTAGTTTCTGGCTTTTAATATAGACCCAATATTTTATTTATATATTCCTCTTATAAAATGTAAGTGGTAATAATTGCCCAAGAATTGTTGCTGCAACCATATCTGTTTTTGTCTCTGTTTGCACCAATTCTTTGTTTGTAGGATATTGCACTTCTTTTACTGCATTGTAATATTTTTTTTCCATTTTTTTTGTTTCTGTATGGGCTGGGTAGTGGCTGGAAAGGGTCTAGTACCACACCCACCTCATCTGATTAACAAACAGACAAACAAACAAGCAATAAATAAATAAATAAATACACATTTCCTTTTCTCTGAGGTTTGGTGATCTCAGATTTGCTTTATATACGTTTTGAGGGTGTAGGGGTCAACCCCACATTTAGGGTATAGGGGGCTTGCCCTCATGTAAAATAGCATTAAAGCTATTGTTGACATTTGTTGTTATCCTTTATTTTATTTTTGTAATTTTGACTTGCAATTACTCATAAGATCATAGGCGCATAGGAGTTTACTAGGCTAACGGCCCCCAGGGCCCTTATAAGCATAGCCAAGTTCTACCTATGTTCTCAAGGGTGTCAGGTTCAAGAAGACACTAAAATTAGCACCTATTAATTTGGTTATTATTTGGTTTATTTACAGTTTATTGATTGGGTTAACCCTATTGGCCATGCCCATTTTCAGATGGGACCTGGGGTGATAAAAAAAAAAAAAAAAAAAACAGCAGTAGTTTTACATAATCAGTTAGAAATGCATACACACACACACATATATATATATATATATATATATACACACACACACACACACACACACACACACACACACACACACACACACACACACACACACACACACACACACACATATATATATATATATATATATATATATATATATATATACACACACACACACACACACACACACACACACACACACACACACACACACACACACACACGTAGAGAGGTGGCAGAGTGGCATGGCAGATAGTGTTGTCACCTATCACTGTTGAAGTAAAATCTGGATAGATGGAAAGCAATAATCATTATGAGCCAAATTATAGCAAGAAGCCCAAAGGTGCCATACTGAATGTAAACACACAGACACAAGGTACATGTACAGCACAGCCATACACAGAAAGTAATTAAGAGGAGTGGAATGAGTTGTCATAGCATTTAGGGTTGAGTAATGGAGGCCTTTGTTAAGGTGTGGGGGGATTCGTGTGCAGGGAGATAGCCCAAGGTTAACTGATTATTTCATGAGAGTAGGGATCTTGTGTATTGGAAAAGTTGGAGAAATTAAGAGAGAAGGGCTTTAAACATGATAGAAGTAAGTTGAGAATGAGATACATTAAGTAATGCTGCATCTTCAGTACAATAAGTGGGAGATGAAGTAAGCTTTGTGTGAGGTGTTAAAGGGTGTGAAGTCTGTATTGTAAAGAAGGTATTGAAGGTAGGGATCCAAAGAGTAGCTAAGAATTAAGAATGGGCTTGTACACCTACAGTATCTTAAAGTATGTTTTTTTTTGTACTTAAAGCAAATTTAAGGTGAATGAGCACTGATGCCTGGTAGCTGCATGTGCGGGAAGTAAACAGGAGACAGAGTGGCATTTATAGTAAGCAAAAATGTGAGTAAATGTAAAATGAATATAGTTGGGGCTACTAATGAAATACACCCACCCAAAATTATTTAGAAAATCACATAAATATGAGACAATTCTTTGTGGAGCAGCAAATTTACTGTGTATGGTAGTTTGATTACAGCTATGAATTATTGTTTTTGTCAGGGTTGCCTATGACTGCAGCTCCACATAATTGCTTTGCCACAAAGTAAACAATGACTAGCATTGCTTTTGGTGCAGTGTTTTTTTTTTTGGTATGGTACAGTGGTAGTTTATATGGTAAAGTGCATTGAACTTGTTTAATATATAGTATGGTGTTGTCAATGTGGTCTGCAAATATTAATTTATACAAGCCAGCATATGAAGAGGAAAATGTTAATGAAATCCAAAAGATATTATGAGTTAGTGAAAAACTAACATTAGTGTGTTCATGCATATCACACACATGCTGGCTTCCATTTATTTAGACAAACTCACATGTTGGCTTCAATTTTTTGTAGATATGTGACTTCACATTGGCCTTATTTCTGCTTGGTCAATCCCTAGGAGAGCTATGGATCAGCTATATTCTGCCATGCAGCTAGATTTATTATAATGATGCTCAGCTGTGTGGTTGGCTAACCTTGCTATTTATAGCCATCCCATTGCCTCACTCTATGACTGGACAGCTGAGTTCTCATAATTTTCTGATTGGCATGTTGATGTCCTTTTTGTTATTAGCTTTCCATCACTCAAGCCATCCCAGTTCACCCCTTCCATAGTCTTATTGGCCAAAGCTGTCAACTCCATCTGCATATATTAGCTTTTTGCTGACTGGCCATGATTTGTTTGTTCATTGCTAGTTTGATGATGTGAGGTAGTGCCAGCTGTGCCAGGGGGAGAAGGACAGTGCATGTTTAACATGCACCAGCATAGCTAGCTGGAGTTTTGTAAAGAAGTATATGTCATTTGAATATCAAATTGATTTGTGTATTAAAAATGTATTCGTAAAACTGCTTGTGTTAAAAATGAATCAACAGTGGGTTCTGCTAGACAGAGAAGAAATGGCACACTGTATTGTGTAACTGATGAAATGTATGTGTTTTAACAGAGGATAATGGAAGGGAATGAGTTAAGCTCATCTCAGCTAATCTTAAGACGCATAGCCTGAAATTAAATGACTTGGTTCAGGTCATAAAGATTTTCTCTCACAGGTCTGAATGTAGCCAGAGATGCAATGTCTGTGAAAAGTTTTTCTACAGGAAGGGTGAATGTGCTGGAATTAATTTATAGCTTCCAGATGCTGTAGGAAGCCTTATCAAAGTTCTATGTGTGTATTGGGACACATCTGTGCCGATACTGGTTTAAGTTTCTAGTTGAAGGTTTTGTGGGAACCACAGAGTCAGGTGACCAAATGTGATGCCATTCTGTAGCCAGCACTGAAATTGTATTTAGATACTAGTGAGATATGTGTCAGCAGCACTCAGTACTCTGTCTTTGACCTGGCAACAAAGACACTCATCCACTTCATCTTGCCTTGCTTTAGCAAGTAAGTAGGGAACAGTCTTCTTCAGTCAATTAGGAAAATATAGTGAGATCAGTTATATGTTGTTTTTTTTCTGTATCCGTCTGAGTCTTTCCATTGGTGCTGTTTTATAAGTCATGTGATTGAAACTCTGGTGTTTATTGTAAATAGATATTCAGTACTTTTATGTTTTTAAATATTTATTATTAAAAATCTCTAAACATTTAATTGTGGCTGGTCTTTTAGAAAATATTTTTACTTTTGAGAGTACTTGCATTTATTTAGTGGTACTTTGGCTAAATGCTCCTGAAAGTAGACCAGTTTGTCTCATCCCCCACAAGGGGAGATAACATTTTGGGCTTGGTTCTCACCAACATGGGTGACCACTGCACCACTCCCATAATATGTTTTTCCCTGGTGAGATCAGATCATTGGACTGTCTTGTTTGAAGTCTCTATTCCACTCAACCCCCAAACCCCCCCAACCCCCCTTCCCAACTATAATCAGGTTAAAAAAATTCTCAAAAGCTGACTACAACCTCCTAATCAAGGGTATCTGCAGCTTCACACCACCACCACCCTCAGAGGATGCAGACAACTATGCTGAACAGTATGCCAATGCAGTATACAAGCACCTGTACAACTGCATAGACGTAACCATATCCAACAGAACTAAAACCTGCTCCTCAAAGAAATAAAAACCTATTTGGCGGGCATCCTCTATCAACAGGCTTTACAACAAAAGGAAGAAACTGTTGTCCAAGGGTAAGAAGGAACAAATTCCAAATTGGAAAAACTCCCTCCTTAACCTCAACAAACAAATTAGATCATTAGTGAAAAACTCCAAAGCCAATTATTAATTGAAACTAGTATCAGAAACAAAGGGAAACCACAAAATCTTCTTTTGTTATGTCAAGAACCTCCACGGCAAAGCCCAGGTTTGCTCCAAATTAGTACTTAACAGTATCAATTACACTGATCCTGTAGACTTAGTGAACTTGCTAGCAGATAGGCTCAGAACAAACTTCACTCTCGTCCCACCCAAAGGCCCTTTTGACATCCCTAATACCTTTCCTGCACCTCACATCTCTGTAGATCAAGTGTTAAAGGCCCTATCCAAGGCAAAAAACACAGCTTCCATGGGACCTGATAGTATCCCAGGCTCTATTCTTCATCATTTCCAGCAAGAACTGGCTTCACCAGTGAGCACCCTGTTCAAGCCAAAGACAAAGTACAAGCTTCATTCCAGCAGAGTGGAGAACTGCCATTGTCATCCCCTGGCATATAAGTGGTGCTACTACTGACCCTGTAAACTATTGCTTCATTAACTTGACAAGTCTGGTCTGTAAAGTCATGGAGTATATTATTATGGATCTCATAAACAAGGACATAGGCAATCTCCAAGCACTTGACCCTACCCAATTCAGATTTGCCAAGGGCAGATCTTGCCTGCTGAATCTGGTCGATTTCTTTGAGACTATCACCAAGGCTGTGGATGAGAGAAAGTCAGTACATACAGCTTTCCTTGACTTGTCTAAGGCCTTTGACACAATCTCCCACTCGAGTATCATCGAAAAGCTAACACAACTCGGGCATCATCGAAAAGCTACAACAACTTGGCGTAAATCACTATTTCATCAGGTAGGTGGCATACTGGCACATGAACAGGACCCTCAAGGTCAAAATAGGCACCTCCACCTCCTATAGCAGACCTGTCATTAGTAGAGTTCCCCAGGGATATGTCCTGAGACCTCTACAGTTTGGCATCTACTTCTCAGAGGTCCAGGCAAAGACAAAAGGCCTGTAGCTGACCAAGTTTGTGAACAACTTTAAGTTGGGTGCTGTTATTGCCTCCCCAAATGATGTTAACATATGCAAGAGGGTCTCACAGCAACTAATGACTGGTGCCATAGTCAAGGCCTCAAGCTAAACACAAAGAAATGAATGTATCATACCATTCGGCAGAAACACAGCCCCTACTGATTACAGCATCAATGGCAATCCCCTATACACACAACCTGTGGTGAGAGACCTGGGTACTCAGGTTGATAACAATCTCATATTCAATCTTCATGTAGTGGCAGTGATCAGAAAAACCTTTTGCTTGGTTTATCTCATAAGTATATGGAGTGCATCCAGAAAAAAGGAGGTTATTACCTCTCTATACTCCTCCCGCATTAGACCAATAATTGAGTATAATGCCCCATTTGTTATGTACCTCTCCAAACATCTGCACCAACTGGAAAGGCCACAGAAATACCTCACAAAGAGAATCCATGGCCTCCAACACCTATCCTATGTGGACAGGCTCAAATCATTCTACTTGGTATCATACAGATTGCTCAGAGGTAATCTGTGTCTCCCTACAAGGCAATCTCGTACTCTGAACTACTAGAGATGCTCCATATCCGTAAGTCTAACTCCACGCACATTACCTGCTCAGAAGGTATAAATATAATATGCAACATCAACAAAACCTGCTATAGAGACAGGTTTGTCTCCCAGAGGCTGCCTCTTCTCTGGAATAGACTTTCCATACAAGCCAAACAGAGTACCTCACTGACCATCTTCAAGTGCAACCTTGATGAGTGGCTGGGAAACCACAAATTTGTCCCAGGAGTTACACCTGTCTCTACTCACTGACATCAATTAATTTGTCTCTTATTATCACTGTATCTTTAAAGACATGATGGTGTAGAGTGGTGGTGATGGTGATGCTGATAGTTGTACAAGCCTTCTTACAGTGACAGATTCTGTGTTAAGAACTGTAGCTTGTAGAGCATATTGAACCCCATATAATCCTGATAAAGTGACATGCTACGTATCAACACTAACAAAACCAAATTCATGCTTTTTTACCTGTAGGGCTGTCAAGAATGGTGCTGCTACTCTGTTGTAAGTGCAACATTTTTTCATAGTGTCATTTGCTAAGCAGGTAGCACATTTGCCTTTAATTCCTGGAGGACAACAAGCCTGTCCTCTTATCAGGTACTTGCATTCATATTCCAGTACTGACTGAGAAATGCATGATTAGGGGAATGCTGTACTCCTGAGGTACCATGCTACAGATGAGACATTAAACTGAGGTGCTATCCGCATCAGTTAGTAGTAGCACAAGTAGAAGAAAACATCCTAGAACAGTTATCAGAAAGAATAAGCACTGCCTGTATCTGTAGAATTTAGGGGCAAAGTCCCAACTGCACCGCAGATGATGCATGTTGAAGTAAAGATAGTAAAAGCTGAAACAGCATAGCATTAAGTGAGGGTAAGAGTGAGTTACCAGTCTCAGTCCACACATTACCGTGATGACAAAGCTGGTCTGACGCACTGAATAACTGTCCCTATCAAGAGTGTTGGGGTTTAAGAAGGAGCATTAAGGTTCAGTTGACATGAGTAATGCATTGTAGATTGGTAAGGTGGACATGTATGCAGCATAAATATGTCTCTCTAGAAAAGCAGTGCCTATAAATATCAAGCTGTTGTGGGAAGGTTTCAGATCACAGAGGGATATGAGATACCTGCAGAATGAAAATAACTCTGGTCCCAAACATTTGTCTCATACCTCCAAGGGGCAAGAATGGACTAGTATCTTTCTTAGCCTGGATGAGGAATAAATGGGCCACAAAACTGTTGCCTTGGCCAGGGAATGAAAGGGCCACAGGGCTATCACCTTGGCCAGGAAGGGAATAGGCCACAGGGCTGTCACCTTGGCCAGGAAATGAATAGACCACAAGCTATCACTTTGACCAGGTAATGAATGGGGCCACAGGGATATTACCTTAGAGAAAGAATACATGTGCCACAGAACTCTTGCCTTGGCCATAGAATGAATGGGGTACAGGGTTCCCTCTTTGAACAAGGAATGAATATGCCTGATTGATGCCCTAAAGGAAGAATGCGTGAGTTTAACAACAGCTGTGAGAAGCTCAAGGGAATGGTAAGAATAAGAAAAAAAAAAAACAAAGAATAAAAGAAAAAAAATTAAGTGACCTTTATTATTTATTTGTTTGTTCATTACAGACATAGACGTTATATTTTAATAATAGAACCAGTAATCAAAATACAGACAGCAGCTGACAGTATTGTTTTTCAATGCATACGTTTCCATTTACTACATTACAGTTCTATTGTTTTTTTACCTCATCCACATTTTATCATATAGAGGTCCTTCACATCTTCTATTCCATATATTCCACAAATAAATCATTATTTGTTTGTTATTTTCCTCTGTTTAGCTATTTCAGCAATCAAAATATCCATACACAAAATCCTGGCATCTGTTTAAACTATAATATCAGGTGCTGTACTGTTTGATGTTCTTTACTGCAACATTTATTTCATATTCTCTTTCTTCTTCCACATTGTATTTAGTTTCTGCCTTAACTGTCAGTGTTCCGTGGATTAAATGCCACAAAAAGCGCATACTTTGCTATTATAATATATTTTTCCTCTTACTGTTATCATTATCCGAATGATATCGCCTATACATTTCTCAGCATGATCTTTTATAGTAATATCCCATTACTTACCTACACAAATTCAGACCTGATGAAGCAATGGTTACCATTGCGAAAGCGCTCACCATTTTGTATTAAAAAAAGATTTTACTTAGTCATGGTTCAGCTTCTTTATTCCAGCTACCTTCCTACTGGGCACCTGTGTTTCAACGTTTTCAACTTCTGGGCTGGTTTGGATTTATTTGTTTGCTGCATATGCTAATTGCAGTGACTACTTTATTGTATCTGTATTTTCTGTTCTGTGGTTGTCACACTCCATTTTACTTCTTTTACAATAATATTATAATGCAAATAGTCAGATGTTTATTGACAGCTTTGTTTTATATCTTTTTGTATCACTATACCCTCACAATATCTCTATTACCTATTGTTCAACATATAGAGGCTCCATTTATATCTCTCTCTGCAACCCCACATATACATTAATATTTATGTAAGATGTCCCATAATACCTTCTGACTGACTACATCAATAGCATCTATATCTCATATTACTGCTGGTACATCCCTCTTAACTACATCTACTGCTTTTCTGATTGGCCATAAACTCTCTTTTCTTTCTTTTCCCCAAGTAGAATTGGCTTATTTTGCATCTCATTACCATATACTTATTTATCCTGTTATTCATTACTTTTACCTTCATCTTAAATTCACATTGTCTATTTTTTCACTATTCTGCCCTTGATATATCATAATTAAAATCACCCCTCTACACCTCCTTAGTTATTTGTGCTAAACCAAATCCTAACCATGTCCCTATGTCTAACCTTAATTCTACACCTTACCTTAAAAATAAACATTTTCTATAGCACTACCTCTACACAAGAGAGGGCCAGACACACAAACATACACCAACACATCTCCATCCCCATACCTAGCCCTTACCCTAGCCCTAACACACATATACAAAAATGTGTGCATGCACACACACACACACACACACACACACACACACACACACACACACACACACACACACACACACACACACACACACACACACACACACACACAAACACACACACACTAAAACTATGCACTTATCTAAACATTACTTTAACCCTAGCCTGAAACCTTAACCCTGACCTTAACCCACAAACACACACTCACTAAATCTATGCCATTAAGTAAACCTTACCCTAACTTAACTCACACACACACACTCTCACACACACACACACACACACACACACACACACACACACACACACACACACATACACACACAGTTAAAGCTATGCATTTACCTAACCCTTATCCTACCTTTAATCCCCAAACACAATCACAGACATTACCCCCCAATCCAAACCCTACTTAACCTTTTCCTGTAATGCTAACATTCATAATTCTGAATGTTGAACAACTGCACTGTTGGCTAATTTGTATAACCCTTTGCAGTTATCAAACAAACATACATCGGTACACTTCAGGGGAACATCTCCAGCACAGTTCTGCAAGTACAATCATTACTGTGGAAGAACAATTCCTAGGGGTTTCATACATTCAGTTTTACCCTCATTGTCCTTTTGTGTACCATGCAAATAATAGTCATAATTCTAATACAGTCTGTGTCATGCCTTTCATGTGTGTGACGAAGCAACTCAGCTACCTATGAAGATAAAACTCTGCTCTAGCCTGCTGCACTTTTGCTTTTGATATATTAGTGTCCTTGCATTTTATACTGGTTATGCCATTATTTGATAACTGCATCATAAATATCATCTATTTTAGTCTATTTTTTTCTCTTGATTCTAAGACTTAAACTATGTCTGAAGTGACTGCTTCCATTAAAAATATGCTAGTATCTAATAAGTGAGTGCATTATAATAAAAGTGGAAACTGGCTGGGCATATTTTTACTGATTTATCTACGTTTCATTCCAATGCAGCAAATGTGATAGAAACAAGACCAGAACAAATCTTCTGAAAATGTGAGTTTGCTTTTATAAATGCATTCAGTTACACAGGAAATTTACAAAGCATCATACCAGCTGCTATACTAAATGGCTTTAACATTAAAAAAAAGTTACATTAGCAAACATGAGAACATGAATTCTGTTTAACATTAGATGGCAAACATATACACTGGGTACTTAAATGAGAATTTTTAAGCAATGCTACTCCTCTCTCTATGCTATGTTTGCAGAAAATGAAGAATATAAGAAACCATTTTCACACAAAACAACTGTGTGTAAGATTCCATTCATGAGTGTGATGTTCATATAATGCAATATATCCTAACAAGGAGAAATTATGGATCACTCTTCATTTGAAATCGGGTCACTAGTAATATCATTCAGTGCATACTTTAACCCTAAAAATTCTAATAGAATGAAATTTTGATTTTTTTTTTATAAGGAACATTTATTGGAGCTTGAACCACAATGCTTTTACATAACGTAAATATTGATATATCACAAATTGATTTAAAATCTTTCCTTTTAAGTTTGCTACTATCTAGGGTACTTACCTGCCCAATGCAAAGGATAAGACAGAGAATTGAAACGTTAACACAGTGAAACATTTTCAGCTTCTTATCTCTTTCAACCTAAGGTTAATTTGTGACAATTTTATTTTGTCTGTTTTCTTAGGTAAGCCCACTGGACTGTGTCCCTCTTTTCAAGGGTAACACATGAGCACTCTCTGTTAAGGGGTTTGCTAATAGTCACACAGTAGGAAAAACAAGGTAGAAAGAATAAAACCCTGTAGTCTTTTGACTACAGGAATAAATTAATTAAACCTCTGTGCTGCCAGACCTTTTGGTAGCTGTTAAATATGTGTATTTTACTGATATTAAGTCCGCAGCAAAGTGATCATTTCACTAATAAGAGAGTGGGGTACTGGTTTATACACAGCAGAAATGTACATTTGTTTATATTTACTGCACATACATTGGAGGTGCTTTGATAATGTCACACTCTGCATGTTTAAGCTACATTACATGAAACAACATGTTTACAAATGCATCCTGCAGAAGAAATAAAGACAAGCAGTTTACAGAGTACAAACTTCAATGTACTTGGCTATCAAAATCCAGATTACAAAATTAAAACGAGTTGCTGATTATTAAATCCTGGACATTGCCCCATGACTCCAACGTATTACTTGTAAATGTCATGTTATCTGTCCCTTTAAACCACTAGAATACAAGCGATACACAATGGTCTATTTGTATAGTCAAGGCTGTACTCCACATTGTGACATAGAGCTGGAGCATATGTCATGTGGCTAAATGATCTTAAACTAAGGCATAAAAAATGATGACCCAAATGGTGCTACAAAGCCCAAAGTCTAATTATCTTACCTGGTAAGTGCCAAAAGACGCATTTAGGTGTACAGGTTGTAAGAAACTTCTCTCTGTGCATGTTTTTCAATTCCTGTATGTGTAGTTAATCAATATAAATTTAAATCAGAACATATCAGAAAATGGTAGTAGAAGTAGCCATCTTAAAAACATCCTAAATGTTTTGATTTTTATTTTAATGCAGGATGTTTCAAAGTTCGTTACTTCTACTATCATTTTCTGACTTTTTTTTTATGCTTTTTAATGTATAGTGATTAACTAGACATACAGGAACTGAAAAATCTCCGCACAGAGAAGTTTCTAACACTGTTTTGTTTTGGATCCACTATAATTGTATTGTTGGTTGTTTGAGAGTTAGGGGATACCACAGAAATTGTTTGTTTCTTATTTAGGTTTATATGTTGGTTACCTGTCTGAAAGTAGACTACAGTTTCAAGTATTGTTCTGTTTTCATTCTACAGCAAGGCATTTCTACATATTTTAACATTTAATAAACTGGTGCAGCTACATCCATGTGAAACAATATTTCGACTAAATAGTTTCTCGTCTGTTTAAACAGTTGCTAGTGTTATGTTGAATAAATAAATAAAAAAAAATAAATAAATAAACAAATAAATCTACTCCAAGCTAATTTTTAGGTATGTATTCATTTTTTATGACACCAGCGGAAGTCAAAATTAGCATTCGAACCATCAACAATCAGTCAACAATTAGTAAATTGAAAACAAAGTGTGGTTAACTAGTAAACAGGAATTTTTATTGGACTTCGGAATTAAATGTAGTGAAGATAAAGTATATCATGGTACTATCTATTAACTTTACTAGGGAATTGTTTCTAGGCCTCAGGAAGCCTGTAAAACATTAAATCATCTATTATTTGTATACAACTTCAGTTAGAAAGTTATATTATTCAGTATGCTTATCTTACATATAAAAATTAACTTTGAGAGGTTAAAAGCTGAGTGAAGTGTTCATAAAATTGCTATATCCTTTGAGTGTGATAAATTACCTTGAAACATTAACAGTGTTACATCCTCTAGATATAACTTTTTTGTGATACTAAATGTTTTATATGAGATTTGTTCTGATATCAGCACTTTGGCATTGGTTCAGTGCTCCACAAAACTCAAACAATTCCCTAAGGAACTACAGTAAATATTATTTAAATAAAATAAAATATGAGATTTAGCAGTGACATTAATTTTCTGAAGAATAACATTTCTAGCATTATAATGCTTGGCATTATTTCATGTTTGCTGTTCCCACAGTTATGTTACAGAATCATATCTAAATATATTTATATCTATCTATATCTATTGATCTCTCTGTGTGTGTGTATATATATATATATATATATATATATATATATATATATATATATATATATATTTGTGTATGTGTGTGTGTGTGTATGTGCGTGTGTACATATATACCACATGATTGAGTTTTTGCAAGCTCAAAGCTTTGAATGGAGATTGTGGTACAGCGGGGATAGAGAAATTCATCCTTTGCTTCACTGCTGTGCGATCTTGGAGTTGATATATATAATTTGCATGGAGTATGGCAGTGCAGGAAGGCTTGCCTCATGCATAAATGTAAACAAAAAAAAACATATTTTTGTGTTTTTTTTTTTTTTTTTTTTTTTGTAATATTAGAGTTTTCAGAAACTAGAACATATGGTCTCATCCGAATGTGTTACAAGTTTCTGAAAACTCGAACATCTGACATAGATTTACACATACACACACACACACACACACACACACACACACACATATATATATATATATATATATATATATATATATATATATATATATATATATATATATATATATACATATAAACAGAACAAAATTCAAAATTCAGTGGTTGACTTAAAAGCAGAAATGTATATTTGGATAAACAGTTCCGACAATCAAAGCTTAATTGCCAATGTCTACATGTTCCTAAGTATAAAAGAGAACCAAATGCTGTTGCTTGATGCTGCATTAAAAATGAAATTACATTATGTATATATAAAATAAACGGCAGCATAAACATTACTGATATGAATATCCCTGTATACATAAGAAAGAAAGAAAGAAAAAAAGAAAGAAAGAAAGAAAGAAAGAAAGAAAGAAAGAAAGAAAGAAAGAAAGAAAGAAATGGAAAAAAGCAAAATGACCTGAAAAAGTGAAGTAGGCTGTGATGTTGATGGATTCATGTTAACTCACTAACACCAGTGTTGATAAACATAAATTTATTGAAAAATATTCACCAAAGCTGCCTTCAGTGGAGGCAGAGCCTAGATGGTCAACTGAGAGCAGTGAATTTTGAGAGCTCCATAAACTAGTATAATATTAAAGTAACATTTTATTATTTTCAAGTTTAAAATGTCAGAAATCTATAAATAAGCTACTAAACTACATAAATATCAATTTTGGTAGATATACACAAAAATTTTCCTGTCAAGTAACTTCGAAATATATTGAGTCACTGAATATGAACAACTCAAGGAATTCTCATCCAGATGCTGCTTTGAAAAAAGAACTGCAATTGATGACATCTACCTTACAGGTACTATCTTTAAAGATGGATGGCTTTAAAAATGACTTAGAAAACCTCAAATTAAATTCTCAAAAACAGACATACTCTTAAGGAACTATTACAGCAACACCATACAAAAATAACAAATATACAGACTTCTCTAAATGACATTGAAGGGAAACTCAAAGAGGAAGACTTCCAAAAAGAATTTCTGCTTAAACAGACTACATGGTTGCTTAACAAAATAGATGACTTAGAAAACAGGTAAAGGAGAAACAACATAAGGATCTTTGGTCTGCCTGAAAACACTGAAGGAGAAGACATTATTTCATTGTTAACAATCTGGATACCTGAATTTTTAGACTTGAAAGAGGGACTTTCATTTGGAATTGAAAGGGCACATAGAGCACTGAGGAAACATGCTTCTAACACAACAAATACTCCACCTAGATCCATAGTTATAAAATTTCTTTCATTTCTGGACAAGCAACTAATATTAATATCTGCTTGGAGAAAATCACCCTTAAAATACAATCAAAGCCTGATAAGGTTTGACAATGATTATTCTTCCAGAATACTAGAATAAAGGAAAAAAGTCTGGCCAATAATAAAACTGTTGAAACAAAACAACATTAAAGCACAGCTGGCCTTTCCAGCCAAGATAAAAATAACTTTTGCCAATGAGATGAGAACCTTAAATTACTTAGAAGAAGCTACTATAGTCATCAAAAATAACAACATAGTGTCTATCCCAGAAGAAATGGAATGGATCGCCCCTACTCTTAAAATAATAAAAGAAACAAATTATTGGACTGATGCTAGAAAGAAGAAACAAAAAACTGATTCCAAGATAGCTGCCCCCAAACAAATAACTCTTACAACTACATCTCTCAAAGTATCAACTAATACGGTACATCACTTGTCATCTGTTTTTATTTTAAAAAAGGAGGGTTTCTTAAACAACTGAGAAACAGTAATGATTTATTCAGAATGTTCAAAGAGTCCAGTAATTCTTCACAAACAATGGTTGGTCAAGATGGGTTACTATTTATATTATATATAAGCCAGACAAAGCAACATATAATACAAACATAGAAGTTTCTATTCCCCTACTTGAATTCAGTGAATACTTATCTTGTTCATTTGTCATTGATTTTAATAATAATAATTTAAGTAATTAATTAACTAATTCAACAAGGTACCATTCATCAAAGTTCAGACTCAAATGTAACAAATTAACATCATATATAATAACAGTAACAGAGACTAATGCTTTCTTCGGTTAAAGTATGATTTAGAAATGTCTTGTATGTCCTGGTTAAATAATAATAGCAAGCTCTTAGTATAAATGTCTTCATTATTCTGTCTTAATGAAGTTAATACCAATTATGGCAGGTATCATAGCTTCGAGTGCTGTTTGATTAAGCCTGACATGGTGTGTGTGGAAGCAGCTGTGTCTGGCAGTTGTTGTATGTTGCCGTTTACGTCTCCTGGAAGCTGTGTGTTGCGGCTTGTGATCAAGGTTTACTAATGCTTATGTATTAGGAAGAGAAGGCATTTGATGTTTTAGCCTGGATCCGGGGGAAGAGGATAGATAAAACTGATTTGTTATATTTTGGCAGAGAATAGTTTGTTTATACATCTACTGAGTGAGAGGTGGGAAGGCTGGAAGAATGTGTTATCTCTTGTGGCGGCTTCTTGGGAGGTTTTTTTTTTTTGATCTGTTTGCTCTCCATTCTTTTCCTGGCTGCTGCCTTGCCAAAAGGGAGGTAATTTAGGCTAGAAGTTGCAGTGAAGTGAAGCTTTGCTTCAGGTGCATCATGAGCCTCTGGTATGCAGTACATGGCACACTAACAGAAACAGACACTCCCGGGTTGCTATGGTAATGGAGACAGAGTGACAATAATGCTTAATGGCTCTGAGGAGCCTCCGAGATAATTCTCGGCAATGAAGTTTTTGGTTTAAAAAATATATATGTATATGTATATAATAAAGGGGCTGTTTTAAACCACATGTACACATATTGATGGTCTCCCAATACTTTGTTTAGCTCATTAAGTTTATTCTTGATTAAAAAAATAAAATAAAATAATAAGCACAATTTTATATTTAAAATGTATTTTGGTCCAAACACATTAAGGATTTACATAAGAGTGGATGTCTTAGTTATTGTGAAAGACTAAGAGCACTTGGTTTTGTGCAGTACCTTTTGCAGTGGTCTGGGAGGTGAGCTTGTTCAGACATGTTGGGCATATGGGAATAGCTGATTGTAGGGGTGTTTGGGGTTGCCGGAAAGTAGTAGAGGGTCATCAAATTTCCTTCGTGGAAGTATCCATGGGAATGTAAGACGTGTTGAATGGTTCACTGGCAGAGTGTCCACTGCATGGAACAGGCTGGTAAAATGGAACAGGAAAAATATTGGTTTGGATGCTTTAGGAACAGCTTGGAAACACACCACATGAACTAGTGAATGGTATTCTGGCAAAACTGGATGGGCATTGTTGTCTGTCCTTGAAATACTGATATATGTGTATGTAACAATGTAAATATAACAAATAAGAAACTAGAAGGGTCTCATAATGTAAAGTCTATGGACTGTATAACCATGCTTGGAAGGAGCTAATAATAAGAATAAGCATTACAGCTTGTGTCTCGCAAATAACTAAGCAAAAGCCAAAAAAAAAAAAAACAATACACACAATAGTTATGTAATGTATGATTTTAGTAAATCTAAACATAAAATATATAATCATTATATAAGATGAAGCAGTCTGCTGAATTTAGATATTAGAGACAGGATTTAACAACATGGGCTTGTATATAATAACACTACTGTCAACTTATCATAAATGACATACATTACATTGAACATCAAGGGGAAGCATGATGATTTGTTATATAAGTAAATGTACATACCAAGTCATATAATTGCGTTAACTTGAATTGTGGTTTTGTAACCCATCTTGAACTTACATAATACTTAAGCTGTTACCAAGGTAACTAATGTTTTATACATGACATCAAATTGACAAAGTTGTTCAAGGGAAACAACAAAAACCTGAAATAGGAATGTCACAGAATGCAACAATCACATTCTGAACAAATAGTATTCAATTGACAATAATCACTCAGTTTATCCTTTGCTGATTATACAAAATAGAATGTTGCCATTTAAATCTAAAAACTTTCAGTATATGCCATAAAATGGCAATTTATCAACATGGAAAGGGAACTTGTAATCATTAATCACAATAAGTGAATTTGTTGTTTTAACCTATAATTTCATTCATTTTTTAATAAGAAATGACAGATATAAAAATTCTTATGTGTAGGGAATGGGGGAAGAGGGATGTACTGATAATTAAAATGCACTAACTTTCATCAATGTTCACATAAAACAAACTTGATGCTTTAAGTAAGTTAACAACAAACAAAGTGATTACTTAAATGCTGGCAAACAATGAAATATAACTTCTGATATATCCAGTAAAATACATTGTATTATAAACATTAGGTATAAATATTATTACTATCTATTGATATTAAGTAATTAGTTTGGAAAGACTTTCCCCGGGGTTCATGAAGCTCGGCGCAAGGACGGCATTAGGCTTGTGCTGGCCATGCAGCATAGAGATGGCACAGTAGCACCATATGCATATTAATGAAGGCACGCTGCCGCCACATCCACGTGCATAGGAAACATGCACGAGTGCATGGGGCGTCTCAAAGCACCACACAGAGGCGTGGACATGTAGGCTATTTATGTGCAACCTAAATTGCTGAATATTACAGCCTGCCTCCAATAGTAATCACACCTGTCAGTGTCTGTGCATACTGAAACGTATGCAAAGCATGCAAGACAGTTTTGCGAACACAAAAATAAGAAGCAAACACAAATGCACGTAGCTGAATATTGAGTCCCCATCCCACGAACAAATGACATTTAAAACCCCATGCCTGTATTCTATTGTAGTGTTGATAGTTATACCAAGTGGAAGCGAAACACATCGTGTTAGCGTGCTAAGTCTAGCTCAATGGTCAGGGTTACCACCTGTCCTAGATTGTGAGGGACAGTCCCCCTCTGGACAGTTGTGTTCATACCAAAACCATTATAAATGTAAAATATCCTACGATCGTAGGACATAATTACGTCCCACATCTTATGTAATAGACACATACAATAGTTATTTCCATATGTAACATACCTACATGTTACCAGAAATAGAATAAGCAAGTAAATGAAACAGCAGAAGCAGCTAAACTGCTACAACAATAAGCTTACATTTAGGCATAAAACAAAAGTACTATCCATTGTACTAACCGTGGGTATGTGTTGGCCTGTAAAATCTGATGCGTGTCCCGAATATATCCCATCCTGGCCATATGAAAAGGTGGCAACCCTACCAATGGTCAGAGCATTCACCCAAAATCTGCCCATTTGCGATTCAAGGTGTCCTTGTTAGGATGGGCCAAAGATGAATGGGTATTACCCAGGTCTACCTACCGTGTCATGAAAGATAAGTATTTATGTGTACCTATGTGCGTGATGTACAGCATGTGGAAGGTGAAAAAGGCTAGGGTAGTCCTCACAACTATACAGGTGCCAGAGATATGTAGTGTATGCAATGTGTTATCTTGACCATGCTATGGGCCATCAACCAGAGAAGGGATGGATGGAGTGTGTGGAATATGGGTGTAGGGGGGGACGGGTAATGTAATAATTCGCCAAGGGGAGACTGTGTTGGATGCACAATAGGTGAACTGGAGGTATATGAGCAGTGGGTGAATCAGAAAGAAACACAAAGAACAAACATACACATCCGCAATACAAACTGACAGGCCATACTGTAGAACACAATCCCACAAACATATGAATATTAAAATGTGCGATACACATGTACAGAAACGTCACCGGCACATACCCACATAACGGTCTGGCCTGAACTGAGCCATCCAACCACAACACACCTGGATGCATAATTGAATACCCATCATCCCCTCTACAGAACACAACCCCCCCATTCCTGAACATCCACCAAATCCAGCCATACTCGGGCTGCCAGCTTGGCACAGCCATATCTGCACATAGTGACCAGTACTCATATCTAGTAGGCAGTCTCACCCTAGGCAGTCTCAGAATTGCAAACTATGTATCCCTTGCATGTATAACCCTATCACATTTTCATAAATCCAAAAATATGGAAGTTTATTGGTCTGTTCAATTTTTGGATATCCCTCATGTGATAAGTATCCTGTGTAAACATCAGACTTGGTGTCACAATACGATGTCCAGTCCTGTAGACACCTGGACACAAGTTGTATGTGCAGTAGTGGTTCACGAGACTGCTCAGCCTCCAGCCTGTCATGCAGAACCTAATACCTGGGATTAAACACCTGACCGTGATGCACGGCTCCCCACATGCATTATCGAGACTATATACTTTACACATTCGCATAGTGGCAGTTGTATATAGGGTGATTAAGGCGCTGAAATAAGCAGGGTACCTCCTGTCCCACTTTGTGAGGGACAGTCCCTGTTTGGGTAGGTGTGTCCTGACCAAAAATAATACAATGGCAAATGTCCTGTGATTGTAGAAAATAATTATGTACCATATTTCATGAAACAGTTGCATAAAACAGTTATTTCTGTATGTAAAATATGTAAATCTTACAAGAAACAGAATAAGCAACTAAACTGCTACAAGAATAAGCTCTCATCTAGGAAAATAAATAAAGTTCTAAACCCTGTACTGAAGGTAAGTATGTGTTGGCCTGAAAAATCTGGTGTGTCCCGAATATATCCCATCCTGGCCATATGAAAAGGTGACAACCCTACCGATGGTCAGAGCATTTACACAATAACTGGTCAGCCTCTTAATCCCCCCTAAAACCAGTGATGTTTGGAGGAAAGGTGATGAATTACACTGAATCAATAATGACAATAATTAAGAGTAATAGACGTCTTTTACTTCAGAAAATAAGTATTAATACATATGCTCTGATTCTGTCAATGTTTCAAGTTAATAGTACTAATATTTTAAAAGTGTCCCTGATTTGTCCTTGCCTTATCCCTGTTACTGTTGAACTTAGTCCCTGAGTGATTGAGAGGTCCGTACACATATGTACACCAACCAACTGTCACATTTGTTGCCAGTACTGTTGAATACCTGTAGTGAAGTCATATATCCTAGCTGCCATCCATGCGGAATGTACCACGGATGGTGTACTGGTCAAACCAGTGACTAAGGTGTGTCTGTTTCTGGGTCCAAGCCATGCAAGGGCCACTAATTTTATATGATAGCCAGAATAATGTCCATCGGATATAGGGAGGTAAAGCCAGCGGGGATGTGCGGCGGACATTCAACAGTATGGGAAATGTAAATAGGTATGTAGGTGTATATGTATGTACAGACAGATAGATATATATATATATATATATATATATATATATATATATATATATATATATATATATATATATATATATATAAACCAAACCATTGACTGCATGGTTTAAAAAGGTGCACGGACTCACGAAACATCCAAAAAACTTCCAGCACTCGAAAAATAAGAAGTCAGGGCTATGTAAAAGGTTTTTAATCCACCACGATCTTCCCCAGACCGGTTTCACTATTCAAAGCATCATCAGTGAGTACATACAAGCATGAACTTCACGCTAATATAGGGCGGTTGACATACGCCCACTTAAAGCAATATGCTAAAGTGTAGTTATTTTCAAACATACAAACCGCACATATACATATATATATATATATATATATATATATATATATATATATATATATATATATATATATATGTCCCCTAATTTCTACATTTACACATTGCCCCTTACCAAAAATATCTAACCAAAAAGAATAATGTAAAAGGCAATAGATTTCTTGGAGTCTTGGGTTATATTTTCTATCGATGACTAAAGAAGTGTATTTTGGGCATATAGGAGGTAGCTACGTGATCTTCAAATGGTGGAAAGCTTTGACTTGACGAGATTTATGGACCAAATAATAGCAGACAAGGATGATGTCTCCATTTTTTCTACAAAAACGGTTACTACTTTGGGTGTACACAGTGAAGTTGGTTTATTCGATAGCTCAACAGATGTGACTGACTGTTTCAAACAAATGGGGCAGTTGTCCCGTAAGGTACGTTCCTTAATTTGGCACAATAAACTACTAAAAGCTTATTTACAAGCTAAAGTGGTCCCTCGGGGTTTGAGGGTCCATATGGAACCAGATGTAGGGTCCGAGGACCGCACCTTTATGCAGAAATGGCGTGGTGTTCAGCTAACGGCCTCTAAAATGTTTATGGAACTGTTAGTAGAATATTATGATTCACAGTTGGTGGATCTGAATGCAAAATTACAATCTTGTAAGGAACGTACGCTTATGTTTATTGATAACAGGCAGTATTTAGAACTTTATACTCAGTTCAAGTTGGACATGGATAAATATGACCGAGAACAAAGAAGTTATCCAACGAAACACAAACTGCAGGCAAAAGGATTTATTTCGAATAGATGTAAAGCGCTTTTCGTTGCTCGCAATGTGAGCAACTTCTTCAGACAATTACACACCCACCTAATTACAATTTATACTCCCTTCACCAGATCTTGAAGAGGTTAGTGCAAACACACTTTCTAGCACTTTAAAACTACTAGACTCTAAGCTTTTAAATATAAAAAAACTACAGCTAGAGGTCAATTATTTTGAAGAATGCTGTAGGCTACGTATAGTCCCTAAAGGGCTAAGACATTTTACTTACCCAACTGGATTGGTGGCAAATTCTGTTTTCCACTTAGAACTTATTAAGCTCTTTAACGAACAAGGGCTTGCACTTTTGGAATGTATTATTAATCACTACAGACTACAGATTGTTGAACTGTCTAAGGAAGTGGAAGACATTAATGGTTCTATTATTAACCATAAAGACTTTCTCAGATATAGGTTCGACTATGATAGAATGTTTACATCAATTGAACAACATTTAACTAAGTTAAAGGCCACCAAAATTAAGAAAATTAGTAGGGACAGGTTCGCTTACGACAATGGAAAAGCTTTCCCCAACCCACCGGGATCACAGACTGCTCTTGTAGACACTAAGACCAATGATCCAGAAACATTGGATTCATTTATTCACGACCAGGACAATAGCCTTGACTGTGATACATACAACTCCACTAACAAACAAAATAGGAATAAGAACACTTGGGCTGGTAGGCTAAGAAATGGACGACAAGGTTATTACAACCGAGGGCAACATAGTGACCAACTTGTACAAGAAGGAACCAATGACCAGTACCAGGACAACTCGAACTTGGGGGCGATTCCCAAAAGACACTTTGCCAACAACTATAACTCTAATAACCAGCAAAACCAACAGCAAAAAAACAAATATGGTCCATTTACCAAACTGAAGAGATAGACCAAGGAGTAAATAAACCTGCAGTTATTAAGAACAAGGCAGGGGACTTTTTGGTCTATAATTTTTCATGTGTGGACATTGAACCTTCTTTGGTAGAACTGTTTTCTAGAGGACTTACATTTGTCCCTAGTAATCGAATGGACCTAGTACAATCTATTAAGGACCTTAAATTATTTGTAAGAAAACTGAATCTTAGTATACTATTGGGTGAGTCACCAGCCCTACAGGAGCCTCTTAAAGTAGTTAGTGAATATAATCCTGTATTACATCCTACTCTGTCTACTTTTGAACAAATAATGGAACTTGACTTGTGTAGTTTACACAACACCTCACAGAATGGTATTTACAAAAAACCAAAATACTCTAAGAATATAAGTGAAGATGAAAAATCAGCATTGGCGACTTTCAAAACACTTAACATCAGAGCGATTAAACCTGATAAAGGTGGAGGGCTTACCTTATTTGATAACTACGACTATGTCGACAGAGTAGAAAAAATACTAGCTAATGATACATACAAAGAAGTATCTATTAATGAGGTGAATACTGCCCATATAATGATTAAAGGCTATTATAGTGACCTGTTTATGGATGGTTATATTGATATACACATGTACCAGTATATTACTATTAACTGGCCCAAAATTCCAGTTATGTTTGCAACACCCAAAATACACAAAAACATTTTAGATCATTAATGAAACTCAACCACATATGGATCAGCTAAACTAGTGGACAACATTCTCAAAAAATACTTAGTTACTGAAGGTCAAGTATGCAAAGATTCATGGTCTTTTTTGAAGAATCTTGATAATATCACATATAGGGAAGACCATAACTTTGTCACCATTGATGTTATAGATTTATATACGTCAATTCCCCATTTGGAAGCAATAGAATGGGTTAACCTTTTTTTACTTAAAAAAGGAGCTCCAGCTAATGAAATCTTTGCAGTAACCACCTTACTTGACATAATTTTGACAAACAATTTTTTCACATTCAACGACAAACTGTATTTGCAAAATGGGTTCACCCCTCTTGAGGCAGTTTAGCAAATACAGTTATGGCTTATTGGGAAGACCAATACTTATTCAAAAATGCCGAATGGGCTCCCTACATTAAGTATTATACTCGTTTCCTCGACGATATCTTCATCTTATTTGGAGGAGACACAAGTATAGGGGTCAAATTTCTACACTACCTTAACAACACTACAGAATTTTTTAAATTCACATCCAATTTTCAGAATCACTCTATTGATTATTTGGACGTGAATTTATCAAAAGACTATGTTAACAAACAATATTTTTCTAAGATACATAGGAAAACAACTTTTCCATTACATTAGCCTTCATCCAACTAGTCAAAAGAAAGGTATTGTGAAAGGCCAGCTAATTCGAGCAGCTCGAATGACTACATATTTTAGCGATTTCGAGCTTGAATGCAACCTTCTTACAGACTTCTTTTGTGAAAGAGGCTATCCTTGTGACTTTGTAGAAGAGATAGTCCAGGAAGTGAGGTATAAAAGGATTAATGGTACTATATTACCCATTCTTAACCAGACTAGTGATAGAGGAGTTGAAGTAACCTTTAAGGCAAATCAGGACAACTTATTAGAAGAAGTAGATATGGAGGTGAAAACAACGGAACCTAATAAAGCTTTTAAACTTAGTTTCATAACTACATATAGCTTAGAAAGTGATATTATTAAAAAATTACTATTTAAAAATTGGAACTTGATTCAGCAAGATAGGAGTATTTCTTGCAAATTAGGTGAACTTCCTATAACAGTATACAGGAGAGGGAACAACTTGAAAAGTATTTTAGAAGGTAATTATACAAAAAACTTTAGTAGGAAGAAAGGTATGACCATATGTGAAAGTTGCAATATGTGTAAACACATGATCAGTGGAGAACAGATAAACATTAATAATGTTAAACATCAGGTGAAATATAGAATGAACTGTCACTCTAAACTTATAGTGTATGTGGCTTCCTGTATAATATGTATAGCCTTCTATATTGGAAAAACTGAGAGGCATTTTAAGGAAAGAGTATACGAACACACATATGCTATACAAAATGGAAAAACAGACAATGCGTTGGCCAAACATACTTTAGCAAATCCAGGCCACAATTTTAAATTTATGGCAATAGACCAGATACAGACTAGTATTAGAGGTGGCCCTTATAACTTGCTACTAGAGGAAAGAGAACTATTCTGGCAATGGCGTACAAACACATTTGTCTACCCAGGTTTAAATGACCACTGTAATATTAGTTGTCTACTTAAACTAAGGAGTTTGAACAGGAAATAACAACTTAATACCTTTACTTCAACTTTAGCATGGTCATACTACCCTACTTAATAGTTTTCCTTATATTATTATAAGAACTAAGTATTAGGTCTGTTATTGTTCCATCTTGACGACATACCTTAAAATACTAGATTGTGTTTAGTGGTTATTAATACATTATGAAATAGTTTTTGCTTGTAAGATTGCTTATATGCATTTATTGTTGACCTTGTTTAAAGTCACTTGACAACTTAAGGTGATTAGACACTATATTGAAAATATGCACTTACATATAGCAAAATAAGTAGAACTAATGTAGAACCACATCTTTTATACACACTCCTGTGTATCGTACAGTGACCTTGTATAATATTTTCTAGGATATTTTCGAGGTTAATTTGAACAGTATCATACTTTAATACTTAACACACACTTAATATATATTTACAAAAATACTTAAATATTTATATACTTATTTATAAGTTAATAATACAGTGTATAGTAGTTTATAATAGTAGTTAATAATATTAGTGTTTACTGGAACTGAAACATTTTGGGTGGCTATTATACTATTTGAACAGAATTACAGTTACTAATATTACAAGTTGACTTTTAGAACTGTTAATGTAGGAGCAGAACCCTATGCTGGGAACCTTTGTTCGAGAGATAAATATCCTTGAATATTTTTGTAGGAGCGGACCTATTTTTACTGACAATTGTTTGGCTTTATAGTTGTGTATATATTTATACATACACACACAATTATATATGTAGCTAGTAGGCTTTTGCGAGTTGATGCAGTTTTTAACAGTTTCTTCTACTTCTTTTTTATAGTTTTTTCTTCTTTTTATGTAGAAAAATATATACTGATTAGAAGATGTTATCTCTGAAAGTATACTTTTAAAGTACAATTTTTAAAAAAACAGCTTCAAGAGACATGTTGAATTGTTTTACTTATTTATTGTTGATGTAACTCCATCACTTTAACCCACAATTGATGTATTAAACTTTTGGTGAAGGAGTATAAATTGTAATTAGGTGGGTGTGTAATTGTCTGAAGAAGTTGCTCACATTGCTAAAAGCTGCTTTTACATCTATTCGAAATAAATCCTTTTGCCTGCAGTTTGTGTTTCGTTGGATAACTTCTTTGTTCGTGGTTTGTCTTTTAACTTGGTTTGCTAAAATATGACCGAGAACTACAGAGTCGTAAATTAAAGAAATACATGAGGGATGTTAATGATTACAAAAATGATGTTTTTACATGGAAAAAACGGAAGCAAGGTGTTCGTTTTTCACGTAATGTTACTGGTGCTTCTAAACATAAGAGGGCCAGCCCTGTTTTACGACGAGCCATGGCATCTACTACATCAGGAAATTCTTCCAGCTACTCTAATACTGATACTGAAAATGAAGTGGGGGAGAGTGATCCACCCAAGTTACCAGACCCTAAAAGGTCCAATATCCCTTTAGGCGAGGGGGTCGCAAACATCGAAACCAGCGACATAGAACAGTTGTTCCTGACCCATCTGGCAACACAATCCATTCAGGATTTATAACTGTATCTGAGGACATTGGTGTTAATGATGATAACAGCTTAGTGATAAATTTGTCACAATGTCATTCTGATGAATGCCAATTACAACTGTTAAATAAAGGTTTGGGATATGTACCTTCCTTCTATGTATCACATTTTGATACAATAAAAGATATTAAGCAATTCACCAGACAATTGAATCTGAAATATTTTTTTGCTCATCAGGAAGGGCAAAGTACAGAAACAATGGGTGAACACTTTTATTTCAAACAATCTACTTTTCAGCCACCATATAACACAGTAATCAAAATGTTTGAACAATTGATTAAGCAGGAGCTACAGGCTAACCAAACACATATTTTTACACATTTTTCTCATAATTTATCTAAAACAGAAAGTCAGGCAATACAGTCTTTGGTGGAAAATCAGAATATTATCATAATAGGAGCAGATAAAGGGGGAGCCACAGTAGTTTGGGATCGCCAGGAATATATTCATGAAGCCTTAAGACAGCTTAATGATGTATTATCTTACATTAAGTTACCCATGGATCCTATTCTGGACTTTAAACAAACTATAGATGGATTTTTGACTAGGGCCTTTAAGCGAGGTATAATAGATGATAAACTTTTAAAACAACTATTGGTTGAAACTCCACGACATCAATATTTTTATCTGGTTCCAAAAATCCACAAGACTCTATATAAATCCCCAGGAAGACCAATAGTAGCAGGCAGAGGTTCATT